>NC_134373.1:8354758-8664193 GCF_035582795.1 Mycteria americana | reverse complement strand
GTATTTCCACTAAAAGCCATACTTTCTCAACAGTTACCCAAAGTAGTGTCTGAGAGTACAGCTTTCTCCAGGATTTAAAACAAAAACCAAAACAAACTAAAAAACCTCAAACCCAAACAAACAAACAAAAAAACCCCAAACCCAAAAAACTGGAATATTACGTTTGGCTGTTTAAGAACTCCCTGACTTTTTGCTGGTTACTACTGTGCATCAGAAGCAGTGTGAGCTGTGTGGCTCAGAGTATTTCAGAGAAGGCAAAGCTCAGGAAGTTAGCAGGAGTTAATATGTGACTGCGTATGTTGGTATGCTGGTGAATAATATAATCAAGATTGCTCAGTGGAAATAAAGACTTCATAAGGGAATTTCAGTGTCTGCATGTGGAGAACCACAGAAAGGCCAAAAGGGAGTGCTGAAAATACCAAAGACGACACGTTCCTGTTGAAAAAGCTAGGTCAGAGCGGAAGCTGCTAAAAGCAGATTTTAAAGACTTGTATCATTGTAATTTTTAAGTGGATATTTTCCTATCCCTCAGCAGAGAGCAAGCCAATACTGAGTTTAGGCATAGGCCTAAAGCTGACTCCTTTCTACTGTTCCTCCAGTGAGTGCCTGTTGTCCATAGATGGTAATGACACTTCTTCTAAAGCAGTGGAGTAAGTGTGGAGCCTCTTTGAGATGGATGCCAAGCCACTGCTGCTCTCTAGATCACTGTAAGACATTTGTCTCATGAATGAGTATCAAGATGCTTAAAAGAATTCTGGAAGTAATTGTGAAATCTTGTGGTGTGCAGAGGCATCCTGACTGTGTTCATAGAGACGTCTGAAGTGCTTTCCTAATGTGCAGTATTATCAATGAGACGTTAAATAATTTCTGCTTCTGTGCCATACATCCCTTGTATGTCTCTACAGAGTGGTGGCTAGAAGCACCTAGAATACCAAAAGGCTGTCAATAGCTTTGAGTTCCTTTGACACAGGTTATTTTACTGCTTTCAAGGAATATCGAGGGATTAAGGAACCAGTCAGCTGCTTTGAAAATGTTGCGTCCAAGGTTCTGGTGAGCTGTCTGTATGTCAGAGTGTAGGTCTGAGGCCAAAGAGCACTGCTTTAGTTACAGGGTGACTGCTAGTGCAGGACTTTTTATTTATACTTGTGGAAAAAAAAGGTTAGCTCACACCTGCAGTTTATATTAGGAAAACCTCTCTGCACATTGTTTGCGGTTTGTTTAAAATACCTCGTGGAGCAGGTAACCTGGTACAGACACCCTTTATAAAATTAGTCTGGGTAAATACATGACTGACTGGTGGGATTACAGAACCACTAAGCACATTTCCAGGCTTTTTGTTTGCTTCTTTGGATTTTTTGTCTTTGTTCTTTAGATGGGCTCCTACTGACTAGTGAGCAGAAGGAACTCAGCCTTGCTCTGGACCTCTGCCTTTTACAAAAGCAGCACCCTTGGATGTAAAGTGAATTCAGGAGTATTAGCGTATTTTTTACTTCAGATTCTTTGTTAGTGCAGCAATGAGAGAGAAACAGCTAGGGAACAGCAGGTCTGCATTTGCAAGATGCATCTAGGGAGGGGGAGTTTTGGAGCGTGATCCAATTTCAGGTGTTTACAAGTGATCTTTTGAAGACAGAAAATAAGCTTGAGCATCCTCGGAACCTTTGATATGTTTTGTTTCAATACGGATTTACACTCGATTGTGATTGCAGTGGCAGTTAAAATAGGTAGTGGTTGGAGAGTGTTCTACCGGGGTCTGCAGTTGCTTTTACTGCGTTGGAGGCACCGCCCGCCATCGTTCCGGGCCCGGCAGCCGCGGTGGCCCAGCCCGAGTCAGTTCGTGTTTAAACGGTGCCACCGCGTGGCCTACGGGAGAATTTTTTCCCTTTTTTTCCCCTCAAACCTCACTGACCTTGGGCTGGTGAAAGAACAGGAAAGAGCTTTTTTTTTTTTTTTTAATAAATAGATAAATAATATAAAATAAATAAAAATATAATCAAGATTTTATTTAAACACCACCACCCCCCACCCCCCCCCCCCCCTCCCCATTGGTTCTATACCACTGGTTAGTTGCCACCGACCAATACAAACATGCTTTTTGGGGACTTTTTGGGTTTTGGGGTGGGGGGTTGCAGTGTTACTCTTGAAGCAGGTTGATCTTTGGTGACTAAAAAGTAGGTCCTTTTCTAAAAAGAAACGAAAAAAGACCTTTTTCTCTGTCAGATTTTGTTAGGGTGTCTTGGTTTGGACATTGAAAAACAGTAGTTGTATTAATGTTTGTTTAATTCTTTATAGGCAACTGTTTTTTTTCTCTGATGCTTAGCTTTGTTTTTATTTTGAGAACAAACAAAAGAAGATAACTCATTCTTTTCCTCCTTTGGACAGTATGCACTTTTAGGTTTGGCAGTGTGTACTTCTGTTTATAATAGAAATATTAAATAACGAGGTTTTCTGCTAGAACCTTCTGCTTCCATCCAACGTGCACAAATCTTCTCATTTGTTTCAGAATACCATCTAGTCACAACTCATTCTGCGAGTAGGTGCGTGTGTGTACATGTATGTCTGATAAGAAAAAGATTTTCCCCTGATTGCTAGGCTCATAGGAATTTCAGACCACAAAGATAGATGGAGAATTAAGAGAGTTAGCTCATTCACTGGGAGTTCCCAGGAATCCTATTTCCTATTGTCAATGCTATCCCAGTGTAGCCCTTTCCCAAGGAAATGCTTTTTCTTTAATGTGCAAACCATACTAGTTCAAACCATACAAGTTCAGACATTAATTCCACTGAAATGTGTCGCAGACTACAGGGAAACACAGTCCTCATCTCATGGAAATACAAGCAATCTGTCAGATTATAATTGTGTTTGTAAAGATTACTCACTGAGCCAGGCTTCCAAAGTTTTATGTTTAAGGATCCTTAAAGTAGAAGAGCTTATTATACAGTATAAAATTTTTCCTCGCCATAGTCAAGCATGTTTATTCTACTGAAAGAAGCAGTAGTGACAAGCACTTTAAAGTCTGTCTTTATGCTTGAAGTATATCTTTATTGGTTGCTATTGATTTTGTTCCACTAATGTTTTATTAGCTGCTTCCGTATTTAATTTTAGTTCTGACACAAGATGAGATGAATGCGGTTTAGGAATCAGAAGTGGGCGATCAAAATGGGAGCAATGGGGATGGCCTCCCAGCCTATTCTGCAAATACTAGCTAGAGATAACATCGGCACCAAGGGAGTTACTCTGCGTTTCTGGCAGTGTAACTGTGTTGAGAATTCAGCAGTAGTATGAGCTGTCTAAACCATTCATGATGTCAGGAGGCTGTAAAAATCCAGCCTTACACTGGAGTTTCCTAAACATGTGTATGTATGTACGCTAATCTGAGTTATCTGTATTTTAGAATTAAATTCTTGATATTCTATATTGTGTGCAAAACCAAATAGTTTTTCAGGAATAGTATACTCTAGTATGGAATGGTAGGAAACATGAGTTTCTAAAAGAGCCTGTGAGAGAAATTACTGCGGTTTACTTGTATGTTGGATTCATGACTAATTTTAGCCAGTGCTTCTGATCTGATGGTAAGAACAGGTCTTGAGGGTTGTTGGTTGTTTGAAGATCTTTCCGTAGAGATACAGATTTATCACAAATGAGGCAGTTTGCCAGTTACAATGATTTTAATGAATCCCTTTGCACACTGTTGGCATTTCTGGTTTCGTTCCTAGGGTCCGCGGGGTCCTCAAGGGATTGATGGTGAACCTGGTATCCCTGGCCAGCCTGGTGACCCTGGTCCTCCAGGGCATCCTACCCACCCAGGACCAGATGGACTAAGCAGGGTAAGTTTTACATTTGCTTTAGTAGAAAGTGAAGTGAGTGTTGGGCCAGATCCTCATGATACAAAGAGTAACTTCTCTTTGCTTCAGTGAACGTGAAATGCTGTGTCCACAGTTCCCATCTCCCAGTCACGAGGGACAGCAGCTAGTGGCAGTGGAAGTTCTGCCAAAAATTGGGGCAAGTTGAACGTGAGAAACCTCGGAAAGGACGCGCAATGTTTCGCAATGGGTTTTAGCATCTAGAAAAGCCAAGGTGCCCAAATCTAAAACCCTCAGTAGGGTTCTGTTACTTCCACCTGATTTAAACCCTAGGGATCTGGGCAATAGTACAAGGAAACTGGTGTACCAAGTTAGGAATACAGAAAATAAAAAAATAAAATGCATTATAAATAACAGAATAACTAATGAGAGAAATTAAAATGTGGTTAAGTATACTTCTTGCTGGAATTGTTCAGGCCAACACTGAGAAGATTTTGTGAGGGAAGAAGATTTTAAGGAATTGTTTGTGAAAAGCAGTGCTAACCAGCCAGATACAGGCAAGGTGTTCTGCAAGACTTGCCACCCTCCCCATCCCCCCCCCAATTCTATGGAACACTAATTATGATTGATAATGAAATACATATTTGAATTTCTCAAGTGTATTCAGTTACACATTTATTGCTGTTTGGAACGTATCTGTTTTGATTTCTCACTCCATTGTTCCCGAAATGTTACTGAAAACAATAGAGTTATACTGACAATAAGCTGAAGTATTCATGTTAGGCCAACGGCTTGCAAGTTTGGGCAGCACTTCTTGACTTAACCACCTTTCCAAATGGTCCTGAATCCAGCAGATTCAGCCCAAGTTAAATATCTTCAGCACAGAGGAATCCTTTAGAATCACAGAAGCACCAGGATGGATGTTAGACCACTGTCCTTCATAGATTTTGACAGAAAATATGAAAGAATAGGTGTGGCCAGAGATCCAAGACATTTTTTGGTTTATATTCCTGTCTCTGAAGTTAGGCAATCTCCAGCCTTGTGGAAAATGTATTTGGGGACTAATCTGATGCGGAACAAACTGTAAATCTTTGATGACTTGAATGCACATTTGTGCTGTTGCTCCTTCTCAGCCTCTGTAAGCTCTGGCCTGCCACGAGTGAGGATCTGGCTCTGAATGAAGCAAAATAAAACTGTTGATTTCAACGATGTGCTTGCAGAAGGAGGAGCGCACTGAAGGTTCTCCCTGCTCTAATTCATTTGTCTCTGTGAATTGGCCTGAACAGCAGTGGCCTTCAACTTCACTGGATAAGGGCAACACACTTAAAAATTCTAATTTGCAATCATAAAATCAGCTACATTTACCTTAAGATATTTCTGAACTTGAAGCACAGTAAGTGGAAATAAAAGAAAGGCTTAGAAGACATGACAGAATATTGCAGGTGAAGTTAAGGTGTGATTTAAATTTGAAGGTAGTGAAAGAAATCTAATTAATTTCGTGGGAGGCTTTACTCTTTTTAGGTAATTTTCCTGTTTGTTTAATATTAAAGTGGAGGTAGGGTCAGAATAGTAAGTAGACAGTATGATGCATTTGACTGGTCTTTGAAGCTTTAAACCACCTCAAATTTACAGGAAAGACAACTTTTATTTTACTGATTAAACCAAGAATTTAGTTGTTAGCACTGCAAAGCCAATGTAAATCATGAAGATGCGGTTACATGGATTTTTGCCTTATGAACCATCAAAATGACTGACAGCTAAAATCACCCATCTTATTTTTTCAGCCATTTTCAGCTCAGATGGCAGGACTTGATGAGAAATCCGGACTTGGCAGTCAGATGGGACTGATGCCTGGTGCAGTGGTAAGACCAGATTAGCCCTGTTCTGTAGACACATGCAAAAACCCAAAGGGGAATTCATCCTCTTAAACTTCCTATGCCTCTAGAACCTGGATGTACAGTATGTTCTAGTGCAGTTTTGCACAGTACCTGGAAAAAAGGGAAAAAATACTCTTCTGTTAAAGTGAAAGCTTTTTTTTCCCACCTCTAGCCTTCTTGTTGTCTTCCTTCCCTCCTTCTAAAATATAGCAGCTACTAACAGTAAGGTACAGGAAAAAAACCCAGCTCCTGATTTTCTCATATCTTGAGTCACTGCAGAGTAACTGAAAAGTGCCAGGAATAACGCAAAGCAGAATAAACAAATATGTAACTTCGAAAGCTTCTTTTCACATTGTGACATCAAAGATAGTTATTTTTGGTAGTAATTTAAAAAACTATTTCTGAAACCAGCTGTTAACTGAAAGCTGTGCTTTATTATTTTATGACAGACATTCTACTTCTCCAGTGGGTCCAGTTTTATCATTGGCATCTCTCACTGTTTAGATATGCCCTTTACTTTTAGTGCACTGGGGACTTGATGGTAACACTGAAATTTTTTACCATCTGTGAAAGCTGTTTCACCACCCTGAGCTGTCTCTGCTAGAACTCTTGGGGTTGTTTTTGAATATTACCTCTTTTCACTGCATGTATTTATCACATTGTGATATCTTGAAGATACTGTTACCCTCTTTGCTGTTATTTTTAACATTCATTCTTAAGGAAACCGTCCTTTAGCGATTGTACCGTCCATGAGTTTGCCTACCTGAATCTTATTCCCTCCAAGTCCTCACTAATAACCTTCAAACTTAGTTTCAATACAGTTTGAAAGGTTCTAAAGATGATCTGGTGTTTTGCCTTAGGATTAACTTTTGTGGTGATTTCTTCAAAGAACTTTCCTTTTTTAATGAATGTGTCTCTTCAGTGAATTTGCTGTGTGCACGTACAATGATTTGTTCCACAAATCTGTCCTACTTACTTTGTTGCCCTCCTCCATTTTGCTTAATCCTTTCACTCAATTTCTCTCGAGACATTGCATCTCTTGTACTGCCTCTTCTTTTGTCCATCTCAAAATATGATTTAATATTAATATCTCTTTTAAGGTATTTTTCAATATCTAGGTCTCTCTAAGGCCTTACACAAAGTCTACTAAAGTCAGCTGGCACTCACTTACTGTCTTTGGATTGATTCATCATGTTCTGTGATATGCTTTTTTCCTTTCCTTGTAAACTAACTCAGTCATTCAGCTGAACCATTGTTTTTTGTTTTGTTTTTAAAGTTGATCAGAATTTTTAAATGGCCTATTACTAACTCTTCTACATTTGCTTTGTAAAAATTAGTAAAAATTAATGAATTGTGTGTAAAAGACATAAATCTTGAGCCCCTGTCAAAATGCAAGTTATTGTCTGCTATAGATATTTTTGTGTTGCTAGAAGCAAGAGAATTACTTTCAGGCAATATTATGTTTACTTCATGGTATAAGTTACAATTAAGCATGAGATTTTTCCTAAATACCCCATGAAACTTTTTAAGGGGAAATCTGAATTTTCTGTAACAAACCACAACCATTTGGAAGCTGTTTTGGTGGTTTGTATGATTCATGAAAATATGTCCTTCCATTGCTGCCTGTTGCTGCTCACGGCTGAGAAGAGCAGCATGAATTTATTTTGTCATTGATTCCATTATGAGATGAATCCGTGTAATGAGATTCTCTTCAAGGGAAGACTATGCCCCCCAACTCTATTCTGTTAGTACATTTTTTTTTTTCAGTGGAACTATGCAGGCAACCCGGTTATTCTGACTGATTCCAGAGACTGAGATTCCAGAAAACAAGCAAGCCCATATTTTCAGCTGCTAATGAATTTGCACTGCTGTGGCTTTTTGAATTTGAAGATTTCTATTCTATGTACTTTTGTATTTCATAACATCAGTCTCCTGAGTAAAAGCCTTTCTCAGGGTTTGACCATAGAAGTGTTATCTTGGAGGTCAGTATCAGGCCATTTTGCCGTCTTTGTAGGATGAACATTACTTGGGGACGGGTGTTTTCCAGCATGTAACAAGTTATGTTTTCGATAGGGTCCAGTGGGTCCAAGAGGTCCTCAAGGTCTCCAAGGAAAACAAGTAAGTACTTCACCTCAGGGGATTTAAGGTAATAGGCCAGAGATGAAGGCAAAGCACATAGTAGCTGGGGTGTATGTGCATCTCTGAGGCAACGTCCGTCTTCAATGACGCATGGATGAATTCATCTAGAGGTGAAGCTAACCACGCTGCTCTCAAGAGCTCTGCTCCAGATGTACTCTATACGCAGAAATTATCTCAGAAAGAACAATTTATTAGACCTTTAACAAGGTTTCAGCCCAACACACATTTTTTTAAAGAGGGAACAGCAATGAAAATGGTGACTGTTCTGGTTGCAGTATTGGCATGGTGTTTAGTTTCCAGTGGGGTTTGTGTATGGCGCAGGACTTATCTAAAGCTTGAGGGATTTTAATATCCAACTTTCGCTCATTTTGCAATGTGAGCTGGTTCTGAATTAGAATCCAGACTGTCCCATGAGCTGTGATTTTCCTGATCATGGATTTTAATTTACATCCTTATATTTTTACTTTTTGGAATTTGTAACTGTATTCATCTTTGGTTAATTTTAGGGTGGTGCTGGCCCCACAGGCCCACCTGGTGAACCTGGGGATCCAGGACCTATGGTAAGACCAATAAATACAAACATTTCTACAATAAAATTGCAAACAATATATTCATTATTACTTTCCCATCACAGACCTGGGGATGGTTAAGCGCTGGTAAAACCATACCTAGTAGTGTAACTTACACAAAGGATGATGAGAATATTTATTTTTGGGGGGCGATAAAATGATTCAAAAATAAAAGCAAGAGCCAGAGATTTGTAATAACAGCAACTGCGGTTTTTAATGTGGTTTTTTTTTTATTTTTTTTTTTTTTCTCCTCGTGAAGAATCCATCCTATATTTTTATATAACATAACACAGGTTTCTTAGGGGCAGGATGGTTAGAAAGAGTACTACAAAATTAAGCAAGTGTGCTTAGGCATAAAATCATCCTTTTTCTACATCTGTTTTTATAAAACCAGACATTGAAATGCAGCACATAGATATTTTAGTGATGGCTAAATTGACTTCTCAACAAATGTATTTATTTCTTAGGGTCCAATTGGTTCTCGTGGACCAGAGGGACCTCCAGGCAAACCCGGTGAAGATGTAAGTTTGTTATTCTTTGTATCTTGTTTTATTTTTAAGAAAACAAATATTGGCATCTTTAAGACGGTGACTAACCAGCAGATGTGCCTGTTGTAACTACTTTTATCTATTTACTTTTCTTTGTAATCATAGTCCTCATTAAGTGCAGTCTCATAACTATAAATCTTAGCAACCCTTTTTAAAACCCTCCTATCTTTTCCTTACATGTCACCATCATACCTAAGGTTTAAGCACTGGCTCTTTACTATTTCTTGCCTCAACCAGTTCTTCAACTGAGATGTCTTTCTTGAAATCAAACATAATAATATACCACAGTTAGGAGGGGGCAATTGGAGGCATCTCCT
The DNA here is from genome assembly GCF_035582795.1 of Mycteria americana. Taxonomy (NCBI): domain Eukaryota; kingdom Metazoa; phylum Chordata; class Aves; order Ciconiiformes; family Ciconiidae; genus Mycteria; species Mycteria americana. The sequence goes on along the minus strand of NC_134373.1, from coordinate 8,654,943 downwards.
CTCTTTGGGATTGTGTGATGAGTTAGAAGAACTGTAATGATAAGATTCACCTGGATCTAGACAATAACATTTTATTACTTAATTTTTTTTAACTTCTTAATAATTTATTATATTCATAACTGATTTTATGACTTTATCCATGTAGGTACACATATATGTAAATGTATGTATTATATGTGTTGCATAAGTATATATGTGCTGTACAACAATAGCCTAAGAATTTACCAGTAGACATATATCATTTGTTTGCAAAGCACACTAAATCCATCTGAATTGTAATGTATAACTTGGAAATGAGATGAAAACTGCAGATAGCAGATCTTTTAGTGTAAAAAAAATACCATAGCTTGTGTAACAGCTGCTTTCCCATTAAACTGTACAAAGAGTTATAAGAATCTTTGGAAACAGTTAACTCTCAGTGCAGTGAAGCCAAATCTTGATAATGCTCTAAGAACTTCCTCCACTTCCAATGTACGTGTGGGTTTCTTTAATTGTATTTGTGAAGCAATTTACCTTCTCTCTGTCCAGAAACTATTTTTCTGAAGCCTTTCATATTCCTGCAGCCCAGAGTCCCGGATGTATTTGAACTGATTGATGCATATAAAGGAATGTTTGGTTGTGACTCTGGAGGGCTTTGAATAATCTTTGAAATATGCTTCTTTGGTTCTCCCACATTTTCTTTCCTATTGCATGACACAGAAAATAGTCACTGACCGAGAATGAAATTATATTCATCTTAAAACATTTGAACAGGAGGAGAAGTAAAAAGCTACAATGCAGGCAATTTTAGATTGCTGTTCCTGTGGAAAATTAAAGAAATTTGACTCTATGTGAGGATGACAAAAGATTGCGTCATTAATTCACAGAAAAACTACGTTGCAGTGCCATCTTGTGATGCTGAGATGCATCTTGGAGTCAGTCTTCAGTTCCCGCAATTCTTCATTAAAAACCTTTTTTAAGCTAATGCGTCTAATGCACATTGCTAGTCATGTGTGCAGTTGGTTTGTATCACTGAAATTGTTACAGTAAAGGGAAGATATATAATACTAATGTGAATGTCCTCATTTGTTTGAATGGAAGAATGATGAGAGAAGTTAATTTTCACATTTGTTATTTTCATGTGTTCCTTTTTTTCATTTCCTTAGGGTGAACCTGGTAGACCAGGACAATCCGGTGAGCCTGGATTTCCAGGATCTCCAGTAAGAGCACGATTATTTACATTTTAGCAAAATAATCATACTTACGTCATCACTATCTCTTTTAATAATGAGTGCAAAGCTGTGCCATTCAATTTATGAAGTACTTGTGTTAGCTTCCGCTAATGATCCCGATCAGTGTGATAGCTCAGAACCAAACAGGAGATTCAAAAGTCCGTGAGTTAATCCCGAGTGTCATTTCATGGGTGCACGTTTCACCTGTTTCATAGGAGAAATATGCATAAAACAGATGACAGTACATACAAGTTGTACTCCATTTCCCAGTATTTCACGTGGTCATTCACAATCGTGTGCAGGAAGTGCTCAGAGACTATAAAATGATGTCAGGTTGGGGTGGCACTGTTTACCTTTATAACAGTCAGTCTGCGGGCAGGGGAAGAGGGGATTGTATCATAGATGTATATAATTGATTTTTATATATATTTTCAATATGCAAATGTGATTAAAGGATTTCCAAATAATATGTACGTGTACTGCAGAGGATGCTTGTCATGGTTTACTCTAGAAATAAAAGAAAACAGGTATATCTGATGATAAAATGACGTCATTTTATCATCTTATATAATTTTGGTCCATATTAAGAGTTCTACCTTGGTTAGTCAAGTTTCTGTACCTGAAGGGGATCTGTAGTGTGGCTGAAAAGGGGACAAATAAATCCCAGAACTGAAGCCACCTGATACACATCATCTCTTAAGCTGTCTTCATTTCTTTTTAAGCGTCCAGTTTTTGCCTGGCAATTTTGTTAGCAACAGGAGATAGGATCTCTTGGAGAGAGAAGTGATTTTTTAACAAGGCAGTGTTGTTTCCTAAGTTTTATGGATCAAAGACAATGTTTTATAAGCTGCTTGAGGCAAATGTACTCTGTGGAGTATTGTTCTGTTCAGATCAAGCTGTTTTGGTCAATAAAATAATGTTTTAGAGGTCCTTCTAATGAAGGAAAGAAGTGCTGCAACTGCACGCAGACACAGACACGCACAAAATCTCATTAAGAGTTTGCTGCAATTGCGTAGCACTGTAGAGAGCACCATTGAATACCCTGATAGTTTGTCAGAGAAGTGTGCCATGTCTTGATCAATGATAAGACCCGTAGACTGCTACGGAGATACCCGATGGCTGTTTCCCCTTGTACATGATTTGCCTCCTTGCCGTGTGACTTGTCCCATGTGCGTGCTTCATCGTTTGACTGCCCTGGTTGTAGAAGCTGATATACATATACCACTGAGCACAGGGCAAATAAATAGTTTTTATGGGCTACATTCCGTCTAAACAAGCATAATTTGTACAATTTCAAATTTACATGCAAGACCTTGCATGACAACAGAGGTCATCCTTCACTGAGAAACTCATTGAGTATAAGTAATTCCAAGCAATCTAATATATTCATTTCAGAAATGTCATACCTTTATAAAGTAATTTTCCCTTTAGGAGTCCACCATCTCTGGAGTAATTTCCCACGAAGCTTTATGATCAAACATTATCCATATAATTGACTATGGGAAGACAAAGACCTTTCTTACATTCCTTGATGCTCACAAGGAAACAGCTTGTCTGTATGTGAAGTTCTTCTCTCTAATGCTGAGATCTCAGATGTTCTTTTTTGCTCCTCTGAATATCAGTGTTGCTTCATGATGCTTCATTTTCTATAATATATCTTCATGATTTTTTGCTATGCTGAAAGGTATGAACTGTAATTTTTTTGAGAACTTTGGTTCAGAGGTACCATAACAGAAGAAATGGTATGTTTAAACAGTTTGCTGAACTGTTGTTATCTGAGAGTATGAAGGTGTTAATGTGATTTCCATCACAAATTCATGTGACCAATATTCTAACACCAGGCACCTAGCTCCCTTCCATTGCTTAGTTTTTCCTGAAAGATAAATCAGGAAACTTGGTAGGAAACTAAGTGCAAGGCAACTTTGGTTTAATTGTTAAATGTGTTTTAATAGCAGTTGTTTATCATGATACTGGACTGACGTATTCTGAAAGAACATGTGCAGTTTGGTCTCAGTTTCTATTTTATTTTAAATAATAGCTCTGAATTTTGATCTCCGTTTAATTAAGGTTTCTTCATATTAAGCTTCAAAACTTGACCTACCACTAGTCATGATTTCTATTTGGGGTTTGATCACACACCGATGTAAACAATAAAGCTTTTCATATCGGTGAAAATGTGCATAATGCTGAGACTGTCCACCTTCCTAGCATGTTATGCTGTATCATCCGTGACCTGCTCAAATGCTGTGCCTCACTATATTATGTCACCAAGGTGAAGAAGTGTTAGGAGTATTAGTATTAATGCTCCTACCCTCTTCCCTGTTAGCTAGGTTTATCTGCAGAAATAGGGATTTTATTTGCTTTTTCTGTTTCCTACTTAGGGGCCTCGAGGCTTTCCTGGTGCTCCTGGTCTCCCAGGTCTCAAGGGTCACAGGGTAAGAAGCAAGATTTTCCCTCTCCTTATAGATGATGTTTCCAGGCCGTTTCAGTATAAAGATACTCAACTTCTTTTGTATAAGTGGTGAAGTTGACTACACTTTTAGTCCTGCCAATTGCAGCAGAATCCCTGGCATTTGAGAGAAAGAGGGCCTTGCAGAAAATCAACGCTATTCCCCTTTAAGCTGACCTCTGTATTGTATTCTCTAGTGCTTTCTTCACTCTATTTTCAAATGATCTGGGAATCTGGAAGGAGCTTGCGTAAGCCCTGCCAAGCTTCAGGAGGCACAAACCTGACAGTTCTCTCACTTTGTTGGCAAGTCTTGCGTTAGGGTGGGGAGCTTGAGAGGTGGATATGTTTGCAACATGGAGTGATTACAAATTACCAAGTTTTCTGGCCAGAATTTTACTTCGGGGAGGAATAAATAGGTTTCCTATGGCTCAGAGCCTCCTCCTTGTTGTTGTAGGATTTTTTTTAAACGTTCTTGTTTTGAGAAGGAAACCAAATCCAAGGAAATGTACCTTGTACAAATGGTTTCCATTTAGGAAATGTTTGAAAACTTTATTCCATGTGGTTTTTTTTCTTCTTTATTTTTTTCCTTTCTTGCTCTTGCCACCTCAGATCCATTCTTAACACTTTAGTATCAAGCTATTTTAACAATAATAGTAGGAATGCTCTGTGTGTGTACATATATAAATATAATTTCCCCATATTTTTATAACTCTTACAGGGATTGAAGGGACTTGACGGTCCAAAAGGTGAAATTGGAGCAGCTGGAGCAAAGGTATTTTCATGGCCCAAAGAACTAAATGCTTAAGCATGTTGTCTGTAATGCCAAAATAATGAAAGATAGTAGATCTTTCGAACGCAGCTTTGTACCCTCTCCTGTCAGTGCTACTTGTATGGAGTGGAGAAGGCTACGTGGAATGACCCATTTTTACTGTGTGTTTGATCCCTGTAAACTGCTATACAACGACATGTCTGGGCTTTATACAGGAAAAGAGTTCAGTAGTGCCAGTCACAATTTCGGCTGGGGCTCACTTTTAGGCCCGTAAGGTATCACTAGGTGAATTGACTGTGGTTTGTCTGTGACACCTATGTAATAGAGGACAACAAAGTCTGTTAACAAAGACCCCATGCACATCTTGCTGTTTTCCACTTGGCCAGTTTGTGGTTCTTGTTGGCTGCATGTGACCAAGCTGAGAGAGGAGAAACAGTTTTCTAACTTTTTTTAATATAATATAATAAAATAAAACAATGCATAACTAAACCCTGACTTTCCTCTTTTGGATTACCATACTAGAGATTGGCTTAAAAGAAACAGGCATGGGAGAGGAGAGAGAATATATTTTACCAAACTGACTGTTTTTCACCTAACAATTTTATTCTCTTAGAGTTTTTCACCCTCACTGGTACTGCAGCACCTTTACAACTTCAGCTCAAAGCAGTGGTAACACAGGATAGCCAGCTGGAGATAGTCCTTTCAAGATGGATTAAAACTTATTTTAAAAGAGCATAGAACACTTTTTTTTCAGGCTCTTCCCCATTGATCAGTGCTGATGCTGAAACATTTTTGGCTTAGTGTAGGCGGTAATCACAGGTGGGACAGAACTATTCCTTTAGATTAAAACTGTAGTAAATGAAGTGGATCTTCCAAAATCTAAATTTAAATGTGAAATCAGTAGTTAAGGAGAGTTTGTGTGAGAAAAGATTTCTTTCCTGAGATTGCCTACCACTTTCTGTGGAGACAACAACAGCAGGAGACTTGGTAGAAACAGTGCGGTAGGTGGTGTGGGCTGTTAGCTAGAACAGGTAGGAGATAAACCTGCTTCACCGAGAATACGTAAATGCCATTTCCCATCAGCATGGGAAACAGTGCCCTTGATGCACCCAGGTGACTGCGCAAATCTGTCTCTTAGGTCTAACATAAGCACGGAGGACGGGGAGGAGACACGTAACTCCATTTTCCTCTAATTGTGTCATTTCGTTTCCATTCCTAGGGAGAAGCCGGACCAACAGGTGCCATGGGCGCAACGGGTCCTCTAGTGAGTGCCATGTGCATTGGATATTACAGAAGTGGCTTTAAGATTGTAAACGCTATTGCCAATAGGAATTTTAAGGTTTTGATACCTGTATTTGATGTCATGAAGCTGAGCCTTCCTTTAATTAATGCTTTGTTTTCTATTACACTAACAGTAAATTTGGTCCGCTATAAGCTGTTATTTGCAATTTACAGCCGTATATAATAACAATAAATCAGAAGGCTCAACAGAAACTTGAATGTAGGTTTTGTGATTGTTTACCTACTCATGTGAGTGTAGGGTGACTAAATTTTTTTTTCACATGTTGATGCTTCATACAGATTGATTCCAATATGGGAGAAACTGGTTTAGGTTGCTCTGAGATAGAAATGCAATAATTTAGGTCAGAAATGTACTAGCTAAGAAAACCACGGACAGAGGATTTTGGAGGTTATGGTGAGGATAAGCATGCATGACATGGAAATGAAATGGAGAAACTTTTTGTCAGAGTAGTTTTCATTCAGATCTGGTTTTGGACAACTGAATACTTGTGAGCAGCGTAACATGCCAAAAATCGACTCTCAGCAGTGCTTCTGGAAGTAAAGCACCTTTCTGATAGCGGATAATGGCATCTCTCTGCGAAGCACTATCTTGTGTCATGCGGAATGTAATATCCCCAAAGTGGAACCTAGTTTGTGAATGAGACGTAGTAAATGAGATTGCATTATTGACCCTGCTTGAGCATATACAGAATTTATTCTAATTTGTTTAAAACTGGAAATACTGTTGGAACAGGAAAAGAGAAATTACAGTCTATTAAATTTACACTGAGCAAGCCTGTGAGGCTGCAAGGATTTATGTAAGCTGCTGCTACTTTCCTTCTATCGGACGAAATAAGCTACACCTGCGGGAGGAAAAAAACCCAACTTGGTTCTGTAACTGTTGTTCGCATCATCTGTCCTCATCATGCTTGTAGTCTCCGTGAACCTAATCATGTTCTTGTTAAAAGCAAGTAAAGAATGAGCAGAAAAATCGCTGAAGAGCGATGCAGTGCGAAACTTACCTGAAGCAACGGAAAAGTCAAGTATGTTTTTAAAAAAGAGTAGAAAGCAAAGAAGAAGAAGAAAAAAAAGAGGGGTTGGTGTGTGTTCTCTCCACTATGGGGGGGGGGGGGAAAAATCAAGTGAACTACGTTTTCCCCTTTTTGCTATTCTGCCGTGATGAGCTCCTAAATAATGCACTTCTTGTTCTCTCCTCAAGGGACCTAGAGGAATGCCAGGAGAAAGAGGTCGAATTGGACCACAGGGTGCCCCTGTAAGTAGGATCTTCCTTCTCTTTCCTTGTAATTCTTCCCTTGTCCCTGAGCCTGAAAGTGTTTATTCACGTGATTGCTAGTCAGTTCTGTGATGAGTTCTGCTGTAGCTTAAGAAAGTTAGGGCTGAGCAGAGTTTTGTGGGGTGAGATCTCTACTATAAATTTCAGAAGTCAAAAACGGTTTTAAAAGGAGAATGCTAGCTGTATGGTAATTTCTCATACCAGAGCTGCCCACGAGGCCAAATACCCTCACAACACTTTTTTCTGTGATACAAAAATGTCGTCTTTGTTTCTGTGAAATTACTCTTGAGAGGCTATTTTCACCAAAAATTACTGAACTAGAAATAATATGTATTGATTTTGTCTGGAAAAAAGTTTAAAATGAAAGTTTAGACTTTCAATTGAAATTAAGTCTTATAATTTAATTCCAGGTAATAAAGCTGTCATCTTAAAAAATATTTTGCTTTTCAGCAAAAAGAGGGATTAGCCTTGACATGAGATCATATTTGAGTAGAAATTTCTTTCTGTTGCTTTATGTCCAGTGTCAAGTATTGTTTTTTCTGGCATTTCTCCCCATGACTTTTATGTGCTCCGTTTATGTTATGTGCTCCATACAATGACACTGTCAAAATACTGGTCTCTCTGAAAATAGAGAAATCCATTAACTTGAAGGGGAGCATAATTTCTTCCAGAAGTTTTCCATGCCAGTGTTTGGAGGGCTCTGCAATCCAGCATTTCTTTGATCGCTTTAGTATGTATGGCTGTTATCACAAGTGCTACCAATAAATAAATGAAAAAAATTAGTTAGAGTTCTTATAAATATTCTATCTTGTCTATTTTCATATCTAGGGTGGACGTGGCCAGCATGGTATGCCGGGGAAGCCAGGGCCAATGGTAAGTTTCTTTCTTAATCTCCTATTTTTTGCACCTTATATTTCCCACTTGCCTTTTGACACTCCCAAAAGAAGCGCTAAAAAATTTTTGGCAGTAGCCGGTAACAGTTAAGTGCACCTGGAATTATCTGTAAGTGATTCCTAGTTCTACTCACTTTAGCTTAGTGCTGTCCTCTGAGAAATGATAGTCTGTAGTTTGCTTCATCTAAAGGTTTTAATTTGCAGAGGAGTGGCATCGTCCCTGGAGAGGTGATGCTTTGCTGCTTTTATGAAGTGGGATCCATATTGTCGGGAGATAAGTGTCTTAAAGATATGCACTGTAATATAAAACAGTTTATAATTGCATATTATCTTCCTTCACATACAAAGTTGGCAGATGAGATTGTACCCATTCTCAGCAAGAAGAAATGCCGCTCACTGATAGCAGAACTTGCTACCTGCAATTGATCCATTACAAAGCCTGTAAAAAAGTAGCCTTTTAATTACGGGCAGTCACACACCGCACTGAAGACCCAGAAGCCTATGTGTGAACGTCCACCAGACTGAGAAAGCCTGGGATGCATGGCCGTAGAAGTTCTCACACAATTGCAGCAGGGCTGAAGATGACTGTGGTGGTTTAAACTGTGGATGTCGGTGTATCAAAGGGTGATGGTTTCAATCCTACAATCCAATCTCGCAGTGCATTTGCAAAATACTTTTGAGTGAATTCACATGAGTATTAGGAAACCCCCTCGAACCCCCAAAACACACCTGTCTGCAATTAAAATTTCATTCTGTGCATGCTCTTTATCTAATAGTGACGTAAGTCCTGAGAAAAATTCATTTACCTGTGTCATCTTAATGTATGGACTGTTTTATTAAAAACTTCATTAAGAAAATAATTAACTCTAATAGAAACTCAAAAAGTGAGTGTAAGTGTCTAAAAGCTGCAAAACTCAATTATTTAGTATATCATGAAAGAAAGGTAACTTTTAGAAGAAACATTCAAACAATGAAAAGATTTTTCAGTATTGAAAACAAATTATAAAGTTAAAAAAAGGTGGGTCCTGAGCTATGAAATTCTACATGAAGCTTGCAGTTTTTATTTGGCATAAAATATGAGCTCAGCTTCACTGGACGTGATAAGTGGTTGGCTAACATTTTTGGCAAAATCCCATGTAGGGAGGTACTGGTACTTAACGCATGTGTTTCTCATTGGAGGAAGTGTTAATGAAGTGCATCGTTATTTGGGTCAGCGCAGTGGTACACTGTAATTCTGGCATTCTTCCTGCAACAAGAGAGAGATTTGGCAGATGTGTATTTGTGATCCAATAAACTGGACATAGGTTTTCAAAAATATACTTAGTGAGCTGTTACATCAGTTCTGTAGAAATCCAGTGCAAGGTCATGGCAGAAACGTTGTAATTAATGCTCAGTGGGACAGATTGTTCTTATTAAGTTTGTCAGCAGAGCTTTATGACATAGAACATTTTTTCACAGTATGCATCATATTTTACAAAAAGAGAGAAAATCAGGAAAAGATAAAGAGGAATCATCTGGGAACAGCGTTGCAGTGAATATTTATAACCACTGCGTGCCGCCATCCAGAGAGTTTATAATACAGTAGAAAGATCTTCTGTTGAATGTCTTGTTCAGCACAAGAGGCATTATGAAAATGGAAACAAATTACAAATTTACTCTAAAGCCCGTAACCGGAAGTCTTTCTGTTTAGCAAAACAAGGTTTGCATGATACCATACAGGTATATTTGAGTCTATACACCTGAAGTTTGTTTGCTAGTGAGTTTGGACGGTCTGCCATGTAATGCAGCCCCAGTTGTTTGCGTCCTTGCCCAAACTTCACGTCCTCGCAGCCACGTGAGGTGTGCCTACACTCTGCAGTGCAATGCACCAAGAATTTGACTCTAGAGCCAGAAATAATGTAGCTGCATCAATACTACGGTCTGCTCAAGCTGTCAGCCCTTCTTAGATACAGGATCAACTGTCTCAAGACATAATGCTGTTTGGGAAGAGCTATACTGGTTTTGAGAGCTGAAGATGTACCTCTGCACAGCATTGTGTTTCGTGGTGTGCCATCACCCAGCCTTTCCTCCGCTTTCTTTTCCAGAAATACCTGCCTATCTCTGAACAAAGATCCAGGCATTAAACTGTCTCTGCTGAACGTCTTTGTCTATACAGCCTTGAAAATTTGATACAAAATCTGTGTTTTAAAGCTTGCAAATGAATTTGGCTGTGAATTTGGGAATCTCAGTGGGGCAGAAGAGTAGGAAGCAGGGCATATGTAGTTGCATAGCCTTTAATTATATTTTCACTTGTCATGTTGCTTACCTCAAACATACTGTCTAGCAACCTGATTGTTTCAATGTGGAGGTGGCTTGTATTTCTCTTTTTTTCTAGATCACTATTTTAAGTTTAAAAGAATTGAAACTCCCCTTTGCTACATTCTGTAGGACAAATTGTGATCGCTTAACAAATACCTGATCTTTTCATTACCATACCACAGTAGCATAGGTATAAAAGCAGATCATCCTGAGTGCCATCACATGGCATGTAGAGAATAACCAAGGGATCAAGCCCAGCCAGCATGGGTTCAGGAAAGGCAGGTCCTGCTTGACCAACCTGATCTCCTTCTACGACAAGGTGACCCGCCTAGTAGATGAGGGGAAAGGCTGTGGATGTTGTCTACCCAGACTTCAGTAAAGAAGCCTGGAAGCAACAAAGCTGGTGAAGGGTCTGGAGCACAAGTCTGATGAGGAGCGGCTGAGGGAACTGGGGTTGTTCAGCCTGGAGAAAAGGAGGCTGAGGGGAGACCTTATTGCTCTCTACAACTACCTGAAAGGAGGGTGTAGTGAGGTGGGGGTCGGTCTCTTTTCCCAGGTAACGAGTGATAGGACAAGAGGAGATGGCCTCAAGTTGTGCCAGGGGCGGTTTACATTGGATATTAGGAAATTTTACTTCACTGAAAGGGTTGTCAAGCATTGGCACAGGCTGCCCAGGGAAGTGGTTGAGTCGCCATCCCTGGAGGTATTTAAAGGACGTTTGGATGAGGTGCTTAGGGACATGGTGCAGTGGTGGTCTTGGGGTAGTGTGAGGTTTACGGTTGGACTCGATGATCTTAAAGGTCTTTTCCAACCTATATGATTCTGTGATTCTGTGAAAAAGCAGATATAATATTTTGTTAAAAACTAAAATTGAAAAACAATTGCTATAATAATTGTCAACTGTGTACATTGCAATTTGTGCATTAATAGCTGAATCAAGAGCTGTAACTTTGCTGAAGTCAGTAAATACATTATTAAAATACTGCGCCACAATTCCATAAAATGTATGCGTATCACTTAGAAAAATGATATCTGTAGTTATTTTGGTTTTGTTATGAACAAATGTTTTATGACTAAAAAATACGTTTGATCCCAGAACTGTATTTACCCAGTGATTAGATAGTAATCTGTGTGATCTAAACTGTGGAATTATAGCTTTGTGTGTCTGTCTTTTATAGGGCCCACTTGGCATAACTGGTTCTCCAGGTTTTCCAGGTGCTCCTGGTGTAAAGGTAAAAAATAAAATAATATCTTTTTAATATGTCTAACAACACAGAATTAAAAAATGTGTACTAGAGTACACAGAGTTCAGACTGACATATATACAGGTCCCTAAGATTTGCTGTGAAATCAACCTTAGTCAAGACCTTGAGACAGAAGATAGAAATCAGAAGCCAAATGAAGCAATTGCAATTCCCCACAGTTAAGACACTTTCTTTGCTTTCACTTTTGCTTGAGCAAAGGGGTGATTATAAGATGACTGTCGTGCTATGCCTCCGGAATCCTGTCCAGTATATTCAAAGAATAACAAGACGCATTATTACAAGTTAAGTTGTGAGAACTAGTCTAAGACAGTTTGGAAGCAGTACCTTCTAGTGCTGAAACTTCCAGTTTCAGCCGAGAACACTTTTTGAGATGACCAAGACTGGTAAGGCAAATGCCTGAACCCAACAGAGATGTACCGCAGTTTATCACAGGAGAGCAAATGATGATTACCACCTTTTGTGGCTCTGTGTGATTGGGCTGAAATGGAAAACTTCCATTGGCTGCAGCACTGTCTTTGTGGCACTTTCCTCTCTTGTTTTTCAAGAAAGTGCTCCATTTTTTTTTCCCTAGCCTTGAGAATATGTCTGCAAAGATAGAAAAGACAATTCATACAGCTTCCTTATACTTCTTATACTTGCCCTCCATCCAGCTGCTCCTCTTTGTTCCTTTACACTCCTAAAACATGATAGGAAAAAATTATATGAGAAGGAACTCTCAATTAGTCAGGTAGCAAAGTTCAGCAGATGTTTTGTGTTGTTGTGAAGCTGGCAACATTCACGAAACAGTTTTTTGGAAACAAGTCTTAATAAGAGTATTAACATAATGTACACAATTAAATGATAGACCTTTTAGTGCATGTCATAGAATGTTTTGGTATAGCAAAGCACTACTTAATACCTAAATAAATGTTTGGAGAAGCTGTCACATGATGAATCAATGAAAGCTTTTGAAAAGGAGGAGCTACCTTCAAGTTTGATCATCAGATGATGTAAAATTGGAATAGCTGCTTTGAACTCATAAAAGCTAAGCAGACTATACAATGAAGATGTGGACTTCAGTTATGAAGACATGATATTAACAGCCATCAGTTCTAAAAGGCAAATTTCCTATATAAAGATAAAATTCAAAGGAGGTGCCAGGAGGAATTTTTTTTTATTAGAGCATCCAGTCCAATCTTACAGGGATTTTATATTTAATATAGTGCTGCAACAGTGAGTTAATCTGTAGTGTGCAAAAAAAACCCCCAGATATGTTATAATTTCTAAACCTTAAGCCTTAGCTGTTAACGAAGCTAAAAAAAAAGTTGTCAAATTACAGATGCATACTGGGATTTTAGAGAGAGATGTCTATCTAAAATATTTGATCCGATTTGGGCCATGGGATATAGTGCTGCTTCTATGTAGAAGTTTCCTTGTCCTTGGAGGGAAATGAGGAATACATTGAGGAAAAGTTCTGTTTATACTTTTAATGTTTACATTCACATTGAAGTAGTAGAAGCAGAATTAGATAAGCAAAAGTATATTTTAAGGGTAATAAACTATTTCAAAACCTGAATTGCTTTACAATCTCAGTATTCTTCCTTAGTTACTTTGTAGCACTACTTTTTAGAGCAAAATAATCTCCAGCTGTTTTCTCATATTGAAATCTTAGGGTGAAGCAGGTCCAACGGGTCCTCGTGGTCCTGAAGGTCCTCAGGGACAAAGAGGTGAAACAGGTCCACAGGGCCCAGCTGGATCACAAGGTCTTCCTGTAAGTACATTAAATTGAGTTCCTCAATGCTCAGCTTGGGCATGTTGCCTGTTTATAGGGAATTTTAATACCCCAGTTGATAGACACTGAGTTTTGCTCAAATTACTTTTTTTCCCAGGAAAGGAAAGGTCTCATTCATCTGTTTTGTGCTTATTTTGTTGAAAATTTTCATTATTTAATTAAAACAACTTGGAAAACTGAAAGTTACAGAGCTTGATACAGTCTCAATCCTAGAAGTACTGTAAAACTTTAGCTTAAACATAAGATCTTAAAAATTAAAAATCACATTAACTTGCATGCTTTGTTGCCCATATTAGCATTTGCACAAGTAGATCGTATGTTGCTGTATTTATTTAACAGCCTTTATTGTTTTGTCTTGTAAAGTGGATAAAATAACTATCTTCTTCTGCTTTTGTTATCGATACCCTCCTCATTAAAATTAATTTTCATGATTGGTACATTATCTTTAGGGTACCGAAGGGACAGATGGCTCCCCAGGTGCTAAGGGCCCTACTGTAAGTAATCAATATCACCTGTTGAAGAAATTGTGCAAGTGAATTTACTTTATTTCCTTATTTTTATTATGTTTTCTTACTGTGCTTGCTGTTCTTTCTATTTGTAGGGATCTCCAGGCACTGGAGGCCCCATTGGTTTATCAGGTCCACCTGGTTCCCCAGGACCACAAGGCAGTACTGGCCCACCTGGTATTCGAGGCCAGCCGGTAATGATGTCTGTGTCTCTGTGGAAACTGTAATGTCTTGCAAATGTGTCACCCTATCAAAGTAAAAGAGTGATTAGCAGTGGGGTTCCTTTAAATAAATTAATAACATGCTAGTGAGTATGCTGAGGATCTTCTGAATCTTCTGTGTGTCCAAAATACTGTTTTTGCTTTCTTAAAGGTCTAAGAAAGAAGAGTGTCTGTATAAACTTGGAAAAGCAGTAACAGTTATCTCCTGAAATTGTCTCATTTAAGTTTTTGTCTTGATAACATCATAATAAACAAGCATGCTAAGGGGAAAGACAAACCATTATAAGCATCCTATTGTATTGCCTACAACTAGTTACTAAACTAGGAACTGTTTTTCTGTTTCATAGCATAATACAAAATGGTCAAATGATTTATGCAGAGTTTTAACCTTATGGTTGTTATTCATGTGTTTGTTTTCAGGGAGACCCTGGTGTCCCAGGTTTCAAGGGAGAAGCAGGACCCAAAGGTGAACCCGTAAGTCTCCACATGCTTTGTAAGACGAAAAGGAATCACAAAGGCTTGTATGAGTATTTTGAATAGATTCTTACAATTTTCAAGACACTTCTGATGCATGATCATGAGAGTAGTTATTGTGGAAGACAAACCACAGTGAACTTGGCTAGACAGTGCTAACAATGAAGGGTGAAGCAGGTCCTTTGACGTTATAAATCGCCTACCCAATATAGGCCTTGCAGGACTCAAGGACAGAAAAACCAATTAGTGCATCTACTGAGGTTTCTGTAGCACACAGAATGAGTGTATTCTAATTTCTTCGTCTCATGTGAAATGGATCCATATGATTCTGGACATTTAAGAGCACACAGGTCTGTGTGTTAATCATAATAAAAACGTCCTTTTTATTTTAAACTTACATTTAATACATTTTATGCTTATGCAGTTATGTACATATTAATTATATTTTGTTTATATATTAAAATAATATAAATATTTATATATTTATGGTATGACTAGCTGCTCAGCACACAGCTAATATTTGTGAAAGACTTTTTGAGAACATGGCTAATTCCATGCTGTAACCATGTGAATTTTGGAAGAAAGGTGATTCTGCAGAGTTGGAGTCAGTTTGACTTGTCAACCAATCTTTAGTTTTTCTTTCTCCCTAGTTAAATGATCATGTAGTAACTGACAAAAATGTACAGATGAAGTAATGGTTTCCTTACCACTGTCTTCTCCTTTGAGAATTTCTGCTAGTCTCACTGCATTTTGAATCCTTTGCAGCTTGTCCAATTGATAATAATAAATACAACTTATTGTATCTGAGCAAATAGGTGATTATAAGAAGCACTGTACAGCCGAACTGCAGAATTACAGTTTATTCCTAGTGCAATTCTTACTGAAATATTAGCTTATAAACATTGGAAGAGAAAAGCTGGTGCTGAAAAGCTTCATTTTTTTAGCTGATTCAAAACCTAACTATTTTTTTTCTCCTTTATTTGGAAAAATGTTTATGATGTGTTTAGCAGACAGTCTGTTTCAATATACCTGAGAAGTGATGAGCTTAACAATGATTTTTTTTAAAAAACATATTACTTTCACTAGGGCCCACAAGGTCCCCAGGGTCCTATTGGCCCTGTAGGTGAAGAAGGGAAAAGAGGTCCTCGAGGTGATCCAGGGTCAGTGGGTCCACCAGGTCCTGTTGGAGAGAGGGTAAGCAATCCAAAGGAATAATATGTCTTGCGAGATGCACTGCTAAGCTGAAAAACCTCTTGACCTAACCATGAATTTTCTTACAGCTTCGTTGTGGGTGTAGTCAAACTTTATTTTCCTAACAGTATTAATACTGTGCGTTATTTTTTACACTGGATGTTTTCGTTTGTGGATTCAGTGCACAGGATAGTATGGTAGAAGAAATAATGGAGATACAACAAGCTAATCTGCAGATTTTTTGCTTAAGCCTGTACAAATGGTCATCTTGCTTTCAATGAGGCTGTTCACATAGAAGGAGCTGTTCAGCATGCGTGATTGAAACATTGATAGTTTTACAACTCCAAGTGGTAAAAACCCCAAATTTAAAGTAAGAAAGTTCTAAGCAAATAAACTGAACCGCCAAACCATAAATCTAATACTTTATTTGCAATAAGTTATGTAAAAATTAAGATGATAATCTTGTATCTATGGCTTTTCCTAGGGTGCTCCTGGTAACCGTGGTTTTCCAGGTTCTGATGGCTTGCCTGGACCAAAGGTAAATGAAATTAAAGTGTCCATCTTTTATTGGGTCATTTTTTAAATTTTCATATATACAGATATATAGAAAGGAAGTGTTCCATTAAAAACATCTGTTTCTGGGCAAATAAGCAGATCCTCAAAATCACTGGAAGCAGCATCAAAAGGAATTGATAAATGCCAAAGAGGGATCTGAATGTTTTGAGACTAAAATTTTTTTGGAAAAGTCACTTTCAATTCCTGTGATGTTCAGCTTTGCTTGCTTGTCCCTGACTTAATGCTCCCTCATGCTGAAATGTGAATAGATAAGAGACATTGACCTGTTCTACTACTATATTGCTTTATGTATTGCTCTATAGTAGTAACTGTTTGAAAAATTGCCTTTTCTTTGTGTGTGGTATAGTTTTTCTAGGCTTGTCCCTTGAACAGATGGGCTTATCTGTCTTTGGCTTTCCGAACTGCTATAACACTTTCAGGGAAGTGACTCACATATGTATTTGTCTAGTCTTTCTGTAAAATCCTAACTTCTTAATAAAAATACAGGGATTCTAAAATTCTTATATGAATTTCCTTTATGGAAGAGACAACTTTTAAGTAATAATTTGGGAAAAAAGTAATAATAATAAAAGTATTAATGACTTGGAAGTCTGTTTGCAAAAATAGGTCCTTCGTAGAAGATACCTGTTTTATTTAACCATCTCTTACTGTTGCTGTTCTACCTGTTAACTAGTAGCCCATTGGTATCTTTCTAGGGTGCCCAAGGAGAGCGTGGTCCAGCAGGTTCTTCTGGTCCTAAAGGAGGCCAGGGAGATCCTGGGCGTCCAGGTGAACCTGGCCTCCCAGGTGCAAGGGTAAGGAAGTACACTATAAACCTCAATGTTTTTCATTTTCAAAAGGCAACAATGAACTTTGCAGAATTAAGAAGCTGTTATACAAGGACAGACTTGTTTCAGTGGGACTACTTAAAGGGTAAAGGCCAAAACACCCGTCTTTTTTCCTGCTGATGTTGGGAAGCACAGGTTCCATTTGTCTTTGAAAAAGGAGAAATAGCCCTGATTGAGACCAGCTAATGCAACTGAAGGAAGTCTGCTTGTAAATCACATAGTTGCCACAGATAACATGAATTGAAGGCCAAATTAATTGAAGGCCAACCTTCATTAAATTGGTGATTGATAACTTACATAGTTGAGTGGTGCTTGTCATGCAGAGATTTTTTTCAGGAAAAATATTTGAGGAGAATTTGGAATATCACAAAAGGAGAGAAAGGGAGCAGCAAGTACTAGATGTGATGTAGGTCACTGGGTAATGTTGGCAAAATAAAGATCAGCCTGTGAGAAGCTCAAGAGGTGTAAGAGCAAGAAAAGAGAGAATAGGAAAAGGGAACATCAAAGACACTGAGGAATGAAGCTGCAAAGTGAAGACGAGGATGAAGACCTTTGATACAGAGAAGTTTGTACTGTGGTAGTAACTCAGCATATCTTTTGGGTTTATTTACATTTCTCTATTGTTCTAGAAATATATGCACAACCTTAACACCAATATTATTCCCGCTTTTAGGGTTTGACGGGAAACCCAGGTGTTCAAGGCCCTGAAGGAAAACTTGGCCCCTTGGTAAGCGACACAAAAATTAGTCCTTTCAGTTAATGCCATGGTAATTCAAAGGTCCCAACTCATTGAAATTACTTTTATTAATTTGAGTTTTCTTGATTTCTGAAGGTTCATCTTCTCTTTTAACTGTTCACTTTAGATTCCCAACTCGAAAATTAGTGTAGATAATGTTCCTTTAGTTTTGTCTGTGTGGCAGTGTCTGTTGTTTAGCAGCTGCTGCAATATTTTTAAACGATTTTGAACTAAATATCTTTTCTAACTTTCCTATAAGGAAACAATAAAGTATTTGTACATAATGGCACAATGATAATAATTGCATAGTATTTGGTTAAATCCAGCAGTATGGCTAAAGCTATGTCTGCTTTAAAGACATTTTGAATAACTGTAGCACCGAACCAGGTTAATGTTATTTTTTTATATATACAAACATTTTCCAGGGGTAAATAGGTTCTTATGAATAAATATATTTATAATTTAATGTGGAAAATATTTTATCTCTGTAGGGTGCTCCTGGAGAAGATGGACGTCCAGGTCCAGCAGGTTCAATAGGAATCAGAGGCCAGCCAGGAAGCATGGGCCTTCCTGGGCCAAAGGGTAGTAGTGTGAGTATGGCACCTGGTACCCAAAATCTGTTTAACTTTAAACATTTCCATATATTTTAATGGATGAGAACAGTATCTAAAAATAGTCATTTTTATTTCTACAAATTAGGGTGATCCTGGAAAACCTGGAGAAGCAGGCAATGCAGGTGTCCCAGGACAGAGAGTGAGTGTGACCTTTATTTGCAGTGATTACAGATAATGATGCTTTTCTGTTATATATGTTCACTATACAATACTCCTATGTCATTTTCCTTCTTCCTATGGCATTTTAATTTAGGGAGCCCCTGGTAAAGATGGTGAAGTTGGTCCTTCCGGTCCTGTTGGCCCACCAGTAAGTCAACTCTACCTGCCTGCCAGTCACTCCATCCATTCATTACTCTTTCTGCTTCTATCTTCATGCCAGTTGTTGATTCCAAACAAAAAATCCCAAGAACATTTAAAGAAAAAAATTTCACAGAAAAATGGGAAGCTTTGTATTGAAAAATATATATATTAGTAGTCTAATTTCTTTTACTGACCATTACAGAAAATGGTGCATGGAGCAAAATTTTCTCATAGTTTATTTTCCTAGCTTCCTTAGTTTCAGTAGAACTGAGTGTTTTCCTGTCAGCACAGAATTTTTGGGGGGAGGATCTTAAAGAAATAAGATACATCTTATTACAACTTTTAGATAGGGTATATCTTGGCCTGGGGTAAGTAAAAATGTATAATAAACAAACACATAATCGAAAATATACATATTCAGAGAGAAGAAAAATTGTGGAGCCTGCCCATATTCCTCTACTGTATACTTATTACTTCCTTTTGTGTAGGGTCTGGCAGGAGAAAGAGGAGAACAAGGCCCTCCAGGTCCTACAGGGTTTCAGGTAAGTGCATTCATTTAAAAAAAAAAAAAAAAAAAAACAAAAAAAAAACCAAAAAACAAAAAAAACCCCAAAACACAACCATCCATGTCTTTATCAACTTAAACTGGAGAAATTCAATCAAGCGATGTGTAACAAAACACAACTTCAGAACTAAGGCAGTGATTTTTCAGAATAATTAATGATACTTAGCTTTCACATCAGCTGTGCACTAAACTGAACTGGCAAATGCTTAAATACCAGCTCTGTATCCCTTGAGAAAACCTTTGTTGTTTTTCAGTTTTAATTTGGAGATTTTTCAAAGATGTTCCAAATATGGAGCAAAAGAATTGTTTTGGTAATGAAGTATTGATTAAGTTGATCTCTGTTTATAAAGAACTTTATTTTTAGCGCCGATATGCATACGTCCTACAAATGTTAAAGAAGGACTGCCATTTCATTTAGAGGGGGGAAAACACGTTGGTGCAATACTCATGTAACTATTTCGCTTGGGGATCTCTGAGGGCATACTCTTGTACTGAGTATAATGCTACATCCATATTCTTGGTGTCTTAGTTAAATCTGGATTTACATCACTTTCTATCATGTTAGTGACCATTATATTTACTTTTTTACAGGGCTTGCCTGGGCCACCAGGTCCTCCAGGTGAGGGAGGAAAGCCAGGTGATCAGGTAATTTCTGTGTAATTTAACAAGAAACTTCATAAAGTAGTTTTACCTTTTCTTTTCTTTGTAATTTAATTTCCCACTCTGTTTCAAAATATGTACTGATGTAGTCTGCAAGCTGTCTGAGAACTGCTTTTGGATAAAATAATTACTAGAATCTGACCATCTTCTTGGGCTGAGTGGGACTATCTCCTCTTGTCATGGACAGATAATATTCAGAACTAGCCATCTACATTCACAGTACTTTGGAAATGAAAATGTTTATCCCTAATTTCCATAACTATAAAGCTATGAATAATGCTTTCATTCTAATGGTGACTTCTGTTCTGCTTAGGGTGTGCCTGGAGATCCTGGAGCTGTTGGTCCATTGGGCCCTAGGGTAAGTATTTTCTTTCAGAGTTTAAACATTCATAACAGTTCTCTGAGGCTGAAAGTTGATATATAATGTGGACTTTAACAGCTAAAGTGAATATTTGACTTTTTTTTTCCTGCCAACAAAATGGTTGTACACATGGATACATTTTAAGATGGCTTCTGTAAAACCTACCACCTTTAATGGTTTCGTAGCTCATGAAGTGTTGTTGACTACCAGCTGCTAAATGGTTTGGTTTACAGCTGTGAAATGACAGTTTTTAGTTTGCTGAGCAACATGCTATTTCCCCTACCTTTAACAATAAAAGCATAAACTGTTCTCCTAGAATTTGTTCCCAGGCTCTTTGTTCAAATAGCAGTGCTGCACTTACGGTGCATTTAGGATTTTGTCTACCACAACTGTACCCTGACTTCTAAATAAGTGTCGTGGTTTAACCCCAGTCGGCAACTAAGCACCACACAGCCGCTCGCTCACCCTCCCCTCCCCTGCCCCGGTGGGATGGGGGAGAGAATCGGGGGGGAAAAAAAGTAAAACCCGTGGGTTGAGATAAAGACAGTTTAATAGGACAGCAGAGGAAGAGAACAGAATAATAATAATGATGATTAAAAAATGTACAAAACAAGTGATGCACAATGCAGTTGCTCACCACCCACCGACCGATGCCCAGCCCGTCCCCGAGCAGCGATCACTGCCCCAGACCAACTCCCCCAGTTTCTATACGGCGCATGACGCCATATGGTATGGAATAGCCCTTTGGGCAGTTGGGCTGTGCCCCCTCCCAGCTTCTTGTGCACCCGGCAGAGCCTGGGAAGCTGAAAAGTCCTTGACTGGTGTAAGCACTGCTTAGCAACAACTACACCATCAGTGTGTTATCAACAGTATTCTCATCCTAAATCCAAACCACAGCGCTGTACCAGCTACTAGGAAGACAGTTAACTCTAACCCAGCTGAAACCAGGACAATAAGTAATAATTTTCCATTTTGTAGGGAGAACGTGGCAATCCAGGGGAAAGGGGAGAACCAGGTGCATCAGGGCTCCAGGGTGAAAAGGGTATGGCTGGAGGTCATGGTCCTGATGGTCCGAAGGTAAGCTGAATGGACGTTTGTGTTGCTGCAGTGATGTAATGTATAATTCTGCTTATTTGCATGAACAGAAGAGAGAGCGCTTTTTTATTATAAAAGGGATATCTTTTCCTGAAAGGTATCTTGTTTATATAAGGGTTCTAGGAGGACATACAAGTTATTGCAGTATAACAGTATTAATAACTTGCAAGATACTTAAGTGTTGAGAAATCACATTTTGTATTAATTCATATAGGTCTGAAGTTTAAGATGTTTTTTGTGTTTCTCAGGAGAACTGAGCAAAGCCATTTCTGAACTGCAGAAAACCCTCTAGCAATGTTTTAAGAGCCATGTCAGTTTACACAAAGACACTTGGCAGGGTCGAGTGTTTAAAAGAAAATGCTGAAACCTGCATGCCTTTCTTTCACCTGCAATTGATTTAATTAGGCCTAGGAAGGTCACCCCAAGTAAGGAGTGCCTCTAGTAATGTGGGACCTGTAGTAGACATGAGCTGTGAGAAGCAAAGAATAAATAAATAAAGCATCTCTGCCTCTGGCAACTTCTACCTGTAGCTACTTTGTGTAATAAACCCTTGTGGCATCAAGGTAGAAAGATGCTTGAGTTCCATTTTTTGCCTGTTCTCATCCCCAATATGCTCTGAGTAAATATTAATGTATTTGGAAGGACTATGGTATTACAACGGAACTTCCTGAGTAACACAATGGGAAAAGAAAAATATTTGGACATGAATAAAGTCCAAATTTAAGAGAAAATTATTACTTAAAACTGTACCCCAGAGACTTCAACACAGGCACAGCATGTTCTGCAGCCTAGAGACGAAGATACTTCTCAGATGAGTAGACAACAACTTGTTCTTTATTTGCTTCAGGGAAGCCCAGGCCCTAGTGGGACGCCTGGTGATCCAGGCCCGCCGGGTCTTCAAGGTATGCCTGGAGAAAGAGGGATCGCTGGAACGCCTGGCCCTAAGGGTGATAGAGTAAGTCTGTTTATTTCTGTTGTCCTGAGTAGAATCACCTATCTCTCAATACTGCAATTATTCCAGGGTATGAACTACTCAGCATTCAGTGTCGTAACTGAGCCTTTCTGGGTAATTTCCATAGGGCGGCATAGGTGAGAAAGGAGCTGAAGGTACAGCTGGCAACGACGGGGCAAGAGTAAGTAAATCTATCACTCTTTTTAGACCTACTCTTCACACACCGGATTGTTTATTGTGCTAGGGGTACTCAGCTCGTAGAGTTAAAACACTACTCAACTTGGCGATATCATGGGTTGACAGTCATTCTCATTACCCCTACCCTCCAAATTTTCAAGTTTTTCAAGACTGCTGTGCACAATGTTTTGGCATGTCTGTGTTCCAGGCCCCTGTTTTGTATCATCAATAATGGGAGTTAAGATGTCAATGGAAAGGATTCCCAGAAGTAGCGTGTTGATTTGGGATTCAGCTAAGCTGACTGTAGTAAAAATATAAAAAAAGGGACAGGCAGAGATCAATAGCCAAAAAGCAGACCTTCCACTCTGACTCTTGGACTAAGGCAGATGCCTCCTTATTGTTTGGATTGAGTTGCCCACAGTCTGTCCTGAGTTTCACAAGTGAAAATTCCTGTAAATGTACTAAGCCCCATATGGGCAGTAGGTCGCTGACACTTCTGGAAAGCTTTGAATCTCCTGCGCATAAATAACATAGCTAGTCTACTCAAGACATGTTCAAGACATGTTGCACACACTCTTCTACATAGACCAACTGTCCAATAATCCCAAATGCACTGGGTTTGCTGTGTATGCACTGACCATATTTTCTTCCCAGAAGTTATTGGAGTTACTTTTTACATGAATCACATATATCTGAGATTCTTGGGTTTTGCAAACCAGTTGGAGTACTAGCTGTAGGCATTTGGAAATCTTAGGTATGTTTAAAAGATGAGGATCCTGCCTGGACTAAATTTATAGTTAAAGAGGAAAAGGGTTTTGGAGAAACCCTAGTATACAGAAGCACTACCTTAAAATTACCAGCTGTGAGCTGGATTTAGTTATGTAAGTCAGATATTATCCAAAGATACAGAACAGTTCTTAGTCATTGTAAGGCACGCTTATAGCTTACAGTAACTTAATGAACAGGTAAAGTAACGGTGAGCTAAATGTACATCCCTGTTCTAAAGCCAGATATCTGCAGATATCTCTTCTACCTACCACTAGAGCATTGATGGCGTTGCGGTATCCTTTGTTAATGCCTTCTTTTTTTGTATTTCTCTACAGTTTGAACTAAGTTCCAGTGCAATTTTCTTTTTGGCGGGGTGGGGGTGGGGTGGGGGGAATTTTGTTCAAGACAAACTTGGTGCAAGTTTGTGGTACTCTGCTTCTAATGAAAGAGAGTTGTAATTGGGATATCTAAATATTCAAGAAGGTAATACAGTTAGTGCTGTGGGATCATTATGTGGAGTTGATGGCTTTGGATGGAGAATTTGCAACCTATTTGCCTAACTGCCCCATGAAGAGAAAAAGGACGTTTTTGAGGAGTTTGCAAGATATAAATGAATCTTCAAAAGTAATGATGGACACTTTAAAATTAATTTAAACAGTTAAATACTAGCATAAAATAAAGAGAGCTTCCGTGCAAGTGGGGAAAAAGGACTTAATTTCCTCCTGAGAGAGCAAAATAATGCCAGGGCATTTTTTTATCATTGGCCTTATCATAAACACTGCATAAAGGAGAAGGTGAAATTAGTGAAGAAAGAGAGAATGAAGGAAAGCAGGTCTTTTGAGATGTGCAATTTTGGTCACTGGGAGAGGAAACGCAAGTCAATTTTAGATAAGAAGACCCAACAAGTTTTCAGAGATAAAGGAGAATAATTTAAAGGAATGAAAAAGCATATGGAAATAGTAACATATGTGAAGTTTTAAACTAACTGTTTTGAAGCATCACTTCTCTAACTTCCTTTCATCTTAATTTGTTCCAAAGGGTCTCCCTGGTCCAATAGGCCCAATGGGTCCAGCAGGTCCCACTGGTGAAAAGGTAAACAGATTTATTATTCCATTCCCTACTGAAGTTTCTTAATATTATCACACTTCATTGGCACTTTTGCTACTTGTCAAATAAGTTACTTGGGAAATAATAATCTTGAATTTTGTTTTAAGGGTGAACCAGGCCCTCGAGGTCTAGTTGGTCCTCCTGGCTCCCGTGGAAACCCTGTGAGTAAACATGTTCAGGTTTTGCCTGGCATAAGTTAACAATATCTAACACTGATCCAAACTCCAGGCATTTGTCTCATTTGCTGATATATTATTTTTCTCTTTTTCTTTCTCTTCCTTTGTAGCCAAAATCTGTAGTTCTGTCTTGATGTCGTGCACTTGCAAAACTATTGGCAGTTTTGTTGCTGTGTCCTACACTTGTTTTAGGGCAAACTTTATAGAGAGTTACCCTCATTCACCTCACTCCTGAAAGTATGCCACCACTTTTAATTGTTTAAATGTTTTTAAAAGCATGCCCATACCATATATGACTGTACACATACAAATATTTAGATGGACAAAGTGAAGAGATATACCTTAGTTCATCTAGTTATGTTAAGTCTTGTCATCTTCCGTCTATTTGTGATTTTAAAGATTTTAAGTGTTGACTTTGATTAGGGAATTAGAGGCTCAGCCCTTCTAGATCCTTCATACTGCTTGGAATTGATTATATCTCTGTCATAAATCAGAACAATCTTATTTCCAGTATAAATTGGAACAGCTTCCACCCCTCTAGGGAGTGCTGGAGCTTGGCAGTCTTCAGCTCCTTCTTTTCCAAACAAATGTTGTGTGGAAAGCTCAGTTGAAGCAGCTCATAGCCCATTCTGACCTTGTAGAATAATACATCTTTGAACTACTGTTTTTTTTCCCAGTCTATCTGATTGGAATGGTAGGTTGCATAAAATGTGTGCTCTTCGGCTAATCATGCTATCTCTGGAAGTGGTTGTGAGCAGAATTTCTCCTACTGCGGTTTTAGTGCTTGCTCATGCCTTCCATCTCTAAATTCTGAAAGTTTAAATATAGTCTTGAACACACGGCAGATCTTAACATCATGGTTAACATCATTTATTTGGTGATTAAAAGATCATTTGATTCTGACTAATAGAGCAAAAGTAGAGTCACACTTATGACACTAAATAGTTTACATCCTTTCTTGTATATTTAACTGTAAATTATACTGTATATAGAAAGACAATTGTTTAATACAATTACTCGCATTTTTTTGACCAGGGTTCCCGAGGAGAAAATGGCCCAACTGGCGCTGTTGGTTTTGCTGGTCCTCCGGTACGTGTTTTGTAACACTAATGAGTTTCCTTTTGTCATGCTTTGACATACTTAGTTTCCTTCATTATGAATAATACTGCAGTGTTCTGGAACGTGAGTCACATTTTTGTTGCTGTTTCTTTTTCCCATCAGTATATCAAGTAAAGAAAAGGGCCAATAAATACCCTAGACAGTTGAAAAGTGGTTTTGTTGATAATATTATGTAATTGTTCACCAGATTTCATATTTTCATGAATATGCTATGTTGCTCCTTTGAGATTAAAATGAGGCAAGTTATGAAGTGTCATCTACTGAAGGTAGCAAAGATTTGCTCCATGAGTAGTGAAGGCTGGAATGAGTTGATGGACCAAATGGAAGGTTTGTGAATTTTCCAGTGAATACCCTAAACTTTCCCACAGCCTAAATATTCTGTTTCAGACCTTTCACAAAGAGTCAGGCACCTGCTTCCCTTGGTGGGAAAAAAAAGACTAGAAAAGACAATGTTTGTTCAGTCCCTTTTGCTTTTAAGTATGTAATAGCTGCTGAGGAATACAGAAAATCTAAAGAAAAGAAAAATGTGAGCTAGATAAGAAAACATTTTGAATGGAAATACTGACTTCACAGACTGCTCAGAAAATCTCGTCTGTGATCTTCTAAAGACTGTGCTGAACTGTTACAGTTCTCTTGAACTGAACCGTTAAGCAAATGCAGTGTTTTCTGGGCTGATTTGTTCTTTTATTTTCTGCCTTCTAGAAATTCCCTACAAAATGATTTGTTAGGCTGGAAAGATTTGGTATTCTCTGACCTGATCTCTCTTCTAAATATTATTTCTTATAGGGCCCTGATGGTCAGCCAGGTGTGAAAGGTGAACCTGGAGAACCTGGACAGAAAGGAGATGCTGGATCTCCAGGACCACAGGGTCTTGCTGGGTCTCCTGGTCCACCGGTAAGTATAAATAACATTGTCAGAGAATCAGTGGTATAGGCTGATCTTGCTTATTTAAAATGTTCTGGGTTTTCACTGTCACCTCTCTCTTTCTCCTTTCCTCTTAGGGTCCTCCAGGTGTTCCTGGTCTGAAAGGTGGTAGAGGAACTCAGGGTCCACCTGTAAGTAGTAGATTCTATTTTTTGTGACCTGACTGCAGATAGTCTAATACTGAATTTTATGTAATGTGTGTATCATTCCTCATCTCAGCTTGTTTTTTACAGACTGTAATTATAACATTTGCTCACTAATTCAGCTGAGAACGTTTGAGGTAACCAGTGCTGTATTTCTTTCAATAAAGTTGGTGTTAAAATGTTTTTTAGGGTGCTACTGGATTCCCAGGATCTGCTGGAAGAGTTGGGCCTCCAGGACCTACTGTAAGTCAGTTGTCATATTAGGTGCCTAATAGGTCTGTTTTATAAACTGGTCGTTGAAAACCTGAAGACTAAATAAAGCAGGAAAGGTGAAGCTTTATGGCCTGATGCTATAGAAGAGAACAGCTTGTCAGTACTGACTTCTGTGACTGCATGCTTACATCTGACTTCATTAAATAAAACTCATTAGTCTTGGGCTTGATCCAGTGGTCGTGTGTCCAAATTAGTGCAAGACTTTTCACTGGGTTAAGTAGGCTTTGAGCTGTTCAAGCTGCTCTAATGACTGAATTGCTTACAGGAACAAAACAACAACCTGTATCTTCCTGTACTTTTTACTTGTTTGTCTCTTCAGTGGTGACTGAAGTTAGTTTTTTGAAAAGGAAGAGGCCTCTGCTGGGCTATCTCATCAGTGGGAGTTACTCATGAGATCCCTTAAAATAAATTAAAACAAAACAAAACCACAAAATCTCTTATGTCTAAACATTTTCAGAAACACTAAAAAAAAAAAAAAAATTAGCTGTGGATCAACAAGCGAGGATTCAACTCCACACAGAGAACTGTGTCACTCTCTTCATGTGGCTTAATGTTCTGATGAGAAAACTAACTTGCAGTCGTTGTGAGTTTATCAAAAGGTGAAGTTGATGGAAAACATAATATACATGTGAAGTCTTTTAAAAGTATTTGAGAAATGAAGAAAGGACCATTAAAACACTAATTTGTACCACGTGAATGAAAAGTTTGAATATGGACTTTAGCTTGATGATATTGGAGAGAATGGGCAAGAGTGAGTTTTCTAGCAGTAGTTGTCTACCTGAGGTAAAAAAAAAAAAAAAAAAGAAAGAGAGTGTCTTTCAAAGGAGGGAGTTTGGAATTGCAAATTGTGGGGGGGAGAGAGGTGGAGCTTGGACATAATTTGATGAGATGTTTATTTCATCTCATTTATTTGATCATAAATGAGATGATAATAGCTCTTAGCTCATTCACATTTTGGGCCTTCCTTAGAGTATGCATATTTATAGTTAATCAAAACACAGTCCTTAGAATTTAATTGTCCTGATCAGAAAAGGGTCCAATGTAACAAGGTGTTTTAATCTTCTTAGGGAGCTCCAGGGCCTGCTGGGCCTATTGGTGAGCCAGGAAAAGAAGGTCCCCCAGGTCTTCGTGGTGATCCCGGTTCTCATGGCCGTGTGGGAGACCGAGGGCCAGCTGGGCCTCCTGGTGGTCCTGGAGACAAGGGTGATGCAGGGGAAGACGGGCAGCCGGTACGTCCTGGTTATGTTACTAATTCTCCCTAGACCAACTCTAGGCTTGGTCTCATTGTTACTTAATACTTATTGCCACTGAAATGATAGTAATGTTGTTTCATCCTTTGTGGATTTCAGGGCCCAGATGGCCCCCCTGGTCCAGCAGGAACTACTGGTCAAAGAGGTATTGTTGGTATGCCAGGACAGCGAGGGGAAAGAGGCATGCCTGGGCTGCCGGGTCCTGCAGTAAGTAACGACCAAGTCAATATGCCACCAGCTTGGGCATTCTCATCATCTTTGTGGGATTGAGACCATAGTGCCCCATAGCACGAGGAGAAATTTGGAAAACTCTGATTGCAGGAGCAAATATAGAGAGACTAGTAAATAACTAAATCTCATGCAAATGCATGAGGTGGGAGATTGTTTCCCGTAATGGAAGATCTGAACATGAATTAAGAATAAGTGGGTAATAGCATTAAGACTTCTGGCTAAAATGTTCCTATTTGACTTAAAACTAGATCCTTGAAAAAAACAACCCCTGACTCTTCATTTAGGTGCCCAAAGGTCACTTGAATGTGAGTGAATACTCTGTAACTGCTGTTTCACAAATTGTGAACTACAGTCTTCAAAATGGCCATTTGTGCTCTCTTTGCTTTCGTGTAGGATTTATAGATATTTATTGGAAAGCCTAACAATCCAGGAGATCAAGTAATTAAATACAGTATTAGTAAAAGGGATGGTGGGGAGGATCTGCCATTACCATTGGATCCATAAAGTCAATTTATGGTTAAATTTGGCCAGAAATTATTTCAAGCTAACGATATTTGTTTGTGTTGAGACAGACACACAGGGGAAAAAAAAAAAAAATCACGTTACTTATTTCAAACTGCATTATATTTTTCCAGAGTCAAAAAGACCTTACCTATTGCAGATAATGCCATCAGACATACTGATATATCAAGGGAATGTGTGCTTAGAGAGTTGCTACTAGGTAGACTAATGTCAAGCGCAGCTTCTAGTCAATAAGAGCCTATTCAAAAGCAACTAACACAATTAAACTGCTTTAAAAATACACAGTCTATTAAATATATATTCAAAATCTATCAGAACACTTCCATTAATTATAATTTTTTGGAATTTACAAATGTTGATGGTACTGGATTAATGAGTAGTGTTTTGCAGGCAGCAGTTGTTTTGTGCTTTCTTTGTTTTGTGATTAAAATTTTGATATGATATTTCTCGTCTTTTCTAGGGTACACCAGGAAAACAAGGTCCCACGGGGCCACCTGGTGATAAAGGTCCCCCAGGACCTATTGGCCAGTCAGGTGCCACTGGACCTGTAGGTGAAGCTGGTCCAGAAGTAAGTATTAGAGCCTTGTAACATGCAAAAAAAGACAGTCTAGTGGTTATTCTCCTCAACTTGAAGTTAGAGGTGGAGCACAACTTTCTATTTCTTTTTATAGAAATGCAAGATTACAAAGCTAATCAATAGCCCTATTTTTATTCCATAACTCTAGGGACCTGCTGGTAATGACGGTACTCCTGGACGAGATGGAGCTGTTGGAGAACGTGTAAGAATATATTGTTTTCTTAAGTCACTTTTGGAAATCTCCATTTTATTATTGACTTATTGTAGATTTTCTCTTCATTCAGTTAACTTGAATGGAGAACTTGTTCTGAAAGTGTATCACAGCTTTGAATAAGTAGTACCTCTCAAAGTTGAGTAAACCTGGCTAAGAACACCTGCTTCCACAAACTCAGATTTGAGTTCTTACAGAAGGAATATCTTTGTAGATTGTAATTGCTAGAAAATAAATTAGCAATGCTAGAGTCCTGTTGCTTTGGTCTAGTCCAGTCCTCTTTAGATAAATAACGTTGAAATTATGTTTTGCAGGGTGATCGTGGTGAACCCGGCCCTGCAGGCTTACCGGGTTCCCCAGGGGGTCCAGGAACTCCAGGTCCTGTTGGCCCTCCAGGAGATGCAGGTCAAAGAGGTGAAACTGTAAGTGAGAGGTGGTTTTTTTTTTTTTAATACTTTCCTTATCGAAAAACTACTGTGTATGCTTTTGTGCATTGCTTCACATATTGTCTGTATGCAATCTTTGTAGGGTTCTCGAGGTCCGATGGGTCCCCCAGGTCGTGCAGGAAAAAGAGGTTTGCCTGTAAGTTTTCCATGGTCACAGTGGTTTTATCTGAGATACTTTTTACAGGAAAGTGTAGGAGAAACTGAGCCCAAATTAGAATGCTGAACAGGGCCTAACTTCTAGTGTTCCGACTGCAAGTGGATGCAGGTAGTCTTCTGAGCTGCAAAGCTGTACAAATCTGTTTGCATACACTAGTATTTCTACGCTTTCTTTAAAAATACTTCGCAGACAAATAACAAATGCTTTGGAAGCCTCTTTATTTGGAGTATGTTACTGTCTGGATGATGGTAGGACCTGAGTTAGCAAATGGCTAGAGTCTGTGTTTGACAATTCAAGTAAGGGGTAAAGAAATGAATGCTGAACAAAAAAAGCAGATTTTTAGATAAAAATGGCAGAAATATAACAAAATCACCTGTTCCCATGAAACTGCCTTATTCTACTCAAGAGATTCTGACTTCAGTCCAAATGGAAAAACAAACAAACCCCATCTTTTTGTGTTACATAACTCCCTTACAAGCCATGCTTGGAACAAAAAATTAATTGCAAACTTGGGAAATTCAAAAGAATGTTGTCCTGTCCCTAAGCAGATGTCATATGGAGACAGGAAAAGTTTATTGAGTAGTTAGTGATAATGATGCCATTGATAAACTATTTGGAATCTGGCATTGAGAAATTTAGCATGCAATTTGGGCTGAGAAATATAGAATTGAAAGCAGAAGCCATTTTTTCCAATGATTCTTGAATTAGTACAAAAAGTTTGAAACTATCAAAAATACCAAGAATGAAATTGTGACGGTAATAGAACCAAGCTATTTGTACTGGGAAGCCTGAATGTTGTTGTCTGTAGTTAGGGAATGTAACTTCAGTTGTACTTTAATCGTAGCGAAGGTGAAAAGAGCTGTGAGAAGTAAAGATGCAACATGGAGGATTTCATACTGAAAATACATTTTATCATTATGAGTCTGTGAGAGATCCACGATAGTTCAATCTCATCTGTGAAAGTCATTTGCCATATGCAGTAAGGCAAAGAAATTTCTTAATCTTAAACATTTTATGTAAATTATTTAGTATCATTATTACAGGGGTTTTTTGACTGTATTATGAAGCTAAACAGAATGAATTTACCGCAACTATCATTAAGCGCAACACAGTTTTCTGTAATTATTTACTTATTCTTTGGTAAACAATTAAGATTCTTGGAGCTGCCCCAGCATCACTTTCTTTCTAGCTTTAGAAGTGAAGGAGGTCTGAATGCAGTGTCTAAAAGCACATGAGGGGTTTCTGAGGTTGGGGGTTTTTTTCCAGTTCAGAATTTTACATTTCATCGCTGATATTTACAGGGTCCCCAAGGACCTCGTGGTGACAAAGGTGACAACGGAGATCGAGGCGATAGGGGCCAGAAAGGACACAGGGGTTTCACTGGGCTTCAAGGTCTTCCTGGTCCTCCTGTAAGTTGTTCTGTTTTTACTATAACTTTATTTCCTTGATAGTTAAATAATGTACCAGGAACATAGTTATTTAAAATAGAAAAAAAAGCAAACACAAGTTATTTTTTCCCCACAAGGTGTTTGTGAGTGGCCTGGCTGTCTGTGCTTGCTAGTATTTTTAATGAAATTTTACAATACCATTGCGTGATGAGGTAAACCTGTGCTTTGCAAGATATGTGTTCTCCTACTCTTGTTCCACTTGGGCCAGTCTTGCAGTGACCGATCACTGACAGTTTATGACCTGTCAGCACAAGATGATAACAAAAGTTGATAATTTCAGATAAGCACATTAGAGTGTGAAATGCTTTTTGCCAGTGTCTGAACTCTGTATAGTCAAGGAATCAAATGCAAAATCCCATGAGGACTGTGATAGTATCTCTCACTCATATTTGCAAGAACTTCATGATTTCAGTGGCAATTGAATGGAAATGCCATGGAAAACTTTATTTTTTTACATTTGTTCACTGATCCTGTGCAAGAGCTGGAAGTTTCAACATGCAGGAAAAGAATCAACAAAAAAACCCCAACACCCAAAGCATCTTTCCACTTCATAATAGCGCTGTCGGTTACTCTTTTGTAAGCCAGTCTGATTCTAAATGAAAGCAAGGCTTTTCTGCAGAAACAACTTTATATATAGCCAAGCACCAGTAAATTCTGTTAGTCTAAATTACCATTATAGTTGTTACTCTGTGACAAAATAGAACAATAGAATGAAAATGAATTGTAAGAGGGAAAGGTACTACACGTTGTTCATGTATATTATAATCCTATTCATACAGAATTGTATGTATCACACACTAATTCTTTAAAACTAAAGAAATATGCTTTAAATGTCACAATGATGCGATAATTTCTTCTGTATAGGGTCCTATTGGTGAACAGGGCAGTCCTGGCATTCCAGGCCCATTTGGTCCTCGGGTGAGTATAATGTTTCAGGTTTAACGTTTTTCTTG
The DNA here is from genome assembly GCF_035582795.1 of Mycteria americana. Lineage (NCBI taxonomy): Eukaryota > Metazoa > Chordata > Aves > Ciconiiformes > Ciconiidae > Mycteria > Mycteria americana. The sequence goes on along the minus strand of NC_134373.1, from coordinate 8,622,152 downwards.
CTTGGCTTTTTCCACAATCAGATTTCTATTTCTGCTTCACTTTTATTTCACTGGCTTTTATTGACGGCAGTATCATGTGGTGATTACCCTACTATCTTTTGCTGAGAGACACGACCTTGTTTAATATAGTAAAGCTTTGACATAAGTGTAGTTTATAGCTAGATAAAAAGGTCAGTTCGGAGTAACTACAGGGCTACAGTCTCTTTTTACAGACACTTTTGCTGCAGCTGATGCAAAGTGATATATGTGTGTGGCAGCTCTGCTAATTGCTGCTCTGCCTTTCGTACCCCCATGTATGTCATTCACCCAAAAGTAAAGAAGTATGACTCCCTTGGATGTTCCCAAGTGACAGTATATCTCCGGGTCTGTATACGTGTGGGCGTACAGCAGCTACTCCAGTCTGCATAGCACGTGGAATTGAATCCACTTAAATGGTTTAGGGAAAAAATACACAGCTGATCCAAGGTATATTGGCTGAGGTGATTGACTTCAGAAGAACAGCATTGAAACTGCCTTCTGACTTTTAGAGAAGAAGAAGGGTGATTTTTAAAAGTTTGGTAACGGACACGAATAATTGGATTGCTTGTAAAGGGCTATTTTGTGTAACTTTGTTATTAAATGCTAAAATACGTTCCTTTTTTCTCTTATATTTTCTAGGGTCCTCCAGGTCCAGTTGGTCCTTCTGGCAAAGATGGAAGTCCCGGTCCACTTGGGCCAATTGGGCCTCCTGGTGTTAGAGGGAGTGTAGGAGAAGCTGGACCTGAGGTAAATTGATGGGACTATAGAGGGAAAAGGTTACCTTCAATTAATGAGATTTTTTACAGCCCATTGCATCACTTTCTCAAACATCCATGAGCTCAAGACAAATGGTAAGATTTGATATAGTTTCTCCAACAAATAGCCAGGGTAACTGTGTATTGAAAGGGCTCATTTCTTACTCATTTTCATCTTCTGGGCCTGTGACCATCCCAGTCTCATCCACCTATGCTCTCCCTAGCCCAGCCTGGGGCTACTTCTGCAGTTAGCTCACTGGATCCTGCTGGATCTGCAGTTCAACATGGCTGTCTGGCAAGCTGGCTCCTAAAACCTCAGGCCTAAGCATAGGTCAGTTGGTGTATCTGGAACCAGCAGCAGTTCAAAGTCAGTAGTCCCACAAAGGTGGCACTGAATTAGAACAGCTGTGTGACTGATTGCCAGCAGCGTACTCCATCATGCCTTGCGTTAAGGAAATCCTTCAGTCCGAACGCACAGCCCAAACTCTAACACTCAGCTTAGCTGACCTGCAGCCTGATGTGAGGTTTACAGACATTACCCGTGAGCTGATTAGCAACTAATGAGAAATAGTTTGACCATTGCGGAAAAAGTCCTAAACCTTTGCTAAATGCCCCAGACGTGTTCCACGTTCACCAGTTCACAGTACCCTAAGTCGTAAAATGTAAGTTATGTTACCCCAAGGAAGATAAGTTAGAAAATTAGAGGGATTTGAGAAAAGGGTGGTTTGGATGATCATGTGAAGAATTAAAAGACTGGTATTGCTTATTTTGGGGAAGAAGTGGAAAAGGTGGAATAAAATGATGAGCACAACAGAGAAAGCGGTTTCTGCTGTTTTTCTGTCTCTAAGACATGGAGCTTCCATGTCTCTATCGTGTGCTAATATTCACCCTATTTCATTTGAATTTCTGCCAATTACCAGTATCTCCACTTCTGCCAAGCCACCAAGACTTGAATGAATAGTCTATGGTAGAGTGTAAGAACATAATGTGTATGCAGATCCTTCATCTGTGTAATGAGACAGTACAAGAAATATCACATACCAGTAACTTTAGTTTTGCTTTCCATGGTAGCTTGCTGCAACTGTAATTGGAACCACAAAGAAAGAAAGAAAGAAAAGTTAAGATTTCATTTGTCAGATGCAGCATGTATTAGTTTGGGTGTGTGCTCTGTAGTAAACATTCGGAGCACTAGTTGTGAATTCTGAAGTAATTACTCTCAAAGGAAATGCCACGTTCTGATATGCCATCTGATGCACCAGAGCGTCCGTCTCAAGACTCAGTTACGTCCCCAGGTGTCACAATTCAGGTTGACAGAAGCACCTCACAACCCGTCATTCAGGAAAACATACGTAGTCAGGAAAACGCCTGCTCTGCCAAGTAAGGATGATACAGATTCTGTGTCACATACCCGTGGCCAGAAAGCTCAGCACTGTGCAGGATAAATGGAAAGATATTTCTAGTGCCGAACTTTACTAATTGAAAATGTGCCTGAGGTGACTCAGGGGAAGCAGGAATTTTAGATTGCTCTAAAAATCACTTACAGCTGTTGGGAATTTTAAGAAATAAAGTTATTAGGCGGGGATTTGAACAAGGAGGGACAGATGGCTTAAAAAATGGAATGAGGAGGCCATTCCTTGATGACTTTTTCCAGCTGTTAAGTCTGAAATCAAGAGTAAGAAGTTGAGCAAGGTATTAAGACAGGCAGAGAGGGCATGAAGCAGAGAGAATAGCTCACATGCAGTTCTAATCTCTTACCCCTGTTCCTGGAAATGGGAATTGTTTATCTATATCTGAATTTTCCCTGCGCATTAGGGTGACTGGCTGTGAAGTTTTGCTTTTTTAGTGCCTGGCTTTGCTATCATTTTGCATAGTATTTACTCTGCTGTGCCTCTATTGCCTTTTTTTTTTTTTTTTTTTTTTAACCTTAGGGTCCACCAGGTGATCCTGGCCCTCCTGGCCCTCCAGGACCTCCAGGCCATCTCACTGCTGCCATTGGTGACATTATGGGACACTATGACGATGCTATGGCAGATCCACTACCAGAATTTACTGAAGATGAAGCAGCCCCAGAAGACCATAATAAAACAGACCCAGGAGTCCACGCCACACTGAAGTCACTGAGCAGCCAGATTGAGACTATGCGCAGCCCCGATGGTTCAAAGAAACACCCTGCACGGACTTGTGATGACCTGAAGCTGTGCCACCCATCCAAGAAGAGCGGTGCGTATAAACACACCATCTCCTGCGTGTGCCATATAAGTCTGTCTTATTTCCACTAGATACTTGGTCACTGGAAAAAATGTGTAACACAGATTTTGATTTTGATGGTCTAAATTGACATTCACACTAGGAACTTGAAAACTTCTTCTTGCCAATGAAGTATATATTCTAATGTATCCCATATTTATTTATTCCGTATTTATTCAGATGTATTTTAAAATCTGAAATATTTTATCCTTCCATGGAACACTACTTCTGAAAGCGTTTTCACCATGGAGTACCACTTCTATGATGACAGAGCTAGGTTGGTACACCAGTTGTGAATATTTGCTTAATTGCTATTAGCTCAAAACATTACCTGTGGGCTGATAACCTGTGAGTGCTTTCCATCCAGAATTCTCTGCTGCTGCTCCACAGTGGCAATTCGTAGGTGGTAGTGCACTAATGTGCCATGTAGGACTTTCCCTAATTTATATGGATTACCAGTGATAAATCAGAACCGACTGGAAGCTAGAGATAATTTGCCGCAGGCCTTACCAGCTTTGTCCCTGTTTCCTGAAACTGCCTCCACCATCCACATTAGGGGAGGGGCTGACGCTGCTTTCTCACACGTAGGGAAAACTGTCTCCTAGCCATTGTGTGTTCTTTATGCACTTGGGAGTGTCCAGGAGCTTTGCAATGGATTTAAACAACCTTAACTTTAAACAACTTTCAAGTCTGCATTCCCCAGTTTTGAAATATTTGAAATAATGATCAGCTTGTATCTTGAAGTAACATTACAGTGTACACCTGACACACACGTCAAGACATGGATCAGATTATGTGAAACATATGCCTGCCTGTTTTCCTTGTGTTTTCTGCTGTCATGACATACTTTTTTGCTTACATCTCCCCAGTTATTTCAAGAATCTTAATAATGTAACGGAATCACATTTTGTGTTCTTTGTAGGTGAATATTGGATTGATCCTAACCAGGGATGTGTTGAAGATGCTATAAAAGTATATTGCAACATGGAAACCGGAGAGACCTGTATTTCTGCAAACCCGTCTACTATACCACGTAAAACATGGTGGGCCAGCAGGTCATCTGACATAAAGCCCGTTTGGTATGGCCTTGATATGAACAGGGGATCACAGGTAACTAAATATATTCAGTGTCAAGAATCGAGTTCTATGAAACGTGTTTCCTTCTGGTTTAGAACTTCATCTGGTATTCTGAGCAGATTCTGGTACAATCAGAACACTATAACTATTGATTGACTGGCTTATAGTCAATTGGTTGTTATCATACAGTAATTATAGGAAAGAGCTGGGAGAAACAATGCAAGTGCATCTAAGGCAGGATTGGCTATAAGTATACCATTGCTGGAGGAGATTTATTTCTCTTGATCCCCAGAACTTCAACTTCTCTAGCAGTCTGCTTCAGTAACTCACTATCCTTGTCCTTAAAAAGTGTACTTTTACCCTAATATATGATTTCAGTCACTGCTATTTTAATTGAATTCTACCCTTTTTTTCAGAAAGCTTTTACTGCTAAAAAATACAAAGCTCACTTTATAAATCCTCTCAGCTAATCCGTTTTTAAAAAGTATAATTGTTATCATATGTGTCAGAATGCTCCATGCTGAATGCATCAGTCTCCAGGCAGATAAAAATTCCACTCTTAGCTTTCTGTCGGGTTTTCCCTCTGTTGTAACTTCTAAAAGTAGGCTTAATGATCCAGCCAAATAACAGAAGTTTATGCTATGCAAAGTATATAATTAATTAACAAGCTTTTGCCATTTTTATTCCTAGTTCATCAAATCAAAAGCACAGAAAATATTTTCAATTGTTATTTCATAGGAAGTAATTAAATATCTTTAAAATAAGTATTTGGTGTGTAAAAATAATAGTGCTGTTATCAATTGGATTCCTGATGACAGTTCAGAACTTCAACAATTGAGAACAGATGTGATATTGATTGCTTTTATTGAGAGGCTTTCACTTATGATTAAATTCAGGAGAACTTGCCATGACCCAAGATGTCACAGTTGGTGCTTAGCTGCCTGCAGAACTACACATAGGGGTTTTGTACCTTTGGAGGAAGAAATTATCTTCAGGAATACTATAAAAGAATATTTCATTTTTGAAAACACCATCAGATTTGATAACTAACAGTATGATCTGTATAATAGTCCTATGCACTCCTTACAGATTCGAAATGATAAACATGTCCGAGATTGCTAAACAGAGATAACACCTTTTGTAAAAAATGACAGTGTCGGTGCATAAGATTTTCTTTTTTCTTCGCCGGTTTTAGAGAAATGTATACCTTTTTAGTCGTTCGTGACTTTTTTTTTTTTTTTGGCAATGATTCACAAAGCATGAATAAAATGAAACCTGCACAGGTAGGGAAAATGTCAGGAATTTTAGAATTTTTGTTATTAGTAGAAAAATGGCTTCTGTTTTTTATAGAAAGTGGCACAGTGTAAACTATTTTTCAAACTTCTGTGTAAGTTAGTTGATAAAGTCCATATGCACATCTATAGTTATTTTTATATAGTCAAACTTCCTGACTGCTTGTGATGCTTCTAAATACAATACAAAGCGTATAGAAAACAAGCTGCTAAAGTTGCAATATAGCTGGTACGCTATAAAAGGGTTTTCTGTGCTTGACGTTTCTTATCTAGTTTGAGGTTGCTTTAATGCACTATTTCATTCATAAGGTTTAGCTCCTACTGAATCCCTTTTTGAAAGAAGGCAGAATTCATTCCAAAACTTGGCATGTCTGTGGAGACCCAGCTGCCTTTCAGTGGTTCAGCTGCAGAGCTTTAGGGTCAAAATTCTCCAAAATGTTCCCTGTTACAGGATGTCTACATTTCTTTATCCTCGACTGGCAGCATATTACAAAAGAAACCATTCTTAGATTTTATGTAATCGGGGCCCTGCTGGTCATGTCTGGAAAGGTTTGCAGTAATGACAGATGTTTCTAAAATTCATGAACTCGTAATGAATTTTCATGTAATATACGTTGATCTGTTTCTTTATCTTCGCAGTTTGTGTACGGGGATACCGCTGTCACTCAGATGACATTCCTGCGCCTCCTATCAAAGGAGGCTTCCCAGAATATCACTTACCTTTGTAAAAACAGTGTTGGGTACATGGATGACCAGACTAAGAACCTGAAAAAAGCTGTAATTCTGAAAGGAGCCAATGACCTGGAGATCAAAGCGGAGGGAAACAGCCGATTCAGATACACCGTTCTGCATGACAGCTGTTCTGTAAGTTTGGATTTTTTGCCATTTGTTATGGAGAAAAAGGTCTTTTGTCTTCTAATGGTTTCAGTTCTTCCTTGATTTAGGAAAAAATCCAAAGAATGGGGTAATTAAAATGCTGCAGCATTTCACCATAAATTGTAGAAGTAACTGATCAAATAGGTATTTTACTACAATTCTAGCTTCCCGGAATAGAAGTCTGCACTATTTAGAGGATATTTACAAATTACTAGTTATTAGTGAGCATAGTGAGATATGTATCTTGCCCTTTTGCATTTTCCAGTACTTGTGTACCTCTGTGTTGTATCACACAAGGAGGTCAGATAGCCTCAAGCATTTGTCTGCCAGATAGGTAAGACTATTGCAGCAATACACTGGAGGAAACTCATTGGTACTATGCCTGACTGAGTTGGAAAGGAAAATGTTCCCCCCCAAAATTCTTAGTGGGCATAAAAACCAGCAAGTAGTAAATTTTTCACGTTCATTAGCATTCTCAGCCACGTCCAAGATACTGGCAAAATATGTCTAAAATTAGTTTTGTACTTGAAATAAATTAGAGTACTCTCTGTGCTTCAAAATAATATAGCCCAAGAATATGTGTGCAGGCGCATATTAGCACATAGAGAAGAATTTCATAACATAAAGAAAAATCAGTCCAGCTCCAGGGGGAAATGCTGCTGTGTCAATCTGATGGGTCTGTTCATCAGTGTAAAAGCAAGATATATACATTTTAAAATAGCCAAGGTGCAGTACAGGCGGGGGTGTGTTGCTAAGTGAAGATACACTGAGATCCTTCTGAACTATCCAACAACTGACTCACCAGCTGGAATTCAGGCTGTTTCTGACATGAGCTCTAGCCTAAGTTTGTTTTTTGTTGTGTGGTTTTTTTTTCCCCCTCCAGAAACGTAACGGGAACGTGGGCAAGACTGTCTTTGAGTACAGAACACAGAATGTGGCACGCTTACCTATCATAGATATTGCACCGGTGGACATCGGCAGTCCCGACCAGGAATTTGGAATTGAAATTGGGCCAGTTTGCTTTGTGTAAGAGGAAGGGGGAAACTAACACACTACCCAGCAACAGAAGCAATTAAACACATGAACTTAGACTGATTGAAGTTAATCCTGAGACTCTTGAAGTAATGGCTGATATTGGATCAGCATTGTATATACGGTTCTTTTTAAATGCCCGGCCTCCTTTTGAATATTTATTTTACTTACAAACCTTCTGTTTTAAATGATTGAAACCAACTTTTTAGTCCAACAGTACAATTTTAAGAGGATTGATGACCATCTTTGAAAAGTAATATGAATCTTTTTCCTCGCTTTTGTTTCAAATTATTTTGAAATTTACAGGTGTTCAAAATAGATAGTTTTAATGAGGGACTACGTAAAGCTCTAAGGATTATTTCTTTTGCTTGGATGCATACTGAATAACAGAAAAGTAGAGCACTTTTGTGAACCGTTGGCTATATTTCAATCATACCTACTTCTTCAACCCCAGTTTGTCTTCCTGTGGTTGCCAGTATATGATAGTCATTAACAGAAATCTATGTCTTTGGTAGAAGAAAATCTCTTCAGACAAGATATTCTTAATTTGGCGTTGTCTTTCCTGCACTTTCCTATGTAATAGTCTGCTCAGAAGAGTATTCCATAGCCATGATTAATTTATGAAGTAAAAATACTACTGGGGTGAATATGAGTTTTCAGTAGGGGTGTCCCATATCTTAAATTTTAAGGCCAGACTTCACTTCTCGCAATGTATCTGTGTAATTCTATTAAATTATCCTTGATCTTCAAAATACATCTTAAACCCAGTACTTGTTGATTTTCCAATACTTGCCCATCTAAGAAGCCATTACGTATCAAATTATACAGATGTCTTATATATGGTGCCAATTTATGTACATTGCAAATCATTCACGTGTATACCAGACCAATTGCTAATAAAGAGAAAGAAAGCTTAGAAATTAGTTGTTTCTAGCTGACATCCAGACATGCATCACCAGTAATTTGACTTATTGGCCTTGAGTTGTCAAGGCAAGAAAGTTCCATCATTTCTTAGCATGAGCTACCTCATCTCTGGAAGTTGGGATGCATTTAATATTCCTATTTTTATTTTAGATATTAAAAGGTGCTATGCTTCTGTTGTTATTTCGAGAAAGGAGATAGGCAGGGCAAAAACAACAAAAAAGTGATGGTGCTAAATGACTCTGTAGAAGGCTGATGAAATTAAGACACCTCCTGTCAATGTCATTTTCAGAGCTTAGCTGTTAGGCTTATGGTGTTTGAGAGAACAATGTTACAGTGCATTTATTTGTTGGTCATACAGTATATAGAATGTTTTGTACCACTAACGCTTTATTTTGTGAAGTATGTGGGTACAAAATTACTTAGTTTTTTTGTTTCTTTATTGCATCTGTGCTCTCCACGTTTTTTGTTTGTTCCTTTAACAAAAAAAAAATAAACAGCTGGGGCCATCCCTAAAGAAAGTCATGCACATAGCTTTATTCATGTATCTTTGCAAAGCATTTAATTAAATACATGCTTCTCGCTATGTAAGTGGTTTCCTTTTTGTAGAATTCCTTCCAGTGTGTCCCATATCAGTTCATTTCCAGGAAATTAAAAATGGAAGTATTTACTTTTGGTTTGTTGCTATTTGAATAACTCATTTGCAATGCAAATGCATTGAAGTATTTTACCCTGAAGTATTTTACACATAGGAATATAAAGGTATTTTGAATAAGGCCCTCTTTGTGCCAGTTTTTACAACATAGGTGTCAATTTGTATGAAGTAATCACCAGCAGTCCTATTAAAGCTACCTAACTAGTATTGTTTGAGACTCCAGAGAAAGAGAATTTTTATTCAAGACTCAATAAAATGGGACTTAGCCCATTCTCAGTGTCAATGTAAGTCGTCACTGACAGAAAACAGTTTCTGCGCAAGCTATAACGTTGAATGGAAATTCTTGCCTGCCTTGCTACCATGCCTTTCCTCCTTCTGAAAGGGTAGGAGCTTTGCAACGTTCCAGGTTGTCCGTATGCATGTCCATACAGGACAGGTAGGGACTGGCAACTTGACAGGTTCATACTGACATTATCCGTTTGCTTTTATTACCCAAGCAGGAACTCTGCAATTTCTTTTTTACTAGCATGAAATAATTTCTATAAATATGTGACTCAGGAGTTAGCTTATCATATCAGATCCTTGAGAAGTTTTAGATAACGTCACTTTCACTGAATAATCTGAGGTGTAATGGCGCACTCCAACACATTCATGCCAAGGTAGATAGCCGGTGGCTGTGATCATACCTCTACAGAACATTTATCCGGATGCGCAAAATAAATAACATTTGGAGTATAGATGCATGTTTGAAAGTTATTTTTAATCTCTGATTTTCATCAGCAGAGTATTATAATCCATGATTAGTGTAAATGTCTTGTGAGGTTGTTGAAGGAGAAGAGTATTTCATTATGAAGGATACATTCGTTTTTCTTTTCAAGTCTCCCTTTACATCCGTATCTTCATATGAAGTATGCAGTATTTCCTCAACCGGGTGCCTTGAGCACTGAAAAAGAGCTTTAACTAGAAGGCACTCTAAGGTAATATTCTGTAAAAACCATCGCTGGAGAATCACTGAAGCAAAGTCTCACCTGAAGTGTAAGCTCTCGGGAAATCTGAGTAAACAACTGAGGAGTCTTTGTAATGCAAGTGGTTGGACCTGCTTTTTTTCTTCCTTCTCTTGACTAACTGTTTATGGCATACGTGCATATTACATCTCTTTCCCTGTTTAAGCATTCCTCAAAGTATTGTAGAATCTTTTTAAGCAGACAAAAAAAAAAAAAAGGGGGGTGGGGGAATTTCACTGCTTTAAACTGCTTTAGCTATTATCCAGGCAATGTGGCATAGCCTCATGTAAATACAGCTTTAATTTCATTAACCTAGAATGAAGGAGCTGATAATCTGCAAAAGGTTGATTAATTTATAAAGTAGCTTTAAGTAAAATCAGCTATTTATGACATTTAGCACAGTTCTGTCTTTGTTGCAAATGGCCTCAGAAATGGTAGAAAAGGCACTTCAGAGTGATTACAATAATATAATATCAGAGACTGCATTTAAATTAAATTTGAGTTACAGGAGTCGGTTATTGCTGGTTTTTCCCATAACTGTCCGCAGTGAGAAATAAACCCCGGGACTGCCAGTAGCTGACACCTTCTCTCTTGGCTTCTCAAAACCAGTAGTGCGACAGTTGTGTGGCAACTGTTCACTAAAATCTCATCCAGAAGGTAAAATTCCGTTATTCACTGCTCATAATCTGGCACTTACTCAGTGTTTATATCAGCGGGGGAGTTGATGATATGGTAGTTTAACTTCACCATCTAGAGAAAGACATTTGGATTCTTTTGTAATTTGATTTTAACCAACTCATCTGGATTTGCAATGTTTGTTCTGGAAGTGCTTGTATCATCACTGTCATGCTTTTATCCCTGTGCCACTGAACTCTAGATATAAAATACCAGACTTTGTATGTAATTACACAGCTGATTACAGACTTGGGACCAAGCAGAGCTTCCCTAGTGCGAGGGGCCCTATCAGTGCAATGGGAGCCTATCCTTTCCAATATCTCTCCAAGAACAAAAAAAGCAGCCAAGTATGAAAAGTAACAGCTTTGGTCTATAGGCTATGAGGCTTTTTAACACTAATTTTTCACCTTCACGGTTTAGATTTTATACAGCTGCACAGCAGAATCCATTTTGGATTTCTTTTCTCAAGCAGCATCTCCTAACACAGACCACTTTTTACAGTGTATTTTACTTTTAGATTTCTTTCGAGTTAAAACTTTGAAAGAATACATTCTTGCTAAGGGAGGAAAAAATGTGAAAGATCTTTCAGATATGCTCAGTGGGCCTTGGAGGTTACGGTAAGTGTTCCCAGAAATGAAGAAGTTTGTTTATCTGCAAGAGCAACGAACAAAGAATTGAGATTCAAGTATTGCTGAGCATATCCTTATTTTGATGTTGACTAGTTTTAGTGATCTTTCACCTTTATATTAAATATATAATATATTTTGTAAGGAGTTTAATAATGCTTTTTATTCCTGCTTGACATTTTCTTTTAATTTATTTTGAGCAGAACGAGATGCGGAGGACAGAACTGATCACAGTGCTACAGTTTATTGGATACATCAGTTAACATGCCTGGTGGTTTAACTGGGCAGTATGAATATTGCTTTATATACTGTATAATTAAGTAATATTAATATTGTAAAAAGAAAAAAATGTTCTTGCTCCTTCTGTATTTCCTAGAGGAGTTCAGCTCTGAGCACACCCACCAAATGTGCTCATAGCCTCCCTGCTACATCAGAGCCTTCTTGCGGAGAGCTCTTTACGCTGAGCGGTTCTGGATGCTTAAAATGCAAGGCAAACACGGAACCGGTGGTTTCAGTCCTGCCTGAACAAGAGGGTTTTCTCAAATCACAGTTTTGGATTTATGCACCTGACTTTTAGAGTGACTATGAAGAGTTTACGTGTGGGCTGAATGTCTGCTCTTTTAAAAGGCTGGTGGAGCAGGTTAAGATGCATCTCCTCCCCCCGCCCTCCATACAGGCCTTTTCTGTTCCGGTGTTTTGGTACTCCCCTCTAGCTCGGTGGTGGTTCTGTTGTCTCCAGGTACATGAGAGCGTAAGTTCAAATCTCATGGCCTCTCACTCCCAAACTCCTTCCTTGCCTATCTGTTAGCTCCCTTGTAGCTATCATAAATACTCAGCTCTAAGTTTTTAATACTAAAAAGATTCTGTAGAGTACCAGGGGTACTACATGCAGTAGAAGAATGCATCAAGCAACACAGAAATGTAAGAAAGAAAATGTCACAGCATTATAGCTAGAAACAACACAACCAAAGTCTACAAAACATAGCAAGCAAAGAGAGGAGAGGAGGAACATTTTTTTTTCCCCTCTATCAAGGCAAGTAAAGAGTCTAAAAACGGGTTAAGAGCAAAAAGCATTATTTTTCTTATTACTGTAGGGTAAGAGCCCCTAGGTTTCTTTTATCTCCTGTAGCTGCCTGAATTGGAGCAAAGTAGTTATTGGACTGGTAAACTCTCATAATCTATGGGGTTTTTTAAAATTAATTTTCCAGGAAATTAAGGCTATGCTGAAGGTTTAATACTCGCTAGGCAGTTGGCCTTGCTGAGAGAGGATATTTATAAAAAAGAATAGGATTCCAGGAAGACAGAGTAAACCAATTGCAAAAGGGAAAGCAGAACTAAATGGAAATATAGAAATGGTAATGGAAGAAAAGAAAGAGTTCCTGCAAGTAGGCAAATACCATAGAGAAAACAAGGTAAAAATAATACTATTAGACAGTGATGGTATTATCATTAAAAAATTTCATCACAAAAGGTAAAACAAAATCAGCAGTTCAGTGACTGAAATTGAAATGCCAAAGAAACTGCAGACCCATAGACCCAGTTGGCCAAACTGCATGTTTATACTACAGAAAAACAACCCCATTTTGATTCTGGATTATGTCCCATGGATTGCAGTTTGCTAGCTAGGAGTTTCAAGATTTTGTTGAAGTGCGTGATCTGCATGTTCTGCAGAGTTCAGAATATCCATAAAGGAGCCTTCGTGAGCCAAATTGCTAGATGGATACCAGAGAGTTAGATTCAGTTTCTCAAAGCTGTTTTTAGCCAGCCTATTTTACCTGCTGTGTCATGCTATTTAGAAATTTAGCTCGTGTTAAAATCGGAGGTAATGTTTATTAATGTATCAAAGAGATGGTGAGAACCATTATGAAGAATATGATGAATATAGATTAAGAATCACCCTGACTGCCCCAAGAGAGCATATGTATGGTCACAAAGGGAAAACTAGGTACAAAAGACCATCTTTCTTGTGAAGTTGCTGCTCATTCCTATGGGGTGATTATTGGCCAATATCTTAAGGAGTAGTAAAAGAAACGGTCTGCTTTTTCCACAAGCTAAAGAAGAAAGGACACAGAGCCAGTGCATTGGACAGTGTTGAGTAGGACCCGAGTAAAGCGATGCAAAGATTAAAACTGAAACGCTTTATAGACGTACACAACACAGGAGAAAACTCGGGGAGCTCAAATGCAAGCGTCTCTTGTGCAATCAGCATTACATGTTTTATCATTTGCTGGGAGAAGGTCTGGAAAAGTATTAAGGTATCAGGCAATTTCTCAGTATTTTCCTCCATCCCCCACATGTTAATTTCTCACACATTTGTATTTCCTTGCTGTGAGAGTAAGAAACCATCTTTCTATAAGCTCTGGCTTAAGGTTTCTCTAAATAATATTTCATAATCATTGTGATCCGTTGTTTCCTCAATATCAGAGAATGGTGCACTACCATAAGTTTCTATTGCAAAATTAGTTCCATCCTCCAGAGAAAAGGGAAGCCTTACTTAGGAGCGTTTGTGCGGCAGAAAACTGTGCAAGTTCACGTCTGACAAAGCATCACCCAACTGCTTTTTGGCCTTAGTCAGCTGAGTGAAAAGTCTGATACGAAACCAAGCTATTATAACAAAAGAACGTTGTTACAATTCTAGAAACTTCAGGAAAATATTTTTACGTGTTTGGTAGGGAGCAATCCTGCCTGTGACAAAGACACACGCCATTGACAGAAGATTGACACACTTGTAGGAGCCGTCATTGTAATGTAGGAGCCTCTGCCCTCTGCAGAACATGCTGTGTGATTCTACACAAAAATTGGAGTAAGTCAAAAGCATTTCCTGCTGCCGTATCAATTCAGCCATTTCCTGATAGGAGTCTTAATCTCTGCTTTGCAGATGCTACCAAACTGAAAGGATGCATGAGTAGACTTTTTCAGGTATCTTGGCGTTACTATAACAAAGATAGCAAAGCTGAAATGTGAGTTATGATAGGAACATTCACAAAACCCCACTGAAACACGAACATCTCCAGTGCCTCCATTAGTGATCTTTCAAGGTCTGCATTCTCAGTGGACGTGGACATGGATTCAGCAACAAAACTTACGTTTTGACCCTTAATGCAGAGATATCCATGGCTAAGGGTATACTGAAAGGAGGTCACGCAGTTTATGTCATGAACCTCCTCTGCCAGAGAGAAATTTTGGATAGGCGTAGCTTTGCTGGGGACAGCTTATGGCAAAAAAGGAAAAGATGATGCCCAGTGGCCTTCTAAGGAAGGAGATGGCACAAGCAGGAGTGGCTGCTGGCATGGGAAAGCAGCAGTGGGGTGAATGACAGTAAACAGGCAGACAGAAACACAGTAAGCATCTCTTCATCTCCCAGATCCTAACACCTCCTGCAAAGCATCTTTCTCTTCTAATACTTTAAATCTAGGTTTCTACAGCTTTTCTTTAAGAGTGTAGCAAGATATAATCAAAGACATCTGATTACAAGCACATGTTGAATTAAAATGCTAACTCAGAAAAATGCTAAATCCTAATGAAAATATTTCATACATTACTGTAGCTTAAGATTTGTGCAACAAGTGCCTCATTACTCACATTTCCAGAAGAGAGGCACTTCATTTAAAAATCAGAGCCTGCCAGACCTGACTTCTTTCCTGGTGACAAGAAATGGATATAGTTTTTTGAAAGTGCCATTAAGGTTTCAGTCTTGGTTGAAATGGTTGTGTTATCTGCAATAAGAAATATATTCTAATTTGGTGACTAAAATGAAGCTGTGTTACCATCATAAATAATAACCAGTCCTCCAAAATAACACATTTTCCAGCTTCTATAAATGATACAGAGCTGACAAGGAACACTAGAAATGAGATTTCTCTACTAAAGCCATAGCGTGGCAAAGTGTATGTTGGGAAGATCTATACCCTTTATGATGAATTCAAAATTCTTGTAGCCAGCTCTTCCTCCAAGTTACTCCCTGCAGATAGAGGCTTAAGACTACTTAGCTGATTGCAAACGACACCGCTGCTTATTTAAATGCCTAGCTTCCTTTTTTTAGCAAGGAAAGTTGATGATAATTAGCCAGCTTCCAGAAGAAATTCCTAGTAGTTATTCAAATTCAGAAACCATCGCAATCCCATTACAAGCAATTGTTTGCCCTGGCCTGGTTCTAGCTGCAAACTTACCACTGAGGTGAAGAGCTGCAGAGACACAACCTCATGGAATGGCTCATCTCCTGCCGGTAGCTGTCCCCAGGTGGTTACCTCCAAGGGAGAGGATTGCTGAAGCCAAGCTGCTTCTGCAGTGAATTCTCGCCCACCAAGGGCTGTGGAAGGGTGCTTGTGGGGTTTTTAAAGCAGTGCCTGGAGCCACGCAGCTGCTGGATATGATGGCCAGGGAGAATGCCTTACCTATGTCCAAAGGGAGGGAAGGCTGTGTAAGCAAGCGATTCACAGGTGTTTATAAATTGTTTAAAATTAGGGCCTAATCAGATAGCAAAGTTTTTCTGTTAGGGAACGGTTTGCTGGATTGTTGTCGTGTTTTGGGGTTTTTTTAAACATGATTTCCATAAAGAATGTAGAAAGAAGGTGTTGAAATAGTCCCCATGCCGCAGACAATAGTCAGGGAGTCCACGTTCACCAGAAGAAAAGCTCTGTTGTCCTGTGAAAGAGCCCACACCTTTAGGTGATAATCTGCAATTAATTAGAAAGGTGAAGTGCCAAGGAAATATTAAAACCTAAATCCGTGATATCTTAAAGCTGTTGGCATGATCCTGGAAACTCTTCTGAGGCAGGGTTTTTTGGTGTTTTGTTTTGTTTCTTTTCTTGCTTTCCCCAAAGAGCCATAGTAATGCGGTGTATGAAGTGTACAAGTATCAACTGGTGTAACATGTGACTGAGCAAGAAGCTGTGAATCGGAATGAGACATTTCTTATAGCAATCTTATCGCTGTGTGGGCAGCTTCTTTCCTTGTTTGTTCGTGCCTCTCTTTCAACTTCATGCCTCTCTTTCAGCTGTGTAGACTACACTACTATGTTTGTTTCTTTTCTCCAATACGACTTTAAATTTATATGCCAAAGGAAGATGGGCTTGAATATGTGCCTAAAAATCAACTTAGAGCTTGAAAGCAGGTGTTGGTGTTTCCATACAGCCTTAAAAGACCTCTCTTAGTTACCTGTGTGAAAGGGGGTTATTCCCAGAAGCGCTGTAGTCTATGACCTGGATGTGCTGCTGTAAAACAGTGAGTAATGGTGCTGCTAGCCTGGAAGTGTCAGGTAAGATTTATTTTTTTTTTAAATTATATTTCCCATGTAAAATAAAAGCTAGAGCTTTTTGCAGGCTGATACAGTAAATCAGAGTAATGAAATAGGATTAGAATCTAAATCTTTCAAAGGCTAGCCTTGTTTTCTAAGCTAATTCTTGTTTATTAATCTGATCTGTTTCATATTTCTAGTATCTCAAAGACCTTCCTATAAAAGTATGGAAGTATCAGAATCATTGTGGCTTAATAAGTGACCCTCTGAAAAAAATGAAAGTATTTGGATCAAGTAAATTACTTTGTGGTTTGGATCAAGTAAATTACTTTGTGGTCGTCTTGGCCATTTCTTTGTGTCTTCTGCAAATGTTCCAGTAATCATCTTTCATTAGTAGAAATTATTAATCAAAGACTTGATGACTATATGTTTTATTTAGGAAAAAAAAAAAAGCCCCCAAACCTTCAGTTTTAAGGTTGAGTAATTGCTGCCAGTCATTCACTCAGCCACAGTAGTACTGGAGATCACAGAGGATATTTTTTTTCTGCCTGGGGATTAAGGACAGGTTTTTCCAGTGCATTTTTCCACCAGCCAGCATTCTTACCAGCTGCTTTGATAAAATTTCAACTCCAATCAAAAGATTTCCTACCATCTAATTTATGTCAGATTAATATTATTACGTACATGTAATTCTCATCTTCCATAAATGGTAGCTATTTTCACCGTAAAATGAGGAGGTTTCCTGCAAAAGCCAGTATTTTTTATGAATTGTTGGCACTATTCTTTTATGCTGCATGAAGTACAGTCATGCCTGTGTTGATACTGCATTTGTGCTGTTAAGGTCTCCCCAGACCCTCACTATTCTGCTTCTGCATGGGCACGTCCAAATTCCATGATGCCAGAGCAGGGCAGTGTCTTGGCTCAGACTCAGATCTGGTGAGGTTTCTGAAAAAAATAGTATTTCTCTGCCCAGTTTTACAGCTTGATCCAATCCAGAAAGCATTCGCAGAGGATGCATGATCCATAACCCTCGATGAGAACCTTTAAGAATGTGAATGTTTTCCTCCCTAATTTTTTGTGTCTGACCTTGTTGTAGAGGATCCTTACTGATCCTGGGCTGCGGAGCAACGCGTGGCGGTGTGGTAATGAGGTGGGGGCAGGCTCTGTATCTTCCTTCACAGGAAAGACTGAGTGGCATCTATCAGCACCTACCCCTGGGAGAGGTTTCACAGCCTGGATTCTGGTGTGTGGCCAAGTTCCTCCTTCTGGCCTGAGGCTCAGGCACTGCCAAACTCCTGCGGTAATTGCATCTCCTGGAATTTTTGCTAAGGTCTGGGGATGACTTAGTTGTGCAGCTCCAATAGCCATAAAAAATATCAAGATGCTTAGATCGTCAGCTTCATCAAACTGCTAGTGCCACTAGCCTGCACTGTAGGAGACCCTTAGGCCATTTATTTAAGCTGCCATCTGAAAGGATAGTAGCCTATGACTGCCTATTTATTTAGACTGAGGCAGGGTTTTTTGAGGGGGAGGGAGAATTAAGCTCTTTTATTTCCTCCAAACTGATCTGCCTAGGTGCATGGGCACTGTTTTGGATCTTGCTGTCAGAGCTGAATCCATGCCGATACTCAGAGAAGCTCACCACACTTGAAAAAATGAGCCACTGGATGGAGAGGAGTGGAAGAAGTAAGAAAAAATTTTGTAGTATCATGCTATAAACTGCATCCCTTAGGATTACCAAGTTTTCCTTCAAACAAATTACCTTAGAAAAATCAGTTAAAGTGGTACCAGAGTTGTGTTCTGCCTTATTAATTTGATTGAAGAAAGAGATACAAATAGCAAAATAAAAAAAAAAAGTCAGTTTTATGAAACAAGGAGTTTTATTAAGATATTTTATTATGTGTCTCTGTAAGGAATAGACCAACAACCGTATAAAAGCTTACAAAGATGGTTAACCTTCAACACTATAAATGTGTTAACGTGACAGAAGAAGTTCACAATTTTGCATCTTTATTGACTTTTACAGAGTGAAGGGAGAAAGTTCTCAACTATGACATGCCAATGACGATCTTTGACAGGAGACATTTACAATTGCTTTAAATCCTTTACTTTTTTTTTTTTTTAAGCAAGTCAATAACCCTGACTTGCAGAGTTAGGAGTGAAAAATACATTAGCACCATCATATTAGTCTTTTACACTTCCCTAATTTTAGTGGTCTTGACCAGCAATGACAGGAAAGTAGAGAAGCACCTTTGATAACAGAATACAATCCAACAATAAAATTACGGTGACTACTGACATTAAGGTTTTAAACTCTTAAAATACACTGTACTTTTCCACAGCTAATCAGTACAGAAATAGACAATTTTGTACCAAATTATTTGACTGAATTGACCAATGGGTCCAATGTGTTTGTTTTGATTGATTTGTTTGACTGATTTTTCGTTTGAGTCATCAGACACATCCCAGTTTCTGTCCATGTTGAGGTAGTTGAAACAGGGAGGTCTTTCTAGCTTTATGGACTGCATCTTAGAAAGAAGGGTAAACTTTGGTACTGGGAGCAATCAGTGCTTTGTAAATTGGCTAACATTCAACTAATAGAACACAGTGTTGTTTTATTAAGTGTTGAAGTTGTATTATAGCACCACGGAGACATGTTTTGAAGATGGAATTTGGTAAAAAAAAAAAAAAAAAAGAGCAAAAAAGCATTTTTACTGTACTTTGTGTAATAGCGAAAAAAATAACCCTTGATATCAAATTGATTTTTCCCCCAGAAATTTTGTTAATAAATAACTGGGATACAGATGGTCACCTGTACTAGCTGACAAGGCTAAAACAAAGGAGCACAGTTGGAGTGTGAATCTGTTTGCTGGGGTTTCAGAAAGAGCAGGATCTTTGATTTATAAGAAGCAGACCGGGCCAATGTCCACGCCAAATTCCTGATCAGGACCACCAATATCTATGGGTGCAATATCAACCACAGGCAACCTCATTGTCTTGCGCGTTCTGTATTCAAAGACTGTTTTACCCCATTCACCAGTGTGTTTCTGTGAAGTTAAAAAGAACAGAGAAAAAAAAAAAAACCACATTAGAGAAACCAGTGTTGGGCTATGTGAAAGTTCTCCTAGAGTATACTGGATTTCATACTTTCTCTTTCCATATTAATGTGTCCCTCTCAACACCACGAAAACTGGTTGCAGTCTGTGTAGAAATGAACATGTAGATAGACATTCTTCATTTCTGGGCCTTTTATGTGAGGTCTTGTGGGTTTGTAGACCTTGCGGCTCAGAAGGGATGGGATCCCTGATGGACAGTAGAGTACTCTGGAGCAGTACTAGTGCCCTAACTTAGGACTGAAATGTGCTCTGCATGCTGGGAGATGGCACAAACAGCTACTCTGGAAAGTGGTTTGGGCCTCAGGAAGAAGTGACAGCAGTGATGAGGTAGCTCTTCATGTTTGTGTTAAAGAAATGGCCACAAAGTGGCTGCAAAGTAGATGTGTTCACGCATGCTTAAATGGCAGGTCTGCCATAGATGTCAGTGTGTGTTGTGCTTTTGGGACCTTAAACAGCAGGAGGGAGAAATTGTGGATGGTGTTACGGTGTTTTGTATCAAAGGCTGCAGATGCTCCCAGACCAGCATGCTCATCGATGTTACTGCTCCTCTCCAGTACTTTCTGCTGCAGCGAGCAAGGCACAGTGAAGCAATGTTGCACCTGCGAAATGACTGTGTTTGCTCCTTCCCATAATTATAGCCCATGCTTGAATCAGCTAGCCTTGATTTTTTTGTATGACTAAGATGATTCCTACTACTCTTAGTTTTAGCGTTGACATGGGATGGATCAAAACTTGGGCACTGTGACTTCACTGACTTTGACTCTAAAGCAAGGAGATCCATTTAAATCTGTGCTTTACAGGTGAGTGCACCTCACCTTCTACAGTTGCTACAGGAGTGACGCTTCTGGTGTACGGAATCTAAATTTCCGCAGTTAGGTGTAACTGCGTCCTTTCCTGACCCAGGTCATGCAAAGCGCTCTCTTCCTTTATTATGGGTCTAGTCCTCTAGAGGGAATTATTTATTAAACTACCATACTAAAGTCTTGTTTACTTACAGTACAGCCATCTTCCAGAACGGCGTATGTGAATTTGCTGTTTCCTTCAGCCTTGATCTCACTTTCCATAGAGCTCATCAGTTTCAGAGCTTTTTTAACATTTCCACTAGCTTGATCCATGTAGGCGATGCTGTTCTTGCAGTGGTAGGTGATGTTCTGGGAGGCACGGCTGGAGAGGATGCGGAGGAAGGCCAGCTGAACTTCTGAGATATCCTCTGGAAGCTCAGGATCTCCATAGCTGAACTGCAGAGTACAACACATAACCAACGGTTTTTGTTTAATCATGTCTTAGGGACAGTCCAGTCCATATAGTTATCATTTCACACACTAAATGTTTAGCTTAGTTTAATTTCAGGATTATTTATTAGTATGTTGCGAGGTACATGAGGACAATATGTGTACTCCTTTTGGGCTGTTAACTGTGGTAATTTCTTACCTGGAAGCCTCCATTCATAGATTCTCCAAACCAAATGTGTTTCTTTCCACTGCTTTCGCTAGTCCACCAGTTTTTCCTTGGCACAGTGCTGGGGTTAGCATTGAGGCATGTCTCACCAGTTTCCATATTACAGTATACTTTAATAGCATCCATCTTGCAGCCCTGGTTAGGATCAATCCAGTACTCTCCTAGAGGTAAAAAAAATGTTAAATATATTTGGAGAAGAATCTGACTGCATGATGGTGAAGCTTATTTCTATGCCAGATTCCTGAGCCAAATTAGGAAGCATATTAACTTTGACAGAAGAGATGCCACAGAAAATAAGATGATATAAAAATGAGTTCATGTGAATACTGTAATATGAGTGACATTTGAAATAAATATAGAAATTATACTTGTCATGGTTTTTTTTTTTTTCATAAAATTATTTAAACAAATGTTCACTTATAAGCATGTAAGGAGTGGAGTTGAAGTCAGTGTATGCATACTGTGTAAATGCATAGTAAATTAAAGTTTAAAATTATTATTACATTTCTCATCTTTATGATGACATTTGTTTAAAAAAACCCCAAATTTTTATAGCAGATCTCGGCATTTAAATACTCAAAGACAATAGCATTCATTAAAAAAAAAAAAAAAAAAAATCAAGATCTGCTACCACTGGTGAAAATAAAAACCTAACATACCACTCTTGAGCTCAGGATGGCAGAATTTCAGATCTCTGCAGTTACGAGCTGGATTCTTCTGTGACCCGTCAGGACTAATGATGTTTTCAATCTGCTTATTAATTGATTTCATCGAAGACATGATGTCACCCAGATTGATATCATTTTCTTTTGGCTCATCTCGATATTCATACCCATAGCCCACTGGACCTTTTTCACCAGCACCCAGGCCAGCCACACCACCACCACAACATGGACCAGGAGGACCAGAAGGACCAGGAAGACCAGGCTGGCCTGGTGGACCCTAAAAAAATAGTGAATGTAGCACTGAGTAGAGATCAACAGGTTAAAACTAAAAGTCTGCATGGGCCCTACTCTTAAAAAATGAGAATCCTCACAGAAATATTTAATTTACTTATTCATTAAATAATGGCATTTGCTATGTATAAACATCTGTTAGACTTTCCAGGCCTTTATTTTCCTAAAATTGGAATTTTCTTTTCCTAATTTTGTCAAGCTGTGACTTTCCTTCTTCTGTCTGGGCTTTGAGAAGGAGAAGGTACCCTTTCCACCAAAATCCAGAGAATAACCGTTTCTTGGCTTCGGAACAAGTGACTATGCCAATGACCTTTGCAGTGCTGGCCTCTCTAGAGGAGTCTGGGAAACCTGCTTCATAGCTTCCAAGACCCAAAGGGAGTCTGTGCTCTGAAGTGAAGAGGAGATCCTGCCTTCCCGTTGTACACGGAAAAGCCAATGATTATCTGAGACTAACACAACGCCCAGTGCATCAATAGTTACACTGAACTACGAATGATCTGTATTTGCTTGGATTTAGCCTTGATAGCTAGATACCTCCTACCACAAACTCTGTCCACGAAGTACAGAATTTTCTGAGGGAGATATTTAAATGGGGGAGCAGCCTATGTTTCATGAATAATCCCTGAAGATTTGTTTGTTTGAGCGTGCACAATTTACTTACTGCAGGGCCACTTTCACCTCTGTTACCACGAGGGCCAGGAGGACCAATTGGACCAGGATAGCCACTTCTACCATCTTTTCCAGGCGGCCCAGCTGGTCCTGCGGGACCCTAGAACAATGTTGAACACAAATAATATGGTCAAAATAGTTTACCAGATAATCTCAAATTCAGAATACTTTGTGAGGGATTTCAAACATTTCTGTACCATTTATCAGGTGTCTTTGTTCAGGTGTTGCCTGTTAAGATGGCCAATTTAAATTTTGTTTGTTTTTAAAAATCCAGTCTGAATCTTCCTTCCAGTTACACTAAGTAAGGAGTTTTTCTTACCCTTGCACCTGAAGCTCCTGGACTTCCAATTGCACCTTGTGGACCCAGGGGACCCTATGAAGAAAAGATAAGCAAGTAAGTCAGTCATACACCTCCCAGTAATATTTTGTGTCTAGCTGGATGTACCTTAAATAGAGACATTGAAACATCTTTAAGATTATATGAAACACATCCTTATAAAAAGCCCATGTCAGATATAAGACAGAATGGGTGCCATTCTTTAACCAGAAAAACATATCAAAAGTTCTCTATATGAAAAAGTACTAGTGATGCAATATCATCCAAAATGCAAGAAAGCCAAGTGACATCAACGAGCTTTGGCTGAAATCTTGTATTCATAAGAATACATAGCTATAGGCTCAAAATGCTGCATATTACCATAAAATTGTATTACCAGTAAAGTTATTTAAATAATTTGACAAATACTCATGTTTTCAAATGCATTAAAAAAATTGCTGTATGTATGCACCACAAAGAACTAAGCCATATGTTTATGGCTTTATCATCTTGCTGTCATAGTGTAAATGAGAATTTATCAGACCTTTTTTTACTCATAAGTGAGGCAACAGGTTATATTGTGTTGTTAAATAGGTTGGTATTGGTGACATTTTATAGTTAATACTTCCATCTTTTTGCTGTCATTGGTAGATTAACTAGGTGAGTTTTGGTTCCTTGATTCTCACTTGTATCATGAATGCTATTAATAGTTCTTTTCAGTGTAAATCCCTCTTAAAATTTTTACTTGTCATAAACACCTAGGGCATGTCTATTACCCTTCAATTCTTTTAGCCATTAAGAACTACATTCAAAATGGAAATGCATGTTTACAATTCAGTAGTTTACAAAGTTTACAGTTTCGTGCCCATTTTGCCCTAATATTAATTACTGCAAAAGATGCATGACAGAAGAGATGTCTTTGGACTCTGAGTAGCTTTTTCATGGATTTAGATGTCTGTCTAGCATAGATTTCCAATAGACAAGTATTTCAACCCCTATTTCTATCTCTTACGATTCAATCAGGAATGGCCTATATAAATGAATGGAAAAAGTGCTTGTTCCAGGCAAAGGCAGACATGTAGCTGAAAGGGATTTTAGCAAACCTAGTTTTAGCTCCTAGCAGCTTCTTCCAGTTCTTCATTAACACTTACTTCAGGGTGATTCAGGGAATCTGGACTTTTGAACATGTTTGACAACCAAATTACATGGGTTCTTTATACTTTTTTTCTTTCCTCAGTAAATTAGTTAAGGCTAAGTAGTTACCTGGGACCCAAACCACAGGAACTAAGAACAGCTGTAATTCCCAATCCAATGCAAAATACTCACAGGAGGACCAGGGAGACCAGGGGTACCAGGAAATCCTCTATGACCCTTTATGCCGGCACTGCCTCTTTCACCAGTTTCACCTTTATCACCACGAGGACCTTGAGGACCCTTTAAGAGTAGATTTGCAGTAAAAGGAATATATAAAGAAATAAGAAAAATGCCCAAATAACAGCAAATAGTGAATGTATGGTATCAAAAATACTTTAAATATGACTTACAGCAGGGCCTCGAGCCCCAGCAGGACCAGCAGAGCCAGGAGGGCCAGGTGGACCCTGTGACACAATAAGAATAAGATGGCATGGATCACTTGGAGTTGACTAGACCGCCTTTTTTTTCCAGATAAGCAGTATGTTCAAAGCCAGCAGCTGTTTGGAAACAAGGGGAAGCTCCACACACACACACACTATAATCAGCAAGAATGTTGGTCAGTTCGTTTTTCCACTAATGTTATTCTTACTCAGCTGCTTGTAGGCACTGATGCATACCACATGCACTAGACCCCTTCTTCATTTTGTGAGGTGCTCAGTGCTCAAGCTGTGCTAGTGTCAGCACTTCTCAGAAATCACTTGAAGACTTCCAAAGTTACTTCCTTAGTTTAAATAAATAACATCACTTGTGCTGCATGAGGACCAGACGGGATGGGAATTAAGATGGGGTCTGGTGGGATGATGTGCTTTTTGGCATCCTGAGCAGTATGTGGATTTTGAGCTTAATTTCTATTAGTTATCAGGAATGTAAACTGTGATGTCTTTCCCCTTAATATCCTTATAAAAGAGGTCCTCGATGCCAAGAAAATATGACAGTAACAGATGGAAGACTCTTCCAAACTTCCACGTTATTACAGCATGAAATGGACTTTGCATAGGAAAGGTATGTAAATAAGCAGTAAGCTATTTACTTTGGTCTTACCTGAAATCCTCTTTCACCTGCTTTTCCAGGTGCACCGCTGCTACCTGCAGGTCCAGGCTGACCAGGAGGTCCCGGAGGGCCAGGAGAGCCACTTTCACCACGGTCACCCTGCAGATAGTCACAGTTGATGGGATAAGAAATTTAATGTTTTACAGAACTACAACGTAAAGAGTATATTCAGTGGATCACAAGACATTCAAGGAACAAGTTACATAGCACAGACCTAGCTACGTATATTGTCATATCTACAAAACATTTATTTGGCAATCTAAAGATATTGGTGATTCCTTACTTTGCCTCCTGGGGATCCATCACGTCCAGGCAAGCCATCTGAGCCAGGGTTACCCTGGGGGGGAAAAAAAAAAAGATTGGTACAGTTTGTTCATAAGCTAGATGATGAATAGACAGCTTGTTTTCCAGTAAGCTTAAATAATGCTCATCAAAGAAAGAGAAAGTTTTGAAGAAGGAAGAGTTCCTGGAGGTGGAGGGGCCCATAAAAGATCTATCAGTCCTGCATTATTTTGTCAGCATACAGGCAGTGCGGTCTCTTGTTCAGTTCTAAGTGAGACAGAGATGTGGTCCACAGCTAGTAAAAGCTATAGCAGAGTCAGCAGGCTACACCACCTTACATGAGGATGTAATCTGCCCAGGCCCCTGTGCATCAGGCACTTGAGGGAGGCTTTGTGAACCTTAAATCATATTTACTCTCCAAGTCCCCTGTTTGTAACTCATAAGCTAGCAGGAAGGTCTAACACATCCACTCACATCTCTGCCAGGCTCTCCAGGTAAGCCTCTTTGTCCCATAGGACCTTGTGCACCAGGAGCACCGCGTTCTCCTGGGACACCATTGACGCCTGGTTTACCATCTTCACCCTGAACAAGAAGGGAAACGATTTAGTTGCAGATGATGTACTTATGAAATACCATTGTATTATACATCTTTAATTAAATATGCAGTGATTATGAAGGAGACCTAATAAAGTGAAGGGCCAGTATGACTTTGGTGACTGTGAATACTCAAAATAAGAAAACGAGAAACTTGGCCAAACTGGTTTCTTTTCATCGCTAGTAATATTCATGAAAGGCCATTGAATCCAAGGAACATTCCTTATTGTTTTGTTGACTAAGAAATAATAAATGGGTGTCTCTTCTTATGTGCCCAAAAACAATAGCCAAAGCAGTTAACAAAAAAATGCTAGTCCATCACAATATTAGCGATAAAATACAAACTAAGCCTCACACCACCTTTTCTGGAGGGAGGTGAAAGTATTTTCCTGTTTGGGTCATAATATTTAAGCAAGAAACATATTGAGAATTGAGCAAAGATAAACAACTTGTGGTAGGTGAAACTATAACTCGGTTCTAGTCTCAAGGAGAGTTTATAGCCCATGGCCCTCCTTAAGTAGGTGAAGCTGGTTATATACTTCTAGATAATCTGATCCAGGACTCTTGGAAACAGAGATTAGAGACAACCTCACATCCCACAGCTGCTTGTTACCAGATGTTTTAAAGCCTGATCTTACACATGTAAACAAAAATAACTGTAAATTCTGTAGTCTCTGGACTAAAAATACAACATGTTCATTACTTTTTTTAACACAAAGCTATCATTAGCAGCGGGATTACAGTCGTTGCGTTAGCTTTGAGGCTATTGCTGCAGTGAATGCACTCTCACCTTGGCACCCGGCATACCGGCCGGACCGCTCGGGCCACGCAGACCTGGCAAACCTGTGCTACCCCGGCCACCAACGATGCCTTGAGGACCTGTTTCTCCTGGTGCCCCCTGTTTAGGAAAAGGTCAGATCAGTCAATGCTGAGGATCTTCAACGTTCAATAGGTGGCTTCTTAATCTTGACAAACATAATCCCTGTCAATTAGCATAACGGTCCCTGGCTGCACGTGTACTTACCCTTTCTCCTCGTGAGCCTGGTGGCCCTTTTTCGCCTGGTGGGCCAGGCTCACCTCGTGCTCCAACAGGTCCTGGACTGCCAGGAGAACCAGCGCTACCAGGGGGTCCGGGAGGCCCATCCTTGCCTGCAGGCCCTGCATTACCAGGGGGACCTGGACTACCCTAAAAGGAATTTTAAAGAGAAGAGTGTGAGCTGTGTTATCTGAAACAGTAGCACACGCTTACTGGTGTTGATCTTTCTCATGAAAGCCAACCAGGCTTGATTCATTGCCTGAAGGTGGATTTAGGGTCCAACCTCTATGCACCCAAACCTGATCTGGTCTTATAAAGAGAATCCTTTCGCCTACCACTTTCAAACCTGATTTTTTGTTCTCCCTACTGCCTGGACATACAGTTTGCATAGTACAACACCTGCAGGGTTTGGATGCCCAGTGTTTGTAATGGGTATCCAACACAGGATATATGTTCCTTACCCAGGGGTCTGCCACAGAAATTTGAAATAGTTGCAGACCCCACTGACTTCTTGAATCACTCATGCCAGATACCTTTAAGGTGGTGTCTTGGACACGTGCAGAATGAAATGTCTTTCATTAAAACTCTTAGCTTGGCCAATCAATGGAAAGAATTACGTTGACTTTAACAGTACCTTAAATAAAATCCTACTTTTTCTTTTTATTCAGCATATTCTAATTTGCATCTATTTGTAACTATAAGACAGAAAATAAACATCTGTTTATTCAAATATAAAAGTTTTCTTACTTTATACCTCAGTTACCATACAAAGGATAACATCATTTTGATTTTAAAATAGGTAAATCCATTGTATTCTTTGTATTTTCTTATTTTTTTAAAGAATCAAAAAATCAGAATCTAATTTTTACTATGCGAGTCAAAAGTAGGTGCATGTTGAACATGCAAGGATATTATGAATCAGCTTTTCTTTACATGCAGATATTGTATAAAATACTGGCATTAGCTGATGCATCAACATACGTTTTTATAATAGGGCACAGCAGACTGGTAGATTAAACTTCAGCTGTAGGCCATATCATAAGAGAGAAAATTTGCCACAAGAACCTTTCCAAACTCCTCTGTCCCAAGTTAATTAAATGCCATTCCATTCTACAGGCAACTAAAAAAAATTCTCAACAGTGATCTACAAAATGTAGTTTTGAAAATGCACACCAATTCAAGATCCTGAATTGAATATTTCTTGCATCATAAAAGAGCAAGAGAGAAGACAAGATGTCTGCCACCAACAGAAATACTCAAGGGCCTGATCCAGGAGAAGGACTCCACTAACTCTGATGGGCTTTGGAAAGCAAACCATAATAGAGGAAGGAGTATCAAGACGGTAAGTGAATGAATTGCTATTCCATATGAAATAAGATGAGAGTAAACTCTCTTTTGCAGAAGTTTTTCCTTAAGTCTAATCATCATATTCAGGGTGGTTTTGCTTATGTTATATTCATGTCAAGGTACACACAGCTTAATTTAGTTTAATATATGTCCAAATATATCCACAAGGTAAGAATAAAAGAAAAGGAGGATAAGACAACTTACATTGCTACCAGGGGGACCGGGTAGACCGCGACCACCAGGGAAACCAGCAGCACCCTATAAGAGATCAATACTTTTAGTTGTCATTTTTTGAAGCTTGGAAAAACATGAACAAATTGATTTTTATGCAACAGCTGACTTTGAATTATATTTAGCTGTTTTGCTTAAAACCTGAATTAAATGTCCTGGAACTGAAGAAGTTCACTTTTTTTTTTTCTTTTTTGGCAAGAGAAGGTCCCATATGTACCTCTCAGGTGGACTAATAGGCTCTGAGAAACTTGGCAAAGATGGCATGTAAATCTAATAACTGTTGAGATAAGCCATTTTATAGCTTTGGGTCATTGTGCCAAAAGCTGTTTTGGCACCTTACTTATATTAAAATCAATGTAGTCCAGATCACTAAGCACCTCAACTTTAATTACTCCTTCTGCCTTCCGGAACACTTCAATTATTCTTGAACTGCAGATACTAAAGTCACTGAAAGTCTTGTTTTTCATTTACATCACGTTTGTTGTGATAGAGTAATTTATCAGTGGCTAAGTCAAAGAGATACTCACAGGGCCTCCAGGAGATCCACGTTCTCCTTTTGTTCCTTGGGGACCAGGTGGACCCTACATGGAAGAAAACAGATAAAGCAAATGATTTGATAAATAGATTAAAATTATAGGAAGTGTCATTAAGTTTCAGGCAGTTCAAATGCTTGCACTTGGGCCCAGCCGCCTTGAGGCTGAGGAAGAACTGAAGAAACCTTTCTTTGTAGCAATGAGGAACAGCAAAAACTTACTGGTGCACCAGGACCACCTTGTGGACCTGCAGCTCCAGGGGGTCCAGCCTCTCCTCTTAGACCAGGTGGGCCTCTTTCTCCTTTCCCACCAGGTTCCCCATTTTGGCCCTGTAAAAAATTATATTGTTATGACTCAAAAAATGCAGATGATATCACTGTGATGAGAAACGCTATCCAGATACTCTTCTGAAAGGAATTTAAATATGAAATTAAATGTGAATGCAGTTGAACTCTACTGATCTACCAGTACAGGAAGGGAAGGATAAAGAAATGTTGCTCTCTGTGTGTTGCTCTGAGTACAGAAAGAGTAGCAAATGAATCAGATGTATGTAGCAAGTACATATATTAAAGCGGTTACAAGAAGCTTTTCTGAGATGTGGATGAACTTAGAGAAACTAAAAACTGATCATCACATTCAATTGCTTTTAAGTATTTATACTTACTGGAGCTCCAGGGAAGCCAGCAGGTCCAGGAAGACCTTGTTCTCCTCGTTCACCCTGGAGAAAACAACATGTCAGCAACGGAAGATGTTAGAAAGATAGGCTTCACTTTACAAGCTAGAGAACACTCCAATGAATGCCACTGAAGTTTCTTTGTCTTATCAGCCTTTGGAGGAAAACAAACCAACCCAAAACAACAGTTGCTCTTGAGCTCTAAAAACAACTGTTCAGGAATTATCTGATAATTATCTAAAGTGTGACAAACTAATCTCAGTATAAACCCTGAGCACAATCCATGGTGTTCCCCAGATCCAACTGAGATCCAAATGTGCTGTTTTATTAATCTAAAATATAAATATAAGAAGAAGGGTATTTTTAAAAGTTTACTTAACTGTAAGACAAGATGGAAACAACTACTGCTCACACTCTTGCCCTGACCTGTCACCGCAGCCCTTTGACCCCTTTACAGTGTTAAAAGCACTGATTTTCTGAAGTCCTTAGCACCTGTAAATCTCAAGAGTCAACAGGAGCCGAATGTGCTTAGTTTATTTTGAACTCAAGCCACGTCTGTTCCTCATAGGGTAGGTGCAACACTGATGTCTATACTAGGCTAGAGGAGCCATGGTAAAGTTATACTGGAAGAAAAGTACTATTACTTACAGGACCACCACGGGAACCCACTGGCCCTGGGGCACCTGGTGGACCAGTCTCTCCCTGTAAAGAACAAGAATGATTACTAGGTGGTGTTGTTCTTCCCATGAAACAGCCACCAGTGTGACTGTTTACAGTATCAAACATCATTATGGAGGATGCTTTACCTTATCTCCAGGCGGGCCAGCAGGACCAGGAGGACCGATGGGACCCACATTACCCTAAAAAATTAGAAAACAATATATTTTGTATCAAAATATGACAATGTTAATTCCTCTATTTTGATCAATACATTTATGTTTCAGTGTAAACAGGTTGCTAAAGATATTTAAATGGAAGTAAGTCTACAATGCCGGTGCATTGTAGTTGTTGCACACTACGTTTTGGAGTGACACTCTGAGATCACACCATTTTCCAATGTGAGAGATCTCCAATTGATTTATCCTCTTTTTTTTTTTTTTCCCACCATCTAAACCTAATCCAAAATCACCTGCATTTAATAGGTCTCTTTCAATGGTAGACAATAAAAGTCATCCATTGCCCTAACTTTTCATATAGATAATTGGTCCATATTTCTTCAGTATATGTTCAACATCTCTTGACTAGCTTCCCGACTTTTTTCTTTCTTGAGAAATTTAATGTGTACCTGATGGTTTGAAATACATTTTTTATATTTCCTCCAACTCATACAAGCTGCATTTTTATATTTGTCATCCCTCATTATTTTGATGTATATATGCTTGCATGTAGTCATTAGATATATGTATATATTTCAAGTGTCTATTTTATGTGTATATGCTATACAGATGTATAAATATATCCTATATAGTAACCTGTAGAAGTATTCTGTATGAGAATACTTACTCTTATGACGTCTTTTTGTGCTTCATTATAACCAGCATTTTCCTCATCAGTCAGCTAGGTTTAGGAAGCTAGTAACATTTTCTCTACTTTTGTATTGGTGCTTTCCCTCCAAAACATTGTCCCAATTAATTGTAATCTTCTGCTTGCAAAAAATTCTATTATATCTACCCAAATGGCTGTAATCACAAAAACTAGTATTAAGTCTAATTTAGCTTACAAAAACAGATCTGCACTGCCAGAATGAAATACAATGGGATTACTACTTTACCTCTCCTAGACAGTATTTATTCACTGTAAGTTTACTCATGTTCTAAGTGTGGACTATGTGAATCTAGTTGATAAACTCTTAGGTGTTTAAAGACTACTCACTCTCTCTCCTCTCCCACCAGGAATGCCATCCGCACCTTTGCCACCAGGTTCTCCCTAGCAAGCATAAGACATAAAAAGCATAAGCAAGAAGCAAGCATAAGATGAGCATTAGGGGCGGGGGGGGGGGGGGGTGGGGGGTGTTAAAACATTACTGAGGAGAGGATCTCATACTGAGGGTATCTCGATAACCAGATTTCCTTATTGTGATCAAAAAAATCTAAAATTGGGGATGACATTCTGCCCAGTATTCAGCATCAGATACTGAATACTTTGATGAAAAAAAACCTAAATTGATTCAAAATGGAGTCTATGCCAAACTGTTTGCCCATGGTATGAACTATTCTCATTGTTTATTAGCTTCATTAGAACTGTTTTGACCTATCCCTCCACCAAGAGATCTAACACAGCAAAATATCTAGCATATTTTAAGCCAGGTGAAAAATCCAAAATTTTCAACACAGAGGACCCATATCACACTGCTAAATCAACAATACTGCTACATAGTCAGTACCTCTGAAATCAGGCCAAAAGTGAAGACGTGAACAAACCCAGTGCCTTGTGGGAAGCTAACACTGAGTTAGCATAAAATTGGCAGAGCGTGTGCGTGGGTGTGTATGGGTGTGTTACCTTATCCCCTTTTGGTCCAGGACTTCCAGAAGCTCCTCTTTCTCCTGGCATTCCCTGTAAGCCAGGCAGCCCTGTGCCTCCAGGAGCACCAGGGGGTCCAGGAGGACCCTAAAGAGTAACAAAAAATAATTGGAAAAGATTAAAAAAAAGAATATGAACCTGAATGATGCACATAATAGCAGGAAGCAAGCAATGGGTATGGGTACCTTGGCACCTTCTGAGCCAGCAGGACCTGGCCCACCTCTTATTCCAGGAGGTCCTGGAGGACCCTGTGCACCACGTTCACCTGGGATACCATTTTCACCCTGTGACAAAGAAATGTGTTATTCTTTGTTGTCAGGCTCATGGTTCATTAATTCCTTAATGTAATTATAGAACTGTTGCTGTATGACTTACCTTAGGGCCTGGGAATCCGGGTGGTCCAATATCACCTTTTGGCCCCTGTTTATGAGAAAATAAATGCAAGTTATCCATGCACTGTACTTAGTAAATCTACATTGTGGTTGGCACCCTGTTTCTCTTGCCTATTATCCCTTAAAGCAGACTTCGCTGCTCTGCAGAGTGCTGATAGCTGTCTGAATTTGGAAACGTAATCTAGGAAGAGCTTTTCATATATTTGTTGTTGTTTTTTTAAAAAAAGAAACTACTGCTTACTGGTTCTCCAGGCTTTCCATTCTCTCCAGCTGGTCCTGGTCCACCAGGCAATCCCTATATGAAGGAACAGTATTATCATCTGTGTTACATAGATAAATTATGCATTTTCCTATCTAATAAATTTTTTTGACACAAAGACGTGAATCCAACTCATTCCAATCCTTTACAAAGTAGGAGGTGCTAATTTGATAGCTAGAGGTTTTATGTGACATAATCTACTGAGCTAGCCATGTGGTTTGCAGTTATGAAATACTAAGCAATAACTTTTGTCAAGTGGTTGATCTGTCTTACTTCAAAACATGATGACATGCACTCTAATGAAAATGTTTAGAGGCCTCCTTTTTTTTTTTTTTTTTTGGGGGGGGGGGATGTGTGTGTGTTAGTCTATTAAAAAGAATCAGAAACCAATAAACAATAAACACACAGCACCTGGAGGCCGGGTGAACCTGCTGGTCCTGGTTCTCCTCTGTCTCCAGAAGCACCCTAGAATCAAACAAAAGAGGAAAAAAAAATTGTCTGAGAACATTTCAACATATAAACAGCTCCACACCACCTCTCATCTATGCCTCCTTATCATGATCTGATGACGACATTGCACAACCCCAGAGACTAATGTATCTTGGTGTTCTGGTATTTGCTCTTCTCATTCCAACCATTAGATGTAATTCAGCAGACACATTTATACCTGATACTAGTCTGAAATGCTAGCTCTGATAAATGTTAAAGGGAGCAATAATATCCTCCAATTTGAAAAGGTGGTAGATCCCCAAGAGCTCTAAATTGACTTTTCATTTCAACTTATACCAGGTATACCCGACTCAAGTTTCTCCTAACAAAGTTTTGAGTATTGATTTATTAAAATAATGGCAAAGGAGAGTTCTTTTATTTGTCTTCATAAAAGAAGATTTCTTTATATCACTAAAAATATTTTCCTTCCCCTAAATTCACAGTCTCTGTCTGTAGATGCCAGACCACCTTGGCAATAACTGATAATTGCCTCTTATGGGACTACCACACTTACGGTAGGTCCAGGAGGACCTGGGAGGCCAACATCACCATTCTTCCCAGCAGGACCCTATACAAAGACAAAATTAGGCTATGGTTATGGGTTGATATAATTTTTATAAGAGTCACAAAATTATTATTAATTAATATTATGTCATTATTAAATTTTTATATATTTAAACAAAATGTTAATGAAACTTACAGGTGCTCCAGGCGGTCCACCAGGGCCTCTTTCTCCGTTCTTACCTGGTGCACCCTTACAAAAGAGAAGGATCACATTTAGAATACCTGTTCTGGTCAGCATACAATAACTAAAAGCTGCAGCACCACATAGTCCCACTATGGAGCAACTTAAGAGTTGACTGATCAAGCATAAGCACAGGAGAAGGGGAGAAAGCTCACCCACCTCATTGCCCTTAGGTCCAGGGAAACCCATTACACCTGGTTGACCACGTGGGCCTGAGGGGCCAGGTGGACCAGCGCGGCCAGATTCACCCTGACTACCCTGGGATCAGCAAAAAAACAAAAGACGACATGGCATCTGTTAGGTGAAAGACATGAATATCCATGACTCATTAAATAGTGAGTGAGGGTGAGATCAGGCTAGAGACATTGTCATTCAAAACTTATTATGCGTTTTGTGTTTCAGCTAAGTTTCTGTATACTCTGTATTTTAAATAGTATTAAATGACAAGATTTACAGAATGTTATTACAGTAAGACAGCATATAAAGTGCTCTGGTAATTAAAACAAACAAAAAGAGAGACAATCTGACTGTGATAACAAACTGTCATGTAGATACTGTGGGATGAGGGTAAGGTCAGTAGGAGGACTAGAGGAAAATATTTGCACAATGTACATACTGGAGGGCCAGGTTTCCCATCGCTTCCAGGGCTTCCTGGAATTCCGGGCAAACCCTGCAATTGAAGAAGCAAAAGTGTTATTTTTCAGTTTAAAATGTGTAGTATTAAGTTACATTACATAAACATAAATATATAAAAAGACATTTTAAACTACTTGCTTGATTTTAACCTCCTTAATAAAGATTAAAACTCCTCCCATTTTCCCCCATCCCATTAAGGGGAAAAATTGGAGAAAGCTAACAAATTATTTTGTTAGGAGTTTATTGCTTTCTCTGAGAGTCATTGTATATAATCAAGGCATTGGACATTAATCAACATGCACAAAAATTGTATTCTTTCATTATTTGGGAAGAAAACTAATTTCAGATGGTAAAAATCAAGGAATGAAACAATTTTGACTATGTACCTCTACTTAAAAGCAACACAATTTATAACATATTTTAGTTAACTTGTTTTACATTTTTAAATATTATTTTTGTTATATTTTAAATCATTCATTTTCATTTCCAATAACATCTTGTTTAGCTCCCAGAAGCCTGCAGTCAGGCTGACTTTTGAATTTCAATGTATTTGTTGTCAGCAATTGCTAATTCTTAGTTTAGCTCACAGAATGTTGTTACATATGTTATGTACATGTAATCCTGTACATATTACACAATGGGTTATCTCTGAAAATCTTGATATGTACTGTGAAAATTTGACCAACAGCTTATTTGCTTTATTTGCAAATAAGCAATAAATATAAGTTAAGTACTTAAGTATATTGACATATTTAAATTAATGTCTAATTTAATTATTTAAATGTTATATTTAAGTCTATTTAAATAATAATTTAAATACAAGTATATTTAAATACAGTAACCCAAATAC
Organism: Mycteria americana; assembly: GCF_035582795.1. Classification (NCBI taxonomy): domain Eukaryota; kingdom Metazoa; phylum Chordata; class Aves; order Ciconiiformes; family Ciconiidae; genus Mycteria; species Mycteria americana. Next base: position 8,586,392 of record NC_134373.1, on the reverse strand, counting down.
CTATTAAATATACTAAACATCATGCATTTTATAATAAATTATAAAATTTGCTAAAATGTACATAGACAATACAGAAAATCATCCAATGCTAATTCACATTAAAGCCCTATCTCATGATAGTGCATGGCATACTCTGAGAACTGGGGAGCATGTTCAGCTTCATATAAGCTTCTTTATTCCCTTGTGACAGATGTTCTCTGAATGCCCCGTGTCTCTGCATGGCTATCTATTGCACTATGAATATATGCACTCTACTTAAAGGAATTAATGGAAAATTTTTCAAACTGGACTCCTTTATTGTATCAGCTGAGATGAGGCATCTCTAATAGACTTTATCTCATTTTCTTGGAGATGTCCTGTCTTACTCTCATTCCGGGAAGACCTGGGCCTCCATCTTGTCCACGCTCTCCTGCGGGTCCACTGGGGCCAGGAGGACCTGGGCTACCACGTTCACCTGCAGGACCCTAAAAAAGAGATGTTGAAATTCACAGCAAGGAAATCAGCATCATATTGAATCTGAAATTGTCCATTCAAATTCACGTTGATTCTCCAGAAGTTTGGGGTGTTTTTTAGAGGAAGACTTATACCTTTTCACCTGGAAGTCCATTGCTACCGGGTAAGCCACGGAAACCGGGGGAGCCCTGCCAAATAAAAGACCAAAATATAGATCATAGGCAATATGAGTTAGGTAATGGGCAACTGTTTTTTTTCCTAAACTATTTACCATTAGTCATATTATTATGAAAACTAATGAAAGAAAGGGATGGAAATGACACTTCACTGTAGCAAGAAAGTCTACAGAATTATTTTCTCTTTGGATATAACCCTCCCGTTGAAATAGCCCGTCCTCCATTATTTTTAAGTGGCCCTGCATTAGTTACTTTATTCATGAGTTTTCTAAATTCATATAAAAAATAAAACAAGACATTCAGTCTTGAACAATTATTTTCTTCTAATTCAATACTGAAAAGAGCTCTATTGTACTGTTTTAATATTTATATTTACTACTATCTTCATTGCTTACAAGAAATTTGAATTATAAAATTTAATTTGCAGCCCCATTTATACATTTAATATGATTGATTTGTTCACTGTGCATCTTTGGTTTCCTCATAGCTTCAGCAAATACTGCAATCAATTATTAAATTTGGAGTTACAAATACATCAACACAATTTCCTTTGGTTCAGATGGAAACAGAAATCTAAAATTTGTAAGGGTGTTGCTATTTATTTTGTTGAATAAATCAATTCAGGAATTCCTTTGTGAGAACGTTCTTTGGAAAGTTATCAAATCTACTAGCCAAAAAACCTGTTTGCGATAAAGGTATTACAAAATAGATGACATCCTGACAATATCATTGTTATTGACATTATTGACATTTAAGATCTATTGACAATAAAGATGTTGACATAAAGACATATCCTGAATGTAGAAGAATTTGTGTTAATTCCACTTTCCAGAACTGAAATTTTATGATTGTTCATTTTTGTTAACTGGGAAGTAAATTTGAAATTTGTTTTGATTTTTTTCCCCCTCCGTGTAGTTCTCACAGTTTATGGTTTCTTTTCAGCACAAATCTTTTGATACAACTTCCAGGTATATAAAAGATCACTGCTTCTTCAATATCAAAAAAAGAAAGAAATTAATTTATTTCAGATGGAGATAGATTCAAGCGCTGCAATTCAGATGAGAAACTAGGTAAGAATTCTCCCCAGTTTCGTAACCCAGTTTCATATTGGAATTTGCTGAGAACAGATATGGAACCAAATTTCTCCTCAAAGTATTTTGAACACCAGATTTTGCTGTCTCTGTATTAACTCAGAATGTACCTCGCGTGCGTGGTCATCTACAGCAGCTTACCCTTTCTCCAGGTGTACCAGGTACGCCATTCTGGCCGGGTTCACCATTTGCACCTCGTTTGCCTTCCTCACCAGGAGGTCCAGGAGCACCTGGGGTGCCATTTTCACCCTGGCAACAACAACAAAAAAGCCCACCAGTGAAGTTAGAAGACTCCAAAAAAACCCCCTGGATTTTATATGGGGAATGATTCAGGGTTCAGACTTCCTTGGAAGTAGTCTCTGAATGCATTTTAAAATCACTTACACGCTCGCCTTTTGGGCCTGGATCTCCTTTTGCACCATTCTTACCAGGTTCTCCCTAAACAGGAGAAAATCCCATTAAAATTATGCATTGCAAGAGGGTATTATTCTAGAGCAAATAGATGTACTAAAATACTAAGAAATAGACATGATATCTTTCAAATTATTGACTCATTTTTAATATTTTACGTTCTGCAAAGGAATTAGCATGCACTAGTTGAACCTGGATGTGGAATGCATGGGGCTCCTTAAAAATCGAGTAATGGAAAGAAGTGATACAATCTTAAAAACCACTGAGTAAAATTTTATGTCTGTTTCTGAGCTATTTCAGACATCATTGAGACTTTTGCTTGAAGTCCCTGAGTATTTTCTCTGACAAAGTCAGAGATCCTTACACGTGTGGTGTAAGGCTGTCAGGAAAGAGCCTGCTGGGGTGAATGACAGTATAAGAGTAGGTACAACTCACTAGGTGTAGTGGACTGTGGACTCAGCCCGTGGGAATTTAAACAGGTGAAATTAGGATTTTAAAACAACAGATTTTGTCTAATGTAGCCATTTTAGACAAGCTATTCTTTGGTTGTGTGTTTCAGAATCGATAGATAATTTAGGAAAGCAAATAAATATTATTCTCATATTTATGTATAATTTTTATATATAGCAATATATGTGTGAAAGAGATATATATTTATAAAAATAATTGCCCATTGTTATTATAAAAGAATTTATTAGACCATCTCAAGTGAACAGGACAAATTCAATGGTTTTTTTTTTTTTTTTTTAATGGTATCAGAACTACTTCCACCATATTTGTTTGTACAACCAGTGTAATGAGTATTAGTAACTCACCGGAGTGCCTTTTGCTCCAGGGCTTCCACTTGTACCTGGAGTACCAGGAAGACCGCGGCCTCCCGGCAGACCAGGAGCACCAGGAATACCAGAAGGTCCCTGTTGAGAGTGAACAGCAGATGGGGATGAAGAGAGCACGGCATCGCTGGTCTCTGCCCAGTCCAAACAGCAACCTTCACCAACACAATGCAGCAAAAGACAGCGATATGAAAAGTACCCACCATTTCACCCTTGCCGCCAGGGCTTCCAGCTCTTCCAGGAGGGCCCTGAAAAAATAATGTATAAATAACTGATGCTGCTAACCTAGGACTAAACCAAAGGACATGTAGGGCTTTGTGAAGAGCAGGTGGCACAACACTTCTCAGCTCCCATGTGGTATTTACGTACCTGAGGCCCGGGTGGCCCAGCAGAACCTTGAGGACCAGGTTCTCCTCTCTCTCCAGGACTACCACTAGAACCAGCAGGACCAGGAGGACCAGTTTCACCCTACAAAAAAAAAAAAAAAAACAGTAAAAGGAGAAAATTAATGGATTTTAGTCTTGTCTCCAGGGCAATCAGTATTAGCTTCATGGCTTCTTCCTCTACTGTGGCATCTTTGCGTGATTTGGGAAGAAGGTTACCACCATCATCACCTGAGTGCGTGAGCCAGATCAGCACGGGGACCCGGTGCCCAGGCACACGGTACCCACGCGCTCCAGCCAGCACGTGCACAGCTCCTCTAGCTGTGGGAAGTTCACTTGAGCCCCTCCCATAACACAACATAAAGCATTAGGTCTGCCACTTAATGGTGCTTTGGGGTGGGTATTCGTGAAGGTGACGAGGATAGGGTTTGTCTCGTGTGGTCATCTACAGCAGCTGATATGAAAACACATCAGTTCTGGGCTTGCAAGCAGTGTAATAGCAGCCAGAAAAAGTAGGACTTATAAAATAAAGATGTATAGTGACATAAGCTGGCTAACTAGAGAAAGGACCAAATCCTATATTAGTATGCATCTTTAGCTGAATACCTTAAAACCTGGAGAGCCTGGAAATCCTGCAGTTCCAGGGGGACCTGGGGGACCCTTAAAAGTGAAAGAAATACTATTAATGCAAAAGGTAAAAGCCATATGGAATCAATCTTAAGTTAAAAAAATGTCTGATTATGAGATTTTTCTCTGAGTAAGGAAACACCTGGCAAAATAGCAAATATAAATCATGCTGTAGAAGATGAAGTTTGGCTAGTCCTAAAATATCACACCTACATCTTAGTTACCCTGACTTTTACATGTTCAGCTAGATTTCTGTGTTGTAAATTTAAAAAACATGAAAGCTATCATTAAAGAGATTAAGTTATAAAAAATGTTCAAAACTTGTTCCAATTATCAAAAAGGTGTAGGAGAAAAAAAAAAAGCCAATATAGCTGTTACACATACAAGTGGACATGCTCAGGTTTCTAAGCAAATGGAAAAGGAAAATTTTTGCCCACCTCAGACTGCTAAATAATGTATTTGGTAAGACCATTCAAAATTTGATCTGCATAAAGAACAGCAATTCTATCCATTTGTATGTTCTCTGAAAATAATCTGATTTTGGATTTATGCATTTTCTGATTTACAGTGTTAAAGCTCTCCTGTAGCGCTGTATGCTTCAAGGATCTTAATCAACACAGTTATGAAATAGAATTAAATACCATGCTCATTCTTAAACCAGTGCACCCCCATTCTCGGGTTTGCTGGCACTGCAGAACATAAGCTAGAAGTAATTAGACTTGAGCAACCCAAATACTTAAAGTCAAACATCTGTAAGTCATCTTACAGGTGGGCCTGCTGCTCCTGGAGATCCGTCTTTGCCACTGGCACCCTACAGAAAGAAGAGAGGTGTTGGGTACAGAGCACTATCCTGGACACAGAACCCCCATGCTTTAATGCCCATGACTCACAGACCATCTTTTTGTGTCTGTACATCCCCACTTAGTTGACCAAGACCCAAGGATTCCTCAACTGTAATTCTAAAATAATAATTAACTAAATATTTTGTGAAGGAATATCCAACACTTTACGTGACTTGTACTGTAATGATGAGACAGCAAGACATAAAAATGTATTCTTATTACATTTCTTAAGGAAGTAGCAGTTACAAAGCATCATTTGTGTGCACAGTTCTTAAGGTTAAATAAATAAAATCGCAACAGATGTATATTTCAAAGTAACAGTTACTTCTAATTCACTTAAAAGACTAAAATTTCACTCCAAAAACCTAATAAACAGTGGTATGATTTAAATCCTGTTGCCTGTCTTGTAGACATGTTAGACCTGGTCCACTGCTCAGGTTATATAGCGTTTGTACGAACAAGTTGCTGGTTATTATACTTTAGCTGTGCTTTGTTGATTGTGTTGGACGCTATGAACTCTTACTTCCTTCAGAGCAAAGAATGTACCCCCTAATCTCAGTCAAAGAGTAATTTGATCTTTTTCCTGCAAGTTACTTCTGAGATTGCAGTTTTTCCTCTCTCTGCGTTCTGCTGCTGCCCTTTGCTTCCACTCTTCCTCCCTATTCCTCTTGGCTGAACCTGAGCTTATGCTGAAACACTGAACTCTCCCCCAATGTGTAATCTGTTCATTTAAAAAAAGGAAATAGAGAATAAGATGATGAACACATTGTGAGTGAGAAGTGTTACATCTTTAATTGGGGACTGAAATTTTTCATGTATGATTTTACAGATGCTATATAGTTTTCTAATCCTTTGCATTACAGCTGTTTTAAGGAAAATCTATGAAATAGGGAATTCTCAACATATTGAAACAAAGTATGTGCTGCTTCTGCGTAAGAACAACAGCTGCGATTACTTACAGGGCCACCAGGATTCCCAGGTCTTCCTCTTTCACCAGCTGGACCTCTTGGTCCCTAGAAAACGTAAGAAAATGAGTCTCTTCCAAAACAATAGGGCTGAGCAAAGCGATGTTGCTCTTATTTGCATATCTTAGTATTGTTCAGTGCATGTGGTGGGGTAATTAAAGTGAAAAGAAAAATGAGTAACTCAGTTAACCAGGAAGTGCCATTGGCACTTCCATTTAAATACTACAGGATACACTTATTTACCGGTTGGCCCGGTGATCCATTTGCTCCAGGAAGACCAGTTTCACCCTGTTATGGAAAGAAAACACCAATGACAGAATGAACTTCGGTGAGAACATTTTTTGGTTTATCCAAGGGGAAGAGACATAGAAATGAGACCACCCAATCCACTGCCCCTTTCTGTGTGGTGCTGAGCATCCTCAGCATGAACTGAGGTCTATGAGGTCTGCGAAGTCTAAACAAGTGCCAAAACAAAATATTTAAACAGGGAAAAAAAAAATCAGGAAGACTCAGTCCTTTAATATTATGCAATAAAGTCAGATGATCCAGGCATGTCCTTTCATTTTGGAATCTCATCTTTGTTACAGCTGTAAAATTGGGACATGATATGGTTCAGAAAGTCTAACTCCTTTGGATTGATTCTTATTCTTTTCATGGAGATATTCAATGATTTTCTTTAATGTTTAACAGATTTTTATAATTGCATAATATGCAAAGCACAGCTATATAACAAATGATGGAGGTTATTACTCTACCTATTACAAAGATGACACTACAGTTTTTTTACCTTTGGACCAGGAGCACCGCTCTCACCTCTGGCACCATCTTTTCCATCAAAACCCTGTGGGAAAGGAAAACCGTATCTGTGAACAGTATTCCTTTTGCATTCTGGAAAACTTGACTGCTCTTGGCAAAATATTAAGCTTCAAGACAAACTCATATAAAGGGACATATTTTTAATAATAAGTGCTATCATCTGGAATGCTTTTTGAAAGAAAATTCTGAATCCTCCATCTCTCCATGGCCATTAGTTAAGAGAGGATGCTTTTCTGGAAAGCATACTTCAGTCCAGCATTCAGGATGGAGCTCTACAATTGAGATAAAATTTAACAGTCTTTGTTATGGAAGGTCAGATTACATTGTCCAGAAATGGATCTTTAATTCTATGATTCGGTCTCTTTAGCAGGGAATTGACGACTGAAAAAGCACAACAGTGCAACACCGTAATTCAGGTAGAGTAACAGACTCAGCTGCACTCAATATACTCAATACTTACTCGTTGACCTTTCATCCCAGGCATCCCAGGCATTCCAGGGTGTCCCTTGTGACCCTAAACACACAAATATAGAAAGATGAATAAATCCCATACATACTGTCTGAAGGGCACAAGCCAATGTTTATCGTGTGTCATGTTCACTTGACTAACTTAAAATGGGAAAACAAAACCTTTGATTAGAAGACCATTGTTATTGGGGGCTTTTCCATACCGGTAATCCAGGGATTCCACGGTCTCCATTTCTGCCTGGTCTTCCTGGTTCTCCCTGTTGAAAGAAAGTAAATTTTTTTGATTGCTTTGCTATTGCTTCAGGTACTGGCCTAGTAGTCCTAGTAGAGTAGGAGTCTTAGTAGACCTAGATGAGTCAGAATAAGCAGGTGAAACTTCCACCAAATACAATGGGGAAAATTGTATCAGGGTGATGGTTCAGTATATGACTGCCTTCTGAAAAACAGCTGCCAGAATTTATGAACTCAATTTTTACAAGATTTGAGTTAACATCTAATTTATTTCAAGCCAACTTTTAGGAAGAGATGATCACAGAAAACTTATTTTTCATGTTGAAACACTCAAAATGGACAAAAACTTTAGCTGATTGTCTTGCCTTGTACTATACCTATGCAGGACTCCCAGCTGTGACACAAAAGATGGTTTTAACAGTGTTAACTCTCAAAGCAAGACTCGAAGGGAGCAGACAACTACCACTACTGTCTGCTTTTCTTTATAACTGCTAATATATTTTGCACCAGATCAAAAGAGGGTATTTCATGCTTAGTGTTGGTTTTTTTGGTTTTTTTTTGGTTTTTTTTTTGTTTTTTTTTTTTTAAATGTGTGTCAATCGAATTGCCTGCTAAAATTGAAACTTTTTTTGGAATGGACATTTATACCTAATGTAAGTGAAATCTAGTTTCTTACAGTCATGTTGTCAAATTGAGAAATAGGGAGAGGTTAAAATTCTTAAAAGCAATGGTTATAAATGTGCTCTGCTATCTCACCGTTTTAATGAACTTTCTTTCTTCCCATTTATTAATCACTGGATGAATAATTGTGAACTTACATCTTTTCCTGGTGGACCAGCTGGGCCTATCAGTCCAACAGGGCCTGGAGGTCCCTGTAGAAAAATAATTAATATTAACTATAATAATAAATATTAAGTCTCTTTCAAATTAAAAAAATGTATTAGGTGTCATAAAATCTTATACATTTGACATACATGATAGTAAATAGACAGGATGAACTGTAAAATTTCAATCCACTCCAGTGATGACACAGATTCACACTCGTAAGATCATGCCTTTAACATATATAGTGATAGGTAATGTATACGTACAGGAGGGCCAGGTTGTCCTGGTTCTCCAGGGGAACCTTGGTATCCAGCAGTGCCCTATAATGCAGCAAAAAACCAGTTAAGATGTGAACAGTTACATGCATAATTCCATGGTGCTACTATATTTTATAATAATCTCATAATCGTAAGGAAAACGTTAGTCAGAACTGTCACCAAATGACCAAAGGTGAAATTAGCAGAACCAAGCAGAATACACCTCCATGAAAACAGAATTACAACTACTCCTCTAAAAGGAGATGTATATCAAAAAACTCCGACCCTTTGTGTGTTCATGGAGTATGTATTAGGATTCCCACTTTCCTTTAGCTCCTGTAAAATTTTTGCATGACTAAACATTTGGGAATGTTAACAGAAGATGATAGGCAGTGGCACGTCTTAAGACAACCTTAGCTGACACCCCACAGAATTGCAGGAAGTGCAGGGGAACACACGAAGTTAAGCAAGCACAGTATATAGCACTCAGCCATTGAGTCTTGCTGGCGCATAGACGGTACAGCCCAATTAAGAGAAGATGACATTTATCCATAAAATTCTTCAGCATAGATTTAATCTGTTGAAAATGTACCTAGTATTTATGACAGAGAAAATGAGAGGCTTGTATAAAAGAATGAGATGATAATGAAAAGATTAATTTTACTTACAGGGGGACCTGCATGACCAGGTGGGCCAGGGGGACCACTGGGGCCAGGGGGTCCTGGAAAGCCAGTCTATAGTGTAGATTAAAAAATAGTCATTATATTAATGTAATATAGCTATAAAGCTTAATGTAGCTGCAAGAGTCACCAATAACTGTGAAATAAATTTTGACATATTAGTACAGAGAAAAATCCACGGTGACATGCACTTGGTATAGTAAAAAAGACAAAGGAGTATATATACAATTGTTAAAAACATTGCCTAGTACCTACAGTCTCTTCAGAATAGGTTTCTCTTTGCAGCCTTAGCTAACATACTCCACAAGAAATTTTCAAAGCTGTAATTTTTTCTTTTGAGTCCACTACTCCACTATTCCACTCAGTTAGCTTTTCAGCTACCTAAACGGGCAGGATAGATAACTGGAACTCTTAATTTGTTAAACAGGGTAAATGAGCTTCAGCTTCTCTGCCATGTAACTAAGCTTTATTAGCCTAACTCTACATCTTCAGTGGTGGAGCCAAAGTGTACTAATAAACTTGCTTGCTAGTCTGTTGATGCCAGATTTTGCTTTCTAAAACTAATTTTAAAATTTCTCACCTGCATTCAGGAGCTATATTACATACGCATATACAACCCATAAGAAGAACTTCATATGATAAACTCTGTTTATGACCCTAGACTTCTTAGGACTTACAGGTATACTGAAGTAAGGCCATATTTTTGTTACTTGTCAGTAAGGCAGGCATTTTCACCACTGAAATCTTTTCTGAACTTTAACACTACTAAGCCATAAAAAATAAATGATGTCTGGACTAACCAAAGGACTCAAGAGGATAAAATCTCAATATACGTATGTTTTAACTCAAATCGGTAACACTGTTCCTTATTTTAACTGGTAAAAAGGGAGTAAAATATTATTAAGGAAATTCTCAATTTGGGAAGAGTGCTAATATTTCTACTGCCTGTAGCAACAACCACAAAAGCATTTGATACTGCAAAACAGAAAACATTTGAAAATTAGCACAGCGGTTTCCTGCAGCTATATGTGGTTCTTTAAAAGAAGCTTTTGTTGAATTAAACTTTACATGGGTTTGATACAGCCAAAACAATCGAAGTATATGAATTACATGAGAATCACTGTGTGCTGCAGTACTGGCAGTATAGGCCATAGATTAATATTGCACATAATGCATTTCATGGGATATTGCCATATGGAGTCAGAATAGGTCATGTATTATAGATGTTACAGGAACATAATTTTGATTTTACAAAATTAATAGTATAGCTATACTATACTGGTATATGTAGTATAGTATACTACTATACTACACATATACTATGTCAGTATTAGTTCACGGATTGTCTTTTGTCTAAAAAAGAGAATAATTATAATAGTTGCTGTTATCTAAGACAAGAAGTACACCAAGCGGCAGAGCGGTTAGTTTCTAGGTAAATCGAGTTGCCTTCAATGTGTGAATACACCGAGCAGTCCCTCACTGTTAATTGTTGGAACTCATTTGGTACAAAATCAGTTTGGACTTAGCATGAACTGGAACCGTCAACTCATCAATTGCAATCAATTGATTAGACTTATGGCTATAAACACACAAGACATTTTTTCAAGGTGCACACTGAGGAGATAAACTGATAGGTGTGGCATTTGCTTGCTGCCAGCATCTCCAGACTGTGAAAAAATGAGCATATTTTAGTTAGAATACGTGCACTGGTGAAAAGAGACAAAGACAATGTGTGGAGATCACATGAGCAAGTAAAGACAAACTGAAACGTAAAGTACAAAATCAGTCTACAAGCAGTGGAAAGCCACCGGAAAGACAGTAGTGGAGAGATGTGTGACTGAGGAAATACCAGGCATGGTAACCACCCATGGACAAATGTTGGTGCTACAGCTGGCTTTTTTTATTTTATTACTCTTCCAAATCATTTCACTTTGGATATTTATTTCAATCGAAAGTTTAAGTTGAAAATTGATAAATTAAATTTATAAATTAATACATAAACTAATCTATGTAATGTTAGTGATAAACATTATTTCGTTCTAGCGAGTTTAGTCACATCTGCCTGTAACTGCTCTGTTACTGGCTTTGCAGCCACGCATTGCATGATGCAATATAAAAGAACGTATGACCTGAAAGCATACTGACAATTCTGGCTGAAGACATTCTAAGGCGCCCCATTAAATTATTTGTTTTTAAGCCAAGTCCAGGGATCAGAGCACAAGAAATCACTAAGTACATCAGGGAAAAATGCCAAAATAGAGAGGAGTAACCATGTTTGTTAACTGAAAGGTATCTTGGTTTTCTGCCTGGTTCAGCACATCCCATATTAAGACACCAAGTAACAAAATGTAGATGATATGATAAACTGTGGGCAAAAACTGTGAGGAGCTGAATATGAATAAATGAATAAACAAACACAAAACCAGATGGTTGAAGACAACCAATGCATGGATGATCATATTAGCAAATGAACGAGGTGCAGATAAACAGATTAAAAGAAAGGTGAGGAAATAATGAACTATATTTCAGGAAAAACAGCTGTCATGATTAGTAAAATTTATTTCACAAGATGGAACCCTGAGAAATAACACGTTTGCTTGGAACTGCCTCGATATGTTACAACACGTGATACCCAAACCTTGTTACGCAGCATTGGACTGAAAATAATGATTATGCTTAATGAAGCACCAGCCAATTTCAAATAATAGCAATTCACCACATCCTCTATATAGCAGATTGCCTGAATCAAGAACACTCCATGTCATCGGTGATGAATATCTCTAAATCCCAGTGCCTAAAAGGAAAATCATGAGGTGCAACATTTAAATTTATTTTATACGGGAAGCATAGGTCATGCATAAGTCTTTCAGGCAATCCATGCTTCATCTCACTAAAAAAACTGTGAAAAGCTTGGGCCAGGCCTAGCAGGCAGATACAGCATCCTTAGTACACAGTTTGAATAGCTGTGGGTAAAAAAATGGTAATTGTGAAAAGAAAAAGGGAAAAGCTTTTGACTGCTTCTGGGATGAAAAAAAAAAGATTACGAGGGGTTTACTCACTTGTTATCAGGCAAATTTGGGTTGTGGAAAAGTAAACAAGTAGGGAGTGTCATACTGAGTAAAGACAGAATGCTGCTGAATGGATAAAGGAAAATTAGGGACAGTGGAAGAGGTAAAAAAGTGGTGAAAGGGAGGGAAGCAATTAGTAGAAGAATTCCAAAGCAGATAAATGAGGAAGGTATGCAAGGGAGAAAGGGATAAATGTTTAGGTGGTGTAAGAAAGTGAATCAGAGAGAGATTAGGAAAAAGAAGGTAAGGAAAGGAAAGAAAGAGAGAGAAAAGGCAAAAAACCCAGATAATCTATAGTTACTTTCTAGAATGATATTGCCAAGCAAACTGCTGTCTTACATAGCATTCCACTTGCAGGCAACAATTAAATTAAAACTTATCTTGTTAAATTAAAATCAGGATACATACACATCCAAGGTATAATCTACAAGCAGAAAATTTGTTCTTTAAAAAAAAAGAAAGGACAGAAAAAAGGCTATGTCATCTTACAATGGGCTGTGGGTAACCGATACCAACTGAACCAGCCTTCACATCATAGGAGTCGTACTGTGGAGAAAAACTCTGTAAAAGAAATAGAGAAAAAGAGAAAGAAAAAAAAAAAAGAAAAAAAAGAAAAAAAGGTGATTGCTACAAGTCAAATAAGTCTTTTCTTACATTGGTATGGCAAATGTATGGAAATAACTCATTTGTATCTATCGAGTAGTACTTGTTTGACATATAGCTGCCATATTTTTAAATCATCCATAAAAGAAGCCCAGCCAATATCTTTCTTTTGTGGCCATGGTAATGTTAGCTCCCTATGCTGTGCGCATCCAGTTTTCATCTTGACAGCTGGGCCTCAGCTGAGCCAAAAAAATTGTCTTTCTCTCTCCTCTTCTCATTCTTATTTGACTCCTCTTAAGCTTTTCCCCCCATTTTCTTTATCAGCCTCTTTTCTATTGGCCTTAGTTGTCACTCAAGGAAGATGATGAAATATTTTCTGTTGCACTAAAGAATGCAACAGTTTAACAGTTTATTATTAGTCTCCTCATTTCTTTTACCTGTGACTAATGAATGTCTCATTTCAGAGTATTTTATAGCAAAAAATCTCTTACCTATGTATAAGTCTGTCCTTCCCTGAATTACAAATAAAGTTTTTTTACCTTATGCATGGGAACTTACACATCTCAGAAAACTGAGTGTTACATTTTTTTCCTAATACCATTTTCCATCTTTCCCTTTCTCCCTTCCCATTCACTATGTCACTCCAAATAATTCAAATACAATCATCACTTTTGAGCCTGAGCAGCCAGGTGTCAATGCTTTTGACAATTTATCTTGAAACAAACAGAAGCTCAGTCCAAGGCGTGGAGTGAAAACATGTCCTGTGGGCCTTTCTGAGAGCAGATAGTATCTTTGACACACCCATTGACATAAAATGCTGTTTCAAATAAAGAAAATGATAAATACTACAGTCAGTTTTTCAAGGAATTCCCATGTAAGCCTCTTAATTGGCATATGTTGATTTTATTATGCAGGTGTTTGAACAAACTTAGTTGAATAATACGGCATTAATGCAGTTTATGCATTAATGGCACACAGGTGATTGAGCAGGAAAGGTTGAATACATGCGGTGTTCTGCCTGATAACCCAAACCACTCTGGACCCAGCTCCTTCGCCGACCAGGCACAAGACGACTCTTGTGCTACTGATATCAACCCTCTCGTCAGGATTCAGCAGCACATCTTTGATGCAGCGTTGGAGAGGGTGACTAATTCAACCTCTCATCCTCTCCTGTGTCTGCATTTGCCAACCCAAACCCAGTAGCTCTCTTGGTATGTTATGGTGATGTCCGTTGAGACTGGTTAACTGATCCATGGGTACCTCTCCCAGAAGCTCAGTCCTTCAGATGCAATCCCTTTCAGGATTAAATAAAACCAAGACATCTTTCCTCAGTTTTTGGCTTACCTGGGAGTGGGAAGCATACATGGAAGCTATAAAAACAGTGGCCTATGTTAAAAAATAGCAATTGTTTTAACATACGATTTTTAATAGTTTTGTGCTAAAGCAATCCCATCTTGTAAAGCTAGGCTTGCTCGATTGCATGGGAGACAATGTCATCTCTTAACAAAGCGCTAGCTGTGGCTCAGCTCCCTTAACAAATCCAACTGCACCGAAACTTTAGTTAAAATTAGGTCTCTTGCTGAGTCTGCCCAACTCTTCAGAGGACAATTCAAGATTCAGTGAGCCAGAAATAAAGAGGGAACATGACAAATAGTACTTACATGGCACTTCCCTGCAAGCAGAGGACCTGTGTTTCATTCTAGTCTCCTGGGAACGTTTCTTTTTTAAACGTGCATTGGATAAAATATAGCAAAGTAAGAGAGTTCCCTAACCATTAAGCTTGAGGAGACATACTTCCTCCTGCACACTTTCTTTCTGGTCAGATTATTTCTGAGTTACGCAAGTCCTTCATCAGATCTGGCTCCAAAAGTTTTAAAAAATAAGATAACGCAGAGATTTAATTGCACTCCAGCCAAATTTTGTGGACAAAACCCCAAAACAACAACAAAACCCTACCTACCACTCAGCTGTGTTTTTTAAAGGCATAAATGAGAGACAGATGCCACTGAAAGTGAAGTACATGTGAAGGTGCAAGGGCTAGGTGCCTACAGTATTGCTTTGTATGCTTATGAACAACAAGGTAGAAGCTGAACGTAATGACGACTTACGCCTCCGTTTATACTGGGACATGACTGGCAGATCCCAGGGGGGCCAGGAGCTCCAGGAGTCCCCGGCTGCCCCGGAGGGCCAGGAGCACCGTTTCTGCCTGGAACCCCAGGAGGACCCTGCAAAGACACAAACAGAGCAGGTACAGACGTCAGCACTTGCCTCCAACTGCAAGGGCATTGGGGGACAAATCCTTCCATTGGTAACAGTCTGTGTGACTGTGGTGGGAAACTGTCTCTATTAAACATAACTAAGACCACAACTGAACATTCAGGAAAGACATAGACAGTAGACAAAATTCACACATGGAAACACTTCTTAGTTGCTGGAGCCTTATTGCAGCTGGTATTTGATCAAACACACTAGAAATATTAAACAGGTCAATTCCTGAATCTAAAATTAATACTGCTAGTGGAGTCCATAGATTTCTTTTTTTCCAACTGGGAAGAAATAGAACAAAAAATAACAAATGTAATACAGTTTGGACTAAACTCTCTCTCTCTCCAGTTTAACTTTTTGAGAGTTTTGTTGAAGCTAAAGGGCTACTTCAAAATAACTATATGGGTATGGCACAGTCCTGCAGACATCCTGCAGACAATGAAAGCTGGACATCTTGGACTTCTCAGCAGCTTGAACAGGATATAGAACACTATAGGAACTGGCTCTTGATTTCATTAGTTTCCTTGGGGAAAAAAAAAAGCTGCACTTACAGGGTCTCCTTTGGGGCCTTGCTTGACTTCTCCAGGAGTCTAGAAAAAAAGAAAAAGTAATTAAATTAAGAAAGAAAATAAAAATAAAATGGAAAACTGAATACATACATATATATATATATATAAACAAGAGGAAAACACATTCAAACAGTGGAATATAGTTTTATCAAATGAATTCCATTTATTCAGCATATTTGAAAGCTGTGGGATTTTCGGTCACTCTTTCATCTGCATTTTCACGGTTCATCCATAAAGCTACACCTCTCCTGTAGGCAAAAACTTGGCACTAATGAAGTCAGTAGAGCTTTGCCATTGAGTACAATGGGGACAGAAGTCCACCGTGGAAAGCTGTAAGGGACAGTTTTCTTGTATCCTTCTCAGTCCAGCACGTTAAGTGTGATAATGTAGCTAATTTTAATTTCCCAGATCTACTCCTCCAATTTATTTATTTTTCAATTAATAATTCAGTTACACGTTACTATCTGGATTCTCAATTAATAGTTCAGAACAGGTTTTATGTATTCAGCTGCTAGTGGTAGCAAAGAATATTCAGCTGATACTATCTTGGATCTTTCAAGGTGACATACACCATCCAAGGTCAGCAGGACAGCTTCTAGTGGGCTGACCAAACTCTTCTATATCGAAGACAGAGGCTGGAGGAAGTAGTCCACATGTCCTTTATTATCAGGAACCACAGAACGGATAAAAGAGTCTCTAGACTCAACAAGAGAGGGAGCTGTGCTTAAATCTCCAGCATACTTGTATGTACCACTCGTTTACACCTCTAAAACTGTTCAGTGAAGTAGCTCAGGGAGTCCTGGAAGCAGTACAGTTGCACTAGCATGGTACAACTAACACTAGGTGATGTATTTGTATGGCATTTCATGTTTAAGCAGATATACTACAGAGCTGCAGAAATACATCTTCTCCCTTTCTATTCCATATACGCATCTCTTCCACTCTCTTCTTTCATCTTCTAGATAAGAATCTTCAATGTGCCTGTGGATCTGCATACTTTAACAGAATCTCATGGATCTTGAACAAGGATGAAATGTTCAGATAACCTTAGAGCTCAATATAGCTGGCTCACCCACTGAAGCAGTTTAGGCAGGGGACTTGGCATGCACTAAAATTCTTGATTTTCCTGAGGTTAAGTTGCTGCAACTGGATTAGATAATGCTGGTCTCTATAAACAAGACGATGATAAATTAGCAATGTAGGGCTTGGATCACCTTTCCTTTGCAGGGGATTAAGTCAGCAATAACTCTGCAAAAGGAAATTTACTCTGTGATGATGTAGAATTGAGTTGATAAGAAATGCAGACTCGCAGTACACTGTGAAAATTGTCTAACTTTCCTTAACTCTGTGTTGGCATTAGTTTCATGGATATAGATTGAGCATGCAGTCAACAAATGAGCTGTTTGTTTTTTTCCCATGCTTTTCTGTAAAATGAAAAACGTAATGGCTAATTGTTCCCCTCTGTCCCTTTCTACTATTTATCTGTGCCTGTTGTCTATGTAAAACTAGGTTGAAGGACTTAATGCTTTCAGCTGCACAGCCCAAAGGACTAACAAGTATTTTATCAGATCTGGTACCAACTCTCTGATAGAATACAGATGTATTCTTGAAATTAACAAAAAAGATAAAACTCCGTGAAAGTTCAAGCTGTTTTTTAATTTGATTTGGCAAAATTTGCCCATCCTAAGTATTTGTCTAGAGTCAGAAAGTGACAAACTTAGCATTAAAAGAAAAGTGTTTAAGAGCATCTAAAAGAAAATGAATTGAGGTTGACATGGATCAAGAAGGCGGCAACTCCAAAGCAACAACATTGAGAACAAACTTACTCTTGTAGGTTGTGGTGTTGTTTGTGGACAAACTGGACAGCACTCTCCAAAGGGAATCTCTGGGTTGGGACAGTCCAGCTCCTGATCGTCACAGATTATGTCATCGCAGAGAACAGATCCCGAGTCGCACACACAGATTTGGCATGGCTCTGGTTTCCAAACATCCCTGTCAGCATAAACCTGCCCAAGATGGGTACATCCTGCGACTGGAAAGAAAGACAAAATAGTCTTCAATATTATATCAAATGTGTTTTCCGAATCAAAGATGAATAACATGAAAGCTGTTGGATAGTCTGTTTTGTTTTCTACTGTAATATAGTTTATGCGTGTGAAGTAAAAGGCTGAATACTTCTCTCCAGACACTGGGAGGATCTGTTACATTAATTGCAGAGTCTGCTCTGCATCTATAAATAGACATCAATGGAAATCTCCTGGAGCTGATCCAAAGCCCAATTAAATCTGTGATAATCTTCCGTCTCGAGTAATTTTAGTGTCAGACTCAGTTACTGTGTAATTAGCAATGGAATTCTCTGCTGCAGCTAAAAAGCAAAGGTGCCAAGTCTCTCAAACAAGTGTATCATTGGCCCCCATGTACCAACATGAGCACTTACACATGGATGCAGAATAAGCTGTCTGTCCAGCACGAACTGTTGTCGCTAGCATCTTGCATTAATAGCTAGCGCCCAGTGTTTTCAAAGTGTTTTTTGAAAGCCAACGTATGCGATAGATCTAAAAGAATGTTCACATTAATTGCCCGAATGGCTTGCAATTAATGTGTCATCTGGCACGCTCAAATGTTACAAATGTCTGTATTTTCAGAAAAAAAACATTGTTCATCTGTAATATTCATGGCTTTGTGAAGTCCTTCCAACAGCTATTCTACTGATCAAATTTGTTGTAGATAATGAATTTGAAGAGACTGATGAAAACCAGCTTCAAACAGTAAATTTTGGGTTTGTATTTTCTTAGAGAAACAAGATCCAGAAAGCCCAGCCATTTAAGCAAACAATATGAAAATAACACTACAAAGTTAGACAAGCTCCTTGTAAGTTTTGTAGGAGTTATTAGAAGTCTCAGATTGCAAATATAAGTATCAGTGAATGTCTTGAATAATGGATAAGATTTTTTCCATGAATAATTCAAAATAATTCAGTTTACAAACACAAAATTCTAGAGAAAGAGTTATTTGTATACCTACGTTGTCCTTAAAACTTTAATATCAGAGTAAGTTACCTACTACACATCACCCTTCAAAAAGAAAAAAAATGCCAAAAGATGTAATTCAAAGCTCTGACATTAAAATTACCACTGGCTCCAGACAGAAAATTCTGAACGCCATCAAATTGTTGTAATGGTCTAGTGCAGTCCATTCCTATAGCTTATGCAGTCCCTTTTTCTTTTCTCACATGCCGCATCTTTCATCTCTGTTTTTTCTCTTTTCCACTATTGCGTTAGCACACTGGTCTCTTTTTTCTCTTTACAGTCTTTGTTTTTCTTTCTCTCTGTATTTGTGGGTATCTGTTTCCATACCCACACCCATGCTCTTTGGCATGGTACACACTTGGACGTGTTCCCTCTCTTCTCATGCTTTTTCTGCTTCAGTCCCTTTTTCATTTTAATCTTTCCCATAACACCTAACTTCCCTTTTCATCTTCCCTGAATCCTCTTGTCTTTCGTACCTGAACAGTTCACCTTCTTTACTACCATGTACTCAACTCAGCTTAGTTTTTCAGACTGTGCTCCCTTCCCAGTGTCTCACTCAGCTGCTTTTCCTTGTCCGTATTAACTCGACTTTTTCCTCTATGTCACCCATGAAATTCATCGCCTCCCCGTATGAGCTCTGTCAGGGCAATGGGGAATACAACCAAGACCTCCCGGCTCCCTGAGTGGAGAGCCAGAGCGGGGCTCTCAGAGCAGGGCACTGCATGGACAGGAGGTCTCTTTTCCCAATTTCAACCCCACTACAGGCTTTCTGCGTACACCAACTTAGGTTATTTCTGCACTTTGGTTATAAAAGAAGCAAACAGGAAAATGTTGACTTCTCAAGGCTGACACTACTTATGGTTAAGAGTTGGTTTTGACCACCAGCTTGATTAGAACAACAACAAGATGCAAAAAGCTTCAAAAATCCTTTTCAGACATTTTCAAGTCAATGTTTTTTCTGTGCCTGATATCAGGCTGGGAGCCAGTATTTTACCCTTCTTTGACAACACAAAAAATCTTAAAATCTAAAACATTCCAGCGGCATATGAAAACTAATCCCCCTTGGACAATTTCTATCACTTAGAAATTCACTTTTTCCTTTTCCCTTTGCTTCTCCACCTTTTGGGCCTCACCAGAAACTTCAGATCCTGCACAAGAGAGGTGGAGAAGAGCTGCTTATTTCCAGGACAGCATCTTCCTCACACCCACCATGACACAGGGTCATGGCATCAGATGCTGCTTCAAAGGACACCACCTAACAGCCACTACCTCTGAAGAGGATCTAGACATCCTTTCTTAGTCCACCAAGCTAGATCTAGTTTCTAAAAAAGTTGCTTGGTTTCCCAGCTCTCGCACCACAGAATCATGTCAGTGGATCCCGGGCAAATAAGCTGACTCTCTGCTTAAGTAATTGCTGACTGTTTCTGCGAGAAACATTTTCCTCCTTTAACAAACCAGGATTTCACTGCGGGCACTTAGGAAAAAAGCAAATTGCCCAGCCTTGACAAGAGTAGCGACAAATGTTCCCTGACAAACAAGAAGGCTGAAATATATTTTAAAAATGAGAAGAGCAGCATTATGAATGAAATCTTTTTTATAGCCTCTCCAATGACTCATGAAAAAACCTGAATTATGAAGTGGCAAAAGCTGAGTAGCTCAGTGGACGAGTGGTTCGCTGTATACAAGAAGACCTCGAAAGCAGTATGCTGTGGGAGGCAGAATACCATCAAAGCTACTGGGGAGGTTAGAGCTTGTTAGCTATCTAAAAGGAGCTGGTGGGACCCGCCCTAGAGAGCAGGGGTGGGCAGAGCTCCACTTCACCTGAGAGCGATGCACTCAGCCGCCACTCTGCTTAAGCACTTCCCAGCTCCACAGGTTAAAACGTCTTTCTCATTTACAGACATAATGAGGAAGGGAAGAGATGATTTTTCTGTAGTTTAGGGGAAAGCCTAGTTTATACATAATTGTTAAACAAAAATACCATGATACCGATCTCAAAGACTTAATACTGCTACTGTGTGCACATGTAATGTACAGTTATATGAATTGCATACACAAATTAAAAAATGCATAGTGTACACACACTTCTGTACCCATAAGATGTGTCTGATTATCTCTAATATTCAGATTTTCAGCTCTCAGTATCGCTTCCTTATCCTTTCAAAAACCACAATTTTTTAAAGTATGTATTTGAGAGAGCAAAGTTCTTATTCACGAGGACATTAATATCCAAGAATTTGCATTTTCATATGTCAATTTTTTCTTCATCCTTACTTCATTTTCTTTGATTTTTTTTGTTGTTTTGTTATTTCCAGAGATGTCATCCTGCTGCCTTACAGTGAAGAGGACAGCTTGAAAGGGGAGCAGAAAAGGGCCATCTTTCCCATATTTTTGCACTGCTGGTTAGAAGAGATTCTGTTTTCAAGACAGCTGCTCTTTTCTGAAGCAGAGGCTTTTCTCAGTGACGAATTTTTCACACTGAGAATACTCACCTTTCCATATTTTAGTCAACAATATCGATGAAAATCATGGAAATTTAAAATGTGTCACAAAATGACTGCCATAATTTTACAGTAATAAGGAAATAAAGCAGATTTCTCTACATTTCACGAGGCTGTCATTCAGTTATTCTACAGTAGATGGCATCATTTAACAGAAAGAAAAGAGACAAAAAATTGAAGCCATCTGGATATAATGACGTTCATATTTGCTTCTAACTTTCTGGACATTGTTAAATGAATTAAGAAATAAGCTAGGAGAGCTGCAATGAAAACCATTGCGGCCTTTGGCAGAATGAAAGTATTAAATAGGTTTCCAAAGGAAACTTACATCTGGGAAGACTTAGTCTGTTCAAGACACCCCCTCTGTGCTCAGATGTAGATCTGTGTGTCAGCATGTTATGACATAATGCATTTTGCATTGCTCATAAAGATTAACCGTTAGCTCCAAAATCCTTTGGAAAGCTGATTTGTGCTAAAGTACTGGCAAGTAACATATAGGAATAATAAGGTTATAAAAAAAGCTGACTTGCCTACTTCTAGATTGGCAGTAAAACAGTCACATACTTGCCTTAGCCAGCTTTTCTTATTGATTCCTAAACATATATATTAGCCTAAGATTTTAAAAAATATTAGAACTCGACAGTATTCGCCTATGGCAATGCAAAATCTTATTCTTCTTCCCAAAGCCCCTATATACAGTGGCTATACAGCACTTCACTTCGATGGCAGTTATTGCAATGGTTTGTTGGAAGCTGTGTCAATCTCTGATTCCTTGTACAAAACATTAAAGTTTAATATTTGAAAGCCTGAATAACTTTGCATTTATGCTGTTTACTGAGCATTCAAATTTTTAAATATTTTGCTGTCAGTAGCATTTCCCTGGGCCAGCCTAAAAAGTGAAGAAAAGAAAAAAAGGCAACACAATCTTCGTCATATGCTGGTTTTGAATCATTTCCCATTTTCTAAGCAGACTAGCAGCTGTATGTAAGCAGACCAATAGGGAAAGATGAAAGGAAAATCACCATTTAGTCTCAAAGGACCTATAAGTGTGGTACACAAAAGAGCCCAAATGAGTACAGGGGAAAACAAATATGGTTGTTGTAGGGCCTGAAGGATGATAGATATTATATGGGACATAATCCCGATTCCAGTGAGGTGAATGGGAACTTGTTATCGAGTGCTATGACCTGACAAGCTGACCTGTTTTTGGCTTTGCATTTGTGCAAGCACCGTGATCATGACTTAACCACATTTAGATGGCAAAAGGAAAAAATCTCCTAATAGTATCCTGAAAAACCACAGGCTTTTCCACTTTGGACAAAGCAAATGTCCAGCTATTGCATTAGTAGCAGACTCACATATCCCATTTGCAGAGATGTGACTAAATGGTTAGAAATTAAAGAACGTCTTGAACTTGTCTGGTTCTGTCTCAGAAAGGGCAATAGTCCACACAGAGGTGACTCATGATCCTCCAGCAGCGGCTCGCTGATGGCTTGGGAAGCAAAACCAAGGAGCTTTGATCTGCGAGAATCTGATCACAAACACAATGAGTCAAGCAAACAGTTTCTGCTGTTATTTAAAGTGAATCTGGTAAAGGCTAAAGCACTGAGATGAAGGAGGCCTTGCCTCTAACTTTGACTGGATCCAAAGTCTGCTGAAGCTAAGAAGGGTCTTTCTGTTGCTTTTTATGGACTTTTAACTGTACAAAGCCTGCGCTTCCTCACTCTGACCTGGTTTTTGGTAATCTGCTTTACAGGATGGCTATGTCAGAAAGTGTTTTTACATTTCTTCTATAGTAAATACATCTATTTACTGTGTATTCCAGCACTGTTTTACACCAAAGGACAAAGGACTGTTTAACCAAAGGACAAAGTAGAAAGGAGGTATATTGTTCATTTTCAATGGAAATGCTATAATTCTCCCCTACACTGGAGTAGATGGAAGAATCCATCCCAGCGTCTGCAGCATCGCTGCTTTCCATTTACTGAGCAGAAAAGAATGCCATGGCGTCTACCTCGAAACAAATGGTTTGGGCTCCCTGTCTGGTATTATGATGATGTTTATAAGAAAATCAAACATACTCGTTCCATCCTGTGATCAGTAATGGAAACAAACGGACTCTCATAATGAACTAATTGGCTTGCTGAGCCAGAATGGCCTGGTTTGTCCACATGTTCTCCTGTCAGGTAAGTGCTGAGTACTTGAAAAGTCTGAAATAGTGTCTGTTTCATAGGATTCAGGAAAAGAGGTGGAAATACAAGAAAAGAAATGGTTTAACAGCATTTTTTTTTTCAACTGCAAGGCCTACAGACATTCTCTCAGCTGGAATTGCCTTAGAACAACCAGCTAATTAACTGAATCCATTTCACACGGTGCAGGAGGACGTAAGGGCCAATTTGGGCATACCTACCTATTAGGACATTTTCAGATTTAATGGTACTGATGTAATATTTCATAAGGCTTGTCCACCATGTGATTGGAGGTATCAGGAATGACACCTCAATTGATAAAACATTTAAATGCAGGCTGTGAAAAATCAAAGTGGGTCCATCTTAAAAATCCTTTCCTGCTCCATGTCCTGTAGGAAGAAGAACTGCTATTGGGTGGAATGGAAAAAGAGTACGAATGAATGGTTCACAGATTTCCCAAGTTTCACACCAAAAAGGATGCCTACATCCTGTGCTTGCAGACTGAAACTGAAGCTTTCTTACTTCTAGGGATGCTTGTCTGCCAAAAAAGCTGGTGTTTGAACAGTTCTGCCACTGCGCCAGTCCCAGACGTTTTTCTCTTTACTCAGATGCAGAGCAAGAAAGAGAAAGCAGCATAAAAGAATGCTGGTTAATCATAGTACTGTACTTGTCTGTCAGAGGTATTGCAGAAAGGAGGCATGCACTTTTTCACTGGCAATATATAAAAGAGGCTGGATTCTCAGGCAAAGGATCATTATGTCATGCAGCCAAACTGACCTTGCTCTGAGACCCACCCGATCTGTCTTTCAGATTACAAAAATGGAAAAAAAACCCAGGCCTGCACTGGTACAAACAAGTATTTGCATTTTAAACAAATCATTGCTTGTTCATCTTTCATCTTTATAAGCTCCAAATGCTGCAACCTTTCTGCAGCTTTTAGAAATTTTAGAAATATCAGGATTAAAAAATATCCTTATGGCCTATTTGCTATCAAGTAAAACACAAAATGCCTGTATTTTCCTTGCAGATTACTGGCTTTTTCCTAATCTTTCAAAGTGCGATTTAAGTACTCTAATTTTTCTCCTTTATCTTCAGAGGGCTATTGTTCTTCTCAAAGGTAATGTGGTCTGAAGTGGCTGAATCTGTCACATTGTTCTGTCTCAACATTTATGTTTCACAAATTGCTCTATTCAGGCACGCATGTTGACACCCTTGAATGATGTTCTTCACGCAATTCTAAAGGTCACCCTGCCACATAGGCGTTGCTTTGAAATAGGGACCAGCGATATCCCATCAGAAATGTTGTTACACAACAGCCCCACTGGCTTCAACTAGCGTCCGGCGTGAAAAACAATGGCAGAAGAGTTTTCTTGTTTCAAAACTGCTAGTAGGAAAACAAAGTGCAAGGAGGGTTCTTTTGTTTGTTTAGTTGGTGCGGGTTGTTTTTGGCAGAACTGTCATTTCAACTGACTCATATGAGGGGCAGGATAGAGCAGACTGCTGTATATCTATCACCGTGCTGCTTTCTTGGGGCTGCCCAGAGAATTGTTATACCTGTTTCTGAACTTATAAGTCATTTTGAGAAAAACACCTGATGGATGCAAGAGTTGGTTATACTCCTTTTGTCGTTAGCTATTCCTCGACAACATCATGGCCTAAATTGTTTTTTGTAAGGGAGGAAGATATTCCTGAATGACCATCTGTATTGAGATGTTATTCTGGGATTTCCTCTGAAAGTCCTCTCTCAACAGGTTGACCCTGCAACTCAGACAATTATATTTATACTTCTGTCTTTTTAGTAGAGATAGAGCTCTTTTGCTATAATCTGCAGAATGTGTATCATTCATTCCTGATTAAGGGTAAACGCTGCCTGCTCAGAACCTCCTTTGATTTTACCGGGCTTTGGATCAGACCTAAAGAACATCAACTTCTAATTATTCTGGTGGGAACTGAAGTTCTTCAGTGCCTGACAGATCAAACCTTTTAATAAGGGTAACTATTTGCATTAGAGCAGGACACACGGTAAGTACAAATTTCATCTTAATTCAGTGCATTCAATGCCTTTTAGAGGGACCATTGCATAATTTTTCAGTCACTCTTCCAATTCTTGGTAAAACGCCTGTGAGATTTTTCCATCTCCTCTGTTCTTATGTTACAATATTTTTTGGCACATCACCTTTTGTGCCATTTGGTGTCACTCTAAAAATAAGCAGCAGGCTGCAATCACTTTATTTGTGGCTATTTAGTTGTAGCGCTGGCATAAATTCTCACTACTCTGTAGTAATCTGATTTTAATGTGCTTCTTGTCTTCAGAGTGAATGATGCCAAATGGCACAAAGACTTGTGTCTTAAACCAAGCAGAAACTGACATAAATTCAAGGTCTGATGTGATTACTGATGATTTTATGGATTTATTAGTTTCTTGAAACATACATCCTGCCCACTCCTTGGGCAGTCAATGAAGACTTCTATGGTCAGAGTCCAAGTGTCACGGTAATCTTAATTTTGAACACTTGAACACATGAACACTTCCAATTTTATTCCATAATAAGCTGGCCTAACATATTTCTAAAGAAAAGCAATAGCTTCATGCTCAACATTATTAGGATCAATTAAGTGGAAAAATTTACCAAAATCCAGCACAACATTTTGTCAGAACTTTAAAAAAAAAATCAGCCCCAAGGTATATCTCAAAGACATACTTCTGCGTTTCTGATTTCAGCTAGGACCAGGAATAGTTTATAACATTGGAGGTTCTTTGCAACATTTCTTGCAGCAGGTCTGTCCTGGCAAGAATAAAGAAAAACTGGAAAAGTCATTGTGTAGAAGCAGGTTTCCCAGACTGTACAACCAGTCTGACAGATCCAAAGAACCATGGAAGTGAGGTTCAGCTTCTGACCCGCTAAGTGAAAGGGAACCATTGGAAACCGATAATTGTTACAGCTTGCTCTACATAGCACCTCGTGTAAAACACTGAACTATAACTACTTAATTCAGGATACTTCAAGCTTCTCGCAAGATAAAACCCAAAGGCTGCGTGGGGGAAAAAAAGTATGATTTTTGTTTTTCATTGCCTAACTTTGTAATTAAAACAATTTTTATCAGGTGATTAATGTTTCAAGTGGGACATGATCTTCTCTTTCCCCTTAGCTCAGTGAGAGGGCTAACAATTTTATGCAATGCTGTTTCTGTGGTTTGCCTTGGAAGAAATCAGCTTGATTCAATGCTTCTCTCCTGAGACTGAAACAGATTGGAAATGTTACAGTACAGTATAGTACATATGGTAATATCATTTATATTTTCAGATACCTTGGACAAAGTCAGCCCCAATATAACTCCGTGGCCATAGTGAATTTACATCAGAGATGAGTAAAGCAGCAGGGGGTCAAATTCTACACTAACATAACTCCCTGCACAATTTTATTGATTTCCCTGTAATTTCAGAAGTTGGAAGTAAATGAAGGGTTTGGTTCTTGTATTTCATATTCCAGTGATGGATTAAAGAAGTCTGGCATATTGTCTAAAGAAAAGAATCATATGTTTGGCTGCCAATAAATTAAAGGTATTTGTAATTCAGAAGGTCGGGGGGGGATTATGAATGCACAGAGCATCATTAACCTAGTTTCATCTGCAAAACAGTTCGTATTCATTCACTCCTTATTCCAGTTTGTACTAATTCACCCCACATCCATTTTGGAGAGTTTGATGGATACACATGGCAGTATTTGAAATTCTTCTTAATCTGCCTCATAGAGGATATTAAATGGCTATTTGTACACTGGATACAACGTTCTTATTGTCAACTTCCTAAGGCTACTAAAGTGAGTATTGTGAGGGTTTTCTCAGAGTACCAAAGACAACTTAATTTTGGGGCCGCTTTTAAGTATCAAGTTCTACGCCTATTTTTCAAGCATGAAGACCTCAGGATCTTCCTAACTAATTCCCTCGTCAGGTAAAAACCCACACTTTAGGTGCGGTGAGGAGCCTGCAAGCACAGAGCTGACTTTTTATTAACAGAGGTCAGAAGCATTGCTACTGAAGTGGCTGCCTGAAGCCTGGCACACATTCAGCTCTCCCTGCTCTGTGCAGCAACAACGCCTGCTGGCACGGGCTGAGAATAAACAGGGCTGCGGAGCAGACGAGGGCTAGAACATCTTCAGCAGACCCAGCCAGATCCACCAGAGTTTATCCGCCGGAGTCCTTAAAAGGTATGAGTGGAAGAGCCTGAGCCAGAGAACACCTGATAAATGAAGAGGCTCTGTACTTTTTTTTGATTCTTCACTGGAAGAAGTTTACAACGCTCTTTCTCTCTTCAGCTGCTCTAACAGGAAAAGCATCAGTTGGACTTGAACGCCTCTCTTCTTTCCTTTTTCTCCCCCCCCTTCCATATTTATGCTATTCTGTTCATACAAAAAGAGGGATCTACAAAGAGGACCACCCTGCCAACGACTAAGCCACCAACAGGCTTAGAATATTGTGCAAAGAATCTTCGAAATGTCTGAGCAGATTTCAATTACTCTTTTCAAAGATTTGCAATTCCCACTACACAGCCTATTGTTTGCTTTCACTAGGACATTCTTCTCTTAAACAGCTGGCACAGAATGACTACAGCTCTGTAGGGAAACAAGCAAACACCATACAGTAGATTTAAAGCCAAGCACACAAAAAATACAATTTTTTTTAAAAGAGCCTCTCATGAACATAGAAGTATTTTCCAAGATAATATAAATTCTATTTTCGCTGCTTATAGCTGAAGGAAAGCGTGGGGGATATAGTTCATTCTCCTTTGATTCTCAGCGTGGCTATTACACTGAACACCAAAGGAACAATGAGCGATGCTTCCCAGATTTTCCATTAGCTGTGTTCGGGTGAGCAATTGTTTCTCTTGTGTCTGTTTGAAAAAGGAGCTGCAGTTTTGCCCTTGCCTCTTTTCCTAAAAGAAAATGGAAAGAAGGAAAAGAGCAAGAAGAAGAAGCACAAAGGGAAAGAATAGAGGTAAAGAGATGTTGGCAGCAGACAGCCTGCAAATGCACCAACTGGTCACTGGGTGTGAATTGTGGGGAATTTCAGTGGGAACTAATTATGTCCAGAAGTTTTCCAAGAACTGCCAGCATCAAATTGCTGTGGGAAGGAGTTTCCAGGCTCAGATCTACTGCTGCAAATGTGCATGGGGTGTTCCTGTGATTCTGCTGCCCTTCGCAGTGCTGGGGCTGGGAATAAAGCAGTGCCTGAAGCCACCATAGCAGCCCACAGCAGTTTTGCACATGGGAGGGAACCTTTTGCTGCCTGGCAGGAGAGCAGAGGTGCCTGTGCCACCCTCCAGGGTGGGATGCACGGCGACTGAAAGAGAAAATCAGCAGCAGAAAGGGATGGGTCTCCTGTGGCTGTGGACAGCTTTGTGTTATGCTGAAGGCCATTCTGGTACAAACTCAGCTAAAGTCTTAAACCTACAAGTCACATCCCCCATTTCTTGAGAGTCATTTGAGTGCCCCTTCAGCTGTAAGAGAAGGCCTAGGCTTTCAAAATAACAAAACACATTCAGCCTTAAAATATGTATCTTTCCATTATCATCACATTCTTCCTTTTCAATGTCCTGTCCATGCTTTCTTCTCCCTGGCAGACGTTTCTTCATGGAGTACTTGTGTGAGTCAAAGCAAGACAAAAATGTGCAGACATTGTTAAAGGAGGTACTGTTTTCATTCTCATTCTGATAGTTCACGTTTAAATGAAGGGTTTGACATAAATGAGGGAAAATGGAAGTAGTCTCTTAGCTAATCTGAAAGGAATCTCTTGTGCTGTACTTTCACTAAACAAAGCCGAAGTCCCAGAGCTGAAGTTTATCCAAACTAAAGCCAACAAATGGTTGTTGTTGGAGGGGGTTATATCATGTTTTCCATTGTCATTTTGACATGAAACAGGCAGAGCCTTCAACTTTGCAAACTCGGAGACAAGATCGGCTCTGAAGTGAAAATAAATAAATAAAAGCAGTGGTTGGAAGTAGGTTAGGTTTTCTCAAAGCAAAATGGAGAGAACCTTTCCTATGAAATACAAGATGAGAAAAAATAATGATTGCTTTAAAATATAAATGCAAAATATAATTTACTATGCTTCTGTGTGAAAGATGTATTGCTTTACAGTCACCAATGGAACTCATTCCTCCTTGCACCCTGCCGGCATTTAAGATAGGATAAGCACACCTCTCTAGCTCTGTTATGCTTACAGAAGAGACTTTCTGACTCCTGTAATATGTAATTCTTTACTGCCTGTGGAGATTATCAGTTCATCAGCCACAGCCAGGAGCAATGTAAGGGTTAATCTTTGAAATTGTTATACAGTCTCAAAGCAATGTGGGAAATATTAATGGCATGGTCCCTACACAAAAATATGGCAACCTTATTTCCCTGAAACACAAAGCATCTGACTGTGCTGAATGGAGAAAGGTCAGGAAATTCTGTGGGAATTCCCTACAGATTTTTCCAGGGACAAAACACCTCTTGTCAGGGAAGCCATGGAGAGGACAGAAAGTAAAGCTTCATAAACGCTGTGCCTCGCAAGATTCAATGGAAGACAGACAATGCATAGAGGGGTAGCTGTCCTGCAGCAGTAACTAAGCCAGAGCACTGGCTCCCGTATGTAGTAGCAGCATGGCCACGGGAAGCCAACTGCAGTGAGTCACCATGCAGCATCTCTGTAACAGAGGTAACAGCACCGTGAGCGGCACAGCCCCAAACAACCTTCTCTCCAGGACGAATCCACTGGATCCCCTGGGCTGGACATGGGCAGCATGCTTAGGGCCAGGGGCTGCAGCATTCTTCTGTGCCCTCCCCTCAACAGCCTGACCTGAAGGTACAGAAACAAAATAACACTTCTTGCATCACTTCTGGAGAAGGAATCACATCTGTGCCCAGTTCTCCTTCTGTACAGGGTATATTATCATGGATGTGTCGAAGACGGGGTAGGCTGGTAAAGTATTGCATCAGGTAAAATGATGACACTAAAATTTTTCTTCCATTTTGCGTTGAAGGTTATTTATCATCTGCCAAAAAACCAAAATCTGAACGTCTCAAAACTGTAGACATACAGGTGGTAGGTACTGAACTCTAAACCACGTTCAAGTTGTGCAATCTACAATTTACCAAACTACCACAAGGAGAACGAGAGAACAGTTGTCATGTTGAATGAGAAAAGATTTTATTATACCCTTTCCAAGTTTGAGTTTTATTTTTTGTGGGTGTTGCCAATAATAAATTGAATTTTGCTCCATCTCATCAAATTTCTGTAATGATGTGGGAATCTAATCCAGTTACTTCAAGACCAATAAAACCCATTTTGTTAACAACATATCTTTACCATTGCCAACAGCTTTCCTTTTCTTAGCTGAGATCTTTTGCCTAGTTTCTTAAACAAGCATGACTAAAGACAGCATAATCTGGAGTATTAATGGACATGACCACTGCACTAATTTACACTTCTGTGGGTTTTGACAAATTATTACTTCAAAACAACAAATTAAAACTTGCAACTGTTACAGCAACTGTGGCTTGTGCTCTTCTCCAGATTACTAACCTACCATGAAAATATCAAGAGCAAGACAGTTTTCATGGTGCCCGCTAGCCTGGGAAGCACGCTTTGTTATTGTTTCCCCCTACTGGTAGGCTGAACCTTTCAACTCTGAAGAGATTGCTTTTAATCCAAAATGCTAAATAACAGCCTGCATCATTTCTGTTACTGACCTACAGCATACTTTCCCAATTATGAAGCCAGGTATGTCCCATTTTCTGCACATTTCTGATTAAAACAAGGTTTGAACAACATTAGCACATAACCGGGACAATGACTAATAGATCCATGTCAGTCTGGTTTATCAGCCAGTCTGTGAAACAAAAAAGTGATAGTAATTCACTCCTTTATTTCTCTTGAATAGCATTAATTAGAACTAACACCCAGCTGTTGTGTAAGGCTGGCATCAGCTAAGCAAGTGACACCTGGCTGCCTATTGCAAACCTCAGAACTTTGGCAGAAGCCGCAAGAGGAAATGGGATCTGCTTGTAACCTCCAGCACTACGAAGAGAGCAAATGTAATGACTCTGACTGAGGCATCAACAGTAACATTCGTGCCAGAGACAACGCCCTTCTACCTCTGCCTCTTCCCCCTGTCATAAAGCAGTGGATGTTTCCAACTCCACCTCCTCTTTTAAAAAAAATCAGTCTACATAGATTTGGTCTCAAATCAAAAACAAATCTGGAAAATAATGAAAGGAATATATAATGGTTTCATTTTCCTAAGGCTAATATCTTTCAGGGATGTGTGATCTAAAATGTGTTTATGAAATTTGTCGTATTTCCAAGAACATATATATAACGTTTAGAGGGGGTGGATTCCCCAGGCTTACATTTAGCATGATTTTTCCAGACCAGAAAGGAATGTTTCAATTTTCCTAAGCATAACCTTGCCTGTCATGTGCTTGCTAAAAACCAGGAAAAATGGAAGAAGAGCAGTAGACCCCTCATACCTCCACATAGCCCAGGTTACTTATGAAGGTGTAATTATCTGTTGGCACACAGACATGCATCATCTGGTTTTACCTTCAAAACTCTGGAGGGGGACTTTTCCGCATTACCAAAACCTTTGAGGAAAGATAGTTGTGACTGTCATTAGCATTACCCTTAAACTAGCTAATTTATCAACAAAGAATGCATATGTGCAATGTTGCATAAGTGCTAAAATTGTCAGTCTGGCAGGCTCACAAATATACTGCATCTGTGCAGTACCCATCTACTTCATTACCTGTCTAATCCTTTCCAATTAATAAAAGAAAGCAAAATGGCTAAACCAAGCTGTTTACAAGTTTTACTGAAATATCATCCTTCTTTTCTGGGGGATCAGCATAAAGAGTTCTTTGCTTGCTGCCTCCTGAAACCTACATGTAATGGTTGTATTTCATTTTAAAACTGTAATTTGCAACTGAAAGTAATATGAAAGGTCAATAAGTCTTCTCAGAGATATTTTAGGATTCAGTCATTACCTCAGAAATGAGCCTCCTGACCAAACATCCAAGATAATACTTACATTACAAGGAAAACACTAAATTACATTAGAGCAAAAAATTATTTGGAATAATAAGAAGGGTTTCTGCCTCTGCTCTCACACTGCTTTTAGAGCAGTAGAGTTTCCCTGATGACCTCAGTGAAGTTCCTCAAGGACTCTGGGGTGTACTTATGAGAAGTGTCACGCTCCAGGTGACTGAGATGTCCTTTCCCCATCTCAGATGCGGCTGAGACAGGCCCAAATCCGTCTGACCTCCCTTTTGCCACCGATGTGAGTGGGGCTGTGCACGTGCTTCCTTTGTAGTCGGTGGAAACTGCCAAATACCTCCAGTCTGTCTAGCTAAAATTCATGCTGTCTTCTGGAAGTAGATGTCTTGATTGACTCTCCAAACTCAAGATAAATGGGATGAATGTAAGCCATAAGGCTAGCAAATGCTTGCACAAATTGTGCTGGCTGGGTAGAGGATGGATTTCTTTCCTAAAGAAGCATTTGAAGTTCTTACACTTTTTGGTAGTTTAAAATGCAGGATGTAAAGGTGCTTTCAAATGGTGGAACTGAATACACATTGCTGGAATCTGAATCATCTGTCATGTCTGAAGCACCAGCTTCATGTCATGTTAGCCACCAGGAGGCATTTTATCTTGAACATGGTCAGGGCTTGCAAATGCCTTGCACGAACTTGACATACATCAGAAAACCTGAATTGTGTCAAGGTGATTTCATTTGCAGGCTAAAAGCATCCTAGTACGTTACCAGGACATACAGATTTTGTTCACGGAAGCCGCAAAAAATTCGTTGTTCCACAGTATCCAGATCCCGAGCTTTTGAAGAGGTTCAACCTGAGGCTGTACTCAAATCTCCATTCCTAGCTATTACAGCAAGACAAAGAAACACATAGACCAGAGGTACATCTGACTATCCTAAACTTAGTGTGTACTGAGCAGTTTCCTTAATATCTTGCCAAGTCTTGTCTCCTGGCAGGCTTTCCCAAGGAAAATTTTATATTGACTTACATTTGACACTAACCATATAAACATTTTTCTTGACAAGAGAGAGCATTTTAGCATGTCTGGAAATTCTCTTCTGAGTCGTGGAAAATTTGGCTTCCCAGTCCATCGCTGCCCTGCACATGAATTAGTGATACTAATAATCAACTCCTTCAATTATTATTTTCTGTGAGAAAAGCATATTCAAATGTGTGGAAAGGCACATTCCAAATAGAGGACAGAATTCGATATTTTAAGGGATAACTAGTGTTTTATCAGTCTCTCTGTGTAACCTCATCCCTGTAAGTAGTATGGAAGTTAGCCCAGTAAGGAAATGTTACTACACCATGAAACAGGAATGTGGCAGAGAAATGAGAATACTCCCTCGCACTTCGTTTGTATATTGTTCTTCTACCCCAAATTTACCATTTCTTGAGTCAAATATGTCTTGCACCTCAGAAACGTCCAGGGATACGACCAGAGGGAGGGAAAGAGACCTGGCACTCAGAGGGGATTTGCTTATTGGGAGAAATAAAACTGGTCTTCCTTCTTTTTATTTTGGATGGTCCCTTCATCCTTATCCCTCTGAAGAGATATATGTATTAAAATATACATAATGCATATTAAATATATGCATTATGTATATGATTTGCTGCTGCAAGCAGGGAAAAGTCACAGCACACGTTTGCTGAGATGTTATATTTTCTTCACTGAGGATTACAGAAGAGACAGTTAATATAGTGGAAAAGCAGAAACAGAAAAGCATCAGTTCACAGTAGATTACATTTATTCTCTACAGAACGTCTTTACAAGCACTGTTTTTTTCAGACACTTCACTTTGCAGGGCTGAGCCTGGGTCTGTGCTTGGTGAGGGAGGCTGGTATTTGGGCACGCTGCTGTTGCAGATGATGTTACCTGATTTGTTCATGCACAGAGCCTGCTGAGCTCCAACTGCTCCACTGCCAACAGCCTGCTGGTGGACTCACGGTCACCCCCTGGGCAGAGGTGCCTTTCCAGGTATGCTGAGGCAGACAGATTTGCCATGAAATGGCTCAAGTAATCGTTTTCATGACTTGTATCATACAGACTAGGGTAGGGTGTGGTTTTAAAGGCTTTTGGCTTTCCTTTACTGCACTACAGTTTATTTGGCTGCTGCTTACCAAGTTATTTGTAAAGTTATTTGTTGCCTCGATGCAGGAATAAATATGTTGCAGATCTTTTACATTTACAAGAAAGAAAAATGTTTTATCTTAAGGAAAGTCTTGTTTACAATGTCTGGCAAGCAGTAACAGAGCACATCCAAAAAAGGTCAGCTGTACTTGTGGAATGTCATCTGTTTAACTTAAATACTCATACCACACTAATCTTCACTCTAAGTTGAATTATTGTATACAAAGTATTTTTTTTCCCCTCTAAATTCCATGTTCATTTGGGTTTTGGTGTTCTCGCTCTCTGTAACATGCACGCACATACTCGCATGGACTCCCAGATACCATCAGCTGCTAATCAGTCTCATGAGGAACCGAAACAGCCTGCAGATGCACAATTCAAACTATTTCAGCTGAGGGAATTAATTTACCCTCCTGCTTTATGTCAAAGTAAAAATCCCGTAAGCAGACATATTTTCATATATCGCTCTTAAAAACTGTTTCATCAAAACCGGTTAGAATTTTAAGGCTGTTTTCTGCACGCAAATTGTTTAAACAAACCCCCACGCTGCCAGTGGAAAACACACAAGTACAAAGGGGAACTCCAAATAAAAAAGCTGGAAGCAAAGACTTACTGCTTGTGACAAATAACTTCCAGGCAGCACAGAGCTAACAGTTAAAATGTTATTCCAAGAGTTAAAAGAAATAGTTTAAAAACTCTCCAGTCTCTGTAACAGGAAAACAAGTAAGAACAAGAACAAATGCAGCTAAGGCAGACAGCACTGTATAGTCCTTTTAACCACAGAAGAAAGCAAAGCGAAGAGTAACCTTTGGGACGGTAATGCAAACTCCTGCAGCTTTCAGCTTCAGCATTAAATATCTGACTCTGCTGAATTAGTGAAGGAAAAGTGTTCTGGTGAGATTTGTGAATATGCATTTCTTACAAGCGATTAAAATCACTGGTGAAAATAAAAATAAAATAAAAACATTAAATCATAAGAAGCTTGAATTACTCACCGTCTTGTTGTGCCAAAATAACTGAGGGTTGAAACACGGCAAGAATGAGCAAAGTTACTTTTTGCACAAAGCTCATCATGTCTAAATATTAGACATGAGACTCTCTGTGCAAAAATAAAAATGGGGGGGGAAGAAAAATCTATTCAAAATAGCAACATCGGTCGTTCCCTGCCCTTCCAGCACCGGGCCATGTACAGAACTCAGCCACAAGCATTCCCCAGCTTTGGCCTTAAATAGGAAAAAAATTGGCTTACTTTACTTTTCCACCCCCTTTACTGAAACATGAGAAGAAGACCCATCCCCTAACAGTAAATGAATGATTAATATTTCTCTTGGCTTTACAGAAGAATAAAGTCATCTAAACAAGATACACAGCACATCTGGAACTTTTGTGTGCGTATGAAATGCACACTGAGACTGTATATGAATAGTTAGTGTGCGCTGTATGTGAGATATATGTATGTGAAAAAAGAAGTCCTGTGGTAAAGCCTCTGCAGTAAAGCATTTTTTCATGTTAATTAGGAGTCAATGGGTACAGCCCAAAGAGAATTTTTAATTCTTAGTGCTCCCTAACAAAGATAAAAGGTAAGTACCTGATGGGGCCACAGAAACTGAAAGAATCCCAGAAGTGGAGGAGCGAACCTGGGTATTTCTGCTGATGAGCAATCAGAGTTAATGAAAGGGAGGCCTGAAAATTGCAACGCTTCTGTTCCAGTGCTCTTCTCACCATCTCTGCCTCACACCATGATTTTGTGTGACCTGGGGAGAAAGCAAACATAAAAAAAATTATGAAGAAAACAAGATGCCAACTCAGAAACACCAATCTCCCAAACTAAAACTTTTCAAATAAGTCAGTTTGATGCTGTCATTACAACATTTGAAAGGAATGCAGAACAAGTACCACCTTTTTCTTTACTGTTTGCTCCTCTAACAAGAAGGTACAGTGGACAAAAAAAAAAAAAAAAAAAAATCTCGAGAGTACTAATCTCTTTTAAGCCTAGTTCTTTCTTTATTCCATGCAAAACTTTACTGAGAATAGGATCAGAACACACAAACTTATTTTCCAAATAATATGGCTTAAGCAGGTTTTGTTATGAATATTATTTTGCTGGGAATGTAGCTTTAAGTACAAGTTTGGGAGACTCCAAAGTGAATGCAGAAAGCTGTGACAGTGTGCATCTCTGCTAAAACAATGACCACACTAATTGCTACTCTCAGTCGATTAATTTGATCCTGGTCATTAACTACAGGAGTGCTCATTCATTTGTTCTTAAGTGTTGCTGAGATTACAGTGACCCATGGAACCATCCTTCCTCTCAATAATTCATTAATGTAATGAACTGTCATCCCCAAAAAGGGACCCATATCTATGTATGCATAACAAAATAAGAGCAGCTTGAGGTTACCTTTTAATCTGATAGGTATTGGGTCTCATTTCAAAACCTATTTGTCTGAAATACATTTGCACTTAAACTGGAAGGTCCTCTTCTGCTGGGGTCACCTGAGGTGGAAGAGGCTGAAGCAAGTTTGAAGAGATCTTAAATAATTTGATGCCACTTTCAACATACTCTGAAGTATGTTGTCTTCTGTGTCTTATACACTCACGAGGTGTGAATGGCTCGATACATTTCAAAGGAATTACACACCCCTTTTTTGTGTGAATTAAATACCACCCAATTTTCCACGTTGTCTGTGTTGGGATGGAGGAAATATTTCATGCAGCTTTGGGTTTTCATATCTAGTATCATATTACTCAACAGGTTAGGTTATTGGATTTATAAACTTCAAGTAGCTACAATCAACAAATAGATAACCACCTCCTGTTGAGCTACCCTAGAACATAAGATGCTTCAAATTTTTATGCATGGGCTTATAAGGTTCTCCTCTCTTTTGGAGTTATGCTCAGGACATAAATTAGAACCACAATATTTAATAATATCTAGATTGATTTGTTTGGCTCTCTTCAACATAAATGCACAAACAGACCAAACACTGGATCCAAACCATTCTCAGCTATGGAACGAGAATTAAACTAAATTAACCATTTATCGAAATCACATGCAGATCAGGCTTTATTACCACTTTGTTTTCTGTATTAATGCCTACATGTTCATCACAGTAATTGTTTCATTTACGTGAAACCTAATGGATGTTACATGGTAAGTGTTCACATTTAAATAGCCAAGGAAAAAATAAGAGAAATTTGACCATGGTCTTTGACTTAAAGCCACTTTCATATTGAATTCTACAAATTTGTCAGCCCATTTGACCACAACAAACATTTCTCTATTTATCTTAAGTTTATCCTTTCAAAAAAAGAGAACACCCTTGGTGACTCCCTTATTTTCACTAATGCTTCCCTTCAATTTTTACAGAACAACACTTGACTGTTTGAGTAAAATTTAAATTCTAAGAACAGTTCTGGATTGTTCACCTTGGATATTAAATTAGTCTCTAACTAGATGAGATTTATCTATGACACCTACTATTTCCCATAGGCATTGGAGTATCAATCTGTGTGCTTGAATTTGTACAGAAATGAATCCTGAGGTTTCTGTATAGAAGCATAACCCATATCACTTAATGATTACATCCCATAAAAACCAAAATAACCTATGGACCTTATCTTCCTTGGGTTCTGCAGTATATTTGCTGTGGTTCAGCAAATAATGAATGGCACTGCTCAGCTACACTGGAATTTCTCATTAGTGCTACCTTCACATAACAGTGCTTGTAGAATTGATTTTATAAAACTAGTGTAAAACCGTGAGGCAATTGCCATTTACCATCATGAGTCAATTCCTTTTGACTGGGCATTCACCATTTTGTTGTGTTTTAATTACCTGGCCTGAACAGACTGTGCACAACGACTTTCCTTGAACATCGTGGACACTTTATGATCAAAGGCTTCCTTTTCACATCCTTTGCACAGAAACAGGCCCCCTAGAAACCCAGCTGTCTTGATTCTTGAGTCTTGCAGGCAGTTTTGGAGTATTTAGTAAGTAGCTCTTGGTTAATGCTCACCTTCCCAGGCATGTAATGTCTTGGCATCTGGACTAAACTGGAAAAAGGTACTCATATTAGAATCAGAGCATTTTTGCATGGGGGGACCTGGTGGAATTACTTGTAAAAGTTATTGAATGTATTTGAGCTTTACTGCGGATACCGTGAAAGATGTGTAGACCAAAACTATTGACCAACCTCTAAGTCAGGTGACCAGAGTATTCATGCTGCTCCTGCAATTTGGGATTCCTTGTGTATATTTGAGTCTTGTGGTTAGTGACATTCTGCCTCAGAAAGACCAATGAGAGACACGCTCTTACATATTTATCAGGTGACCTCAGGTCCACCTCCCCCAAAAGTCAGTCCTTAAGCAAATGATCTAAGTATTACTTTAAAAGTTCCCGAAGTTCTGACCTGTAGAACAGGCTGGCAGCTACCCCTTGTATCCAAGAGAGCTTAATCTGAACTGAGAAACTTCAGGTTTTATCGTTGTAATTACCCCTATGTCAGGAACAAGATATTTATTTTTTTTTCTGTGTGGATTTTAACGATAGTAAAGAATCTCAGAATTTAAAAAGGAGTGTATAGTTTCACAGAAATAAAACACTGCAAATAGTGCAAATACTGACCAAAAGCACAGGGGGGAAAGAAAAAAAAAAGGCTGCATTTAGGTAAGTGTAAAGAAACTTTTTTTTTTTGCCCAAATTGTACTTAGTGAAAAAACACACGCTACTAAGATGCACGTATGACATTGTGTTCTCTTAAAGCCCACTTTTTTAAAAGATTTGACCAACAAGAAAAGCTGAATCTAGAGCCACTAAACAACCCCCCCCCATGCACTTCTTTAACCATTCCTGTTTATGAGCTAGAAGTAATGCAAATTATGACTGCTGTCTTAACAGACAATTACAGGAATTGAGGTCGCCAAGTCAATGAAATTGTTTCATTCTTCTCCCATCTTTCCATTTTTGCTGAAATGATTTCCTAAGACAATGGGAAATCAGCTTTTGAGACGCAGCCTCTTGTTCACATGTGCTGTCTTCAGCTTTGCACAGCTTCAATGGTTTTCACAAACGAAAATTCTCTTTTTTGCAAAATTCCTGTGCAGATTAAATAAAATCCTTCATCTGAGTCATGTTGGGAGCTAACTGTGTTACAGCACAGCTGTGAAGACTCTTAAGGCAGAGCCAACATTATGACTGCATACGGGTGAAGCAGACAGCACCCACAGCACTTTCTCTTCACAGCAGGAGGGACACAAGCCAAACTAGTTTAATGACCTTTGGGTGTACCGAATGCTGGGGAATTCAAAATCTATGGCCAGGGCGTGGTTTTTCTGCACTGGACACGCACCTACTCTTGTCGCCAATGATGGAATCTGTTAATTTAGAACACTGGCCCAACGCCTTTGTGAGGATGCTCCTCCTTTTCACCAAGGTGTCAAAATTATTTTGCAAGGAATCCTTTCTTCTTCTCTCTAATCCAGATTTCCACTGTACAACTGAAAAAAACCCAGACCTTCACTTTTTAAAGAAATACCACAGTCTTATTGACCTAAGGAAGTAGTTAATGAAATGGCTACAAGACTTTGTGGAAGGAGAGTGTCTTGTAAAGGCTTTTGTGCTCTACAACTTGTGGTTGTTGGACATCAAAATAACATAAAATGGCAGAAAATATTTATAAATTTAAGAATAAACTTGGTTGTGAATTTGTGTCTATGTTTAGTTTTACACAATCACA
Organism: Mycteria americana; assembly: GCF_035582795.1. Classification (NCBI taxonomy): domain Eukaryota; kingdom Metazoa; phylum Chordata; class Aves; order Ciconiiformes; family Ciconiidae; genus Mycteria; species Mycteria americana. Next base: position 8,546,167 of record NC_134373.1, on the reverse strand, counting down.
AAAAATAATGTTCTGCTCTATCTCTAAGTAACAAAAACCTGTTAAATCCATCAGAAAAGCAGTCTGAGAATGAATTATCATAAAAAGGAGGTTATCCTTTCTACCACGGGGTTTGTGTAGAAAGTGGGGGTGCATCACGCAAATCAAACAGTCGCTCTGTTGGCTCTGCTCAGGGACTGGTTGCTGTCTCTGTTGTCTCTGCTCAAATCACTGTTGCTCCAGACAGTACATGTAGTTCCCAGAAGGGCTCAAGTGTACTGTACTTCAGCTAGTGGTTCATATGGGACCTCAGCATAGAGACGTTCCAGGTTTTAGGCTTCAGCCCTAGCAATCCAAAACATTTTAGGGATGCCTTTTTTTTTTTTTTTGCCTTTTTTAAATAAAAAAAGAACAATAACTGTAAGATACAGCCAAGATCTTTAAAAAATTATCGTTTCACATTTTTCTGTTTGCTGATTTATTGTTTTTCTAATGAGGGAATAAATACTCTTGTTTGAGTTTACTAAAGAATAACAAAAGGCCATCCGTATTCATATGACTCATCCTTTAGAAAAAACAGAAAACAGAAGAACACAGGATTAAATGTTTTAACTCTTGATCTGTTCAGCATTAACATGATTGGAAGCAAAAGAAATTACCAAGGCAAAACAATGGAATTTTTGAAAAAAAAACTGTTCTAAATGAAGGCCACTGGAGATGCGCAAGTAGGTCAGAGAACATGGCAATACGAGAGTCCTCCACTAAAAATGAAATCCCAGTCCAAAAAAAAAAAGAAATAGCAGTCTTCAGGAGTAGTGTCAGACCAGTTTTCACTGGCCGATGGTATAAGGCAGGTATGACGTTCTCTTCTGGACTGTAAGTGCTCCATGTGTCCCAAAGAGCACACTGATTTCCTAGAATGGAGAAACAGCGTCCAGCTGCTTTTCTGGAAGGAGAGGAAGTGTACCACGCTGGGTCCAGCCCTGCTGCTGCTGCTTGCGCCAGTGGGTGGGTGGCCTAGGAGGCTGACTGCGAGGAGTCTCTCGACATCTATTTTACGGGGTTTCTTCTGGTCCGTGACCTCTTCTCACATTCTTTTCTCTGCTGTTAACTCTAGTATATTGTCATAGAGCCCTTCAAACATCTGCTATTGGAAAGTGGCGGCACTCATGAATTAATCTGTCCAATGTCATGCATAGAAGAACAATCTGAGACCTTAGTTTAGATATATGGGTTGATCTGTTCTGCTTTTCAAAGTTAGCTTTAAAAGTACCTTTCCTGTCAAGATGAATCCTGTCCTAAGAACGTTAAATCCCAGCTGGTATTCGAGAACCTCAAAGTCTGTACTAATAACATCAGGTATAATGGCAGATAAAGAAGATACTAAAAAAAAAAATTATAAATAGGTATGTAGTTATACTACTGATCTGAACTCATTTTATGGCTAAGCTCTACACGGGCTTGCAGGTTTTGTTTTAATATTACAGAACAGAAAACCCTAGTTCAAACATATCAACTGTATGTCGGTAAGAACTGTTTGGGCTATGACAGGCAAGTCTGGGAAAGTTTCAGTAGATACTCTGAGTAAAAAGATACCACAAAACCACCCCAAAGTTGTAACAACAAAGTTGTGGTGGACTCTGGTGACCAAGTTAAATATTTAGGAAGAATCATCTGGAAAACAGAATGAAAATACCACACATTCATTCTTTTTCATCCCCACAAACTCTGTGGCACTAAGAGTGGTAATAATATAATTATTTTTATATTTTTACTTGAAACGCTTATGCTAATGAATTGGATTTAAATTATCTGTGAATCAAAAAATTGTCATGCCTCATTCGAGATCCATTTACTCTTTGTTTCCTAAGGACAAGAGATACTTTCTATCTCCTTTCCTAACAATTGTGTCTCATGGAAAAGTGGAAATAAATATAATATAAAATATGTATTTTTTATTGGAACAATATAACAACATTTTATTTTTTAATAAACAGCTTTGACGTGTGAAATCTTACTCCTTAATATAAGAATGTATTCTTCTTAGCAGATAATTTTCTACACACATGGAAAATTCAGAAAGGTGTCTACTCCAATTAATTAAATCCATATTTGAAGGTATTAAACATTTTTTTTTTCAAATGGCAGAACAGTGAATAGCCTGGTATGAATATACTGAAAAACAAGACTACAAGGCTAGTATTGTGATTACAGAAGAGTACCATAGTCATGATTTTGAGAGCAAAGACTTAAGAGTATGCCTTTAAATGAAAATACATTTAACCCCACCTTCCCAGCCCCAGCTGAACTCCCTGTCCTCAAAGAGATATTCCAGCAAACTCTTGCTAGAGATCAGTCAAGCTCCAGGACCCACACTATCGAAGAAATCTTGCATGCAGAAAATTAAAAGAAGCAGCAGTGGAAAGAAACTCTCAGTGAATACCACTGTATCTGACTAGTATTTATTTTAAGATTAGAGATGTGGTCTGGGTCATAGTTTCTTGATGGTAGCAGTGTGTTGTTTACTGCAGTGGCAGAGCTCAGCCAATTCGGCAGACATTGTAGGAGAGACGGAGGGTCTCGACTGCAAAGAGATCCCCCAGTGGGAACCGAGGAGTAGTCAAATCCCCCCTCTCCTGGGCAACTCTGCATCTCATTGGCATGGAAAGAGTGCCAACCCCCAGCCACCCACCCCGCATCTCCCCCACTGGCTTCTGCTTGTTCCCAAGGCCAGCAGAACACACAGCTGTCAGGAATTTATGAAACGAGTGGACACGTACACAGGACTGAAAATCTGACCTGCTGTTATGGAAATCTCGGGTTCTTTGCACAACAGAGAATTAAGCCTGTTTCCATTCCCAGAGCTTCTGGTGCTGTTTTTGATTTAGAAGTTGCACTTCCTAATTTATAAAGGTCAGGAGGTCAGTGTTGTTATTGTACTATCTTTCCCATAAGCTGCCTTACTGTGCCTCTTTATGTTTTGCCGTTGTGAACAAAACCACTGCATACTGTTACTTTTCCGGCTCCCAAGATAGCACCCACGACCATTTTAACTACTCAGAAAGTGGAGGAAAGATTTTCCTTTGGAAGAGTAATGAAATTTCAAAATGACTAACTGCTTTACGTATACCTCTCTAGCTCTCCCAGAAGTTTATTAAGTGTCATCTTTGTGTTAAGCAAATGGGAAACTACAACATGAAGAAAAAAGAATATTTTCTAAAAATACAAAATAAAGATAGATATGAGCAGAATCCTGGTCCTGATCCAGTGCCATATTTAATGAATTACAGTTTATGGAGGTTGTCATGTACCTCATATTTGGTCCTCACCAGCCCAACGACGCTCACCATTAATCCTCAGAAACATAACTGGCATTCCCGTCAAACTCTTGGTAGCTTTGGAACCAGAGTTGTGCCACCAGCGAGTGAAACAGTAAATGCTTTTGAATCTTTATACTCCTGATTCATTAGTCCTCTACCAGTGTCCAGATAGCGCAGATCCCAGATTCAGACCTTCGGCACTTTTGGCTGCACTTCTGAAAAAAAAGGCATTTCCTAAATACAGGCACAGTGTAGAACAAATTTCTGAGGATGCATTTAATTAATATTCTTATAATGGTTAACATCTCTAAAAATTTTAGACGAGTACAATCTACAGAGAGCTGTACTGCTGTTGATGTTTATGTTCCGAACTAAATCAGCTACTGCAATGCAAAAGCTATCAACAAACTAATAGATTTCACTGTCTGATAAAAAAAATCAGTACAGATGGTAATTGATTTTTTTGCCCCACGCCTGTTCTTCTCAGTAAGCAGAATCCCTTCCATTTTCATGATTCAAGGTCAGTGCCTTAGGGAAGCAACAGAAAAAGAAGGATCTCGCCCGATGCTTTCTATCAGTGTCTGCTCTATTTCTTTTTAGCCTGGGGCAACCTCAAGACGAAGTTTTACAGTAGCCTTTTGCGGGTGCATGCATGCACATTTGCCTGGGTGTGACATAGATTTCAGAGAACAGTATGATACAAAACAAGCACCTGTAGGTTATTAATTATGAAAAAAATACTGACAAGCACATTTACTTGTTCCACCTCGCAAAACAGAATAAAAGATAATTCCCTTTTAAACAGCCTTGCAGCTTTCTCTTACACACCCTTCCCATGCACAGCCAAGTGGCAAGGTGCCCGGCTCTGGGACCTGGGGCTGGAAAGCGAAAGACCCGCTACGGGCTGCTGCGCGGGTGCAGGAATGCACAACAGCACCTTGAAACATTAGCAGAAAAAGAAGCAAATTTGCCACATGTTGCAACAGGTTGTCACCCGATACAGCAGTTGCAAGACCTTTGCACTGTTTTATAGTCACCTTTTGTTGTAAAATGGTGAAAAGTGTGTGTGTGTTATGCCACTACCGCATATCGCTGTTAAAACTTAATGACAAAGAAAGATCACAGAAAGTTTTATAAACTTCTACTGGGATAGATCCTGACTATCCTCAAAGTTAGAGCTGCTCCTGCTTTCTGTGTCAGCAGCTGCCTCCGAGACAGATACCCCCTCCTGCCACACCAGACTCCTGGCTGCTGCACGGGTCATGCGCTTCGACAGAACCAACTGCAAGGGCACAAATCATCAAGGAACGTCAAGAAAATGGAAGTTGCATGATACATTTGGTAAGAATTTATAACAACTACACTGTATAGTCTAAAACCTGACACCTGGGGATGTTAACATTAAAAAGTTTTGAATGTCAGTATCTCCCATTTAAAATAAAATCTCACAAAACAGATCATAGTAAAGCCTGAGTGTACCTACCCCTCAGTGCAGATTACATGATGATACAAATAAAACACTAGTTACAGCAATATTTTTGTTTGTGCTGAGGTAGCTACCCAGACCCCAGAGAACTTGCCACCCGGTAAGATGGCAAGCTGTATACAGTGACATACAATCTGAACACGACTCTGCAAAGAGTTAGTTGGAGTATACAGGCATTATTCAACATACTCGCCATAGGCTCATGATAAAGAACAGTATGAACAAGCTTACTTAGCTATGCCCTGCAGTACAAGGTGTGCACATGTTAAGTGCAAACTTATGGTACCACCATGTTAGTGATCAGAGGATTTTCGAATTTTAGCTTAAAGCAGCTTTCTAAATGAAGATGAACAGACAGCATTCAAAATTTTGACACTGGATTTTGGTCATATTCTTTTTTCTAACCTGTGAATAAAATGGCATGTAGGTGAAAAAACAACTTCTATTTAAATCAAAAATCTATATGCAAGCACGGGAGGAGGGAGGAATGGGGTCTTTTCTATTTATTTTTTTTAAAACCTTTTTGAAGTTAGAATGAGGTGTCTTTTCAGAGCTTTTCTTTAAAACCTTATTGAAACACTATTTTCCAATAAATGACATAGTTAGGAAAATTCACCTCATCAGTATCTTTGGAAAGTGGCAAAGCTGTCAGCAGCAATACTTTAATATTCATAAGATGTTTCTAATGTGGTACTTGTGAAAGCACACAAGTAGTGTGGATTGCAATTTCTGCTAGGAAAAGAGTGAAAAATAATTCAAACCCTAAGAATTCAAAGAATTTGACCTTGAATAACTTCTAATGCTATCAATCTAACAATATGCACTACTTTTCCTTTGGACCTAGTGCATTGGCTATTTTGGAGTACAATGAGCAAGCCAGTTTTAATCTATTCGTGCAGAGCTAATAACCCCTCAAAAGGGAAAAACAGCTACTAGTCCTTCCCAGAAACACTGCATCTGGTTCTTTCTGGAACTGATATTGAGGTCTGATATTCTGATAGCTTTCAAGCTGCAAGGAAATTTTGAAGATTCTTTTTAGAATAAATCAGAAGTCCAAACCATATAGATGCTCATTACATGAGTGTTAAAGTAGATATGAATTACATTTATAGACACATCAAGGTCTTCTTAATGAACTGAACAGTGGAAAGAAAGCATAAACAAGCAAGAATCTTGCTCTATTTTCTTTTTCTGCGGAAGAGTCAGGCAAAAATGGCACATGAAAGAAATAATATTCTCTCACTGTAGAGTTATTCCTACTACTTCAGGAATGGCTGTGGGAAACAATGTTGGATGTAGAAAAAAATTAGAAGAGACTGTGTTCTGCAATTTTTAAATGCAGTGTATTCTTTTCAATGAGCTGAATAACACATAAGCCAGACCTCGGAATACATCAAACACAGTGTAAACATCACAGCCCTATCATGTCAATACAGAGATTTACCACATTCCTTACTGTTGAAGCACTTTTGACTTCCCCAAAGTTACACTCATGTATCTAGGCTGGCTTGACCTCCTTGGGAATCCAGGTTCAAACCCATCCAAATTGTGCCTTGCCAGGCACAAAAAAGATTTTTTAAAAAATTACTATCAATTTGTCTCAAGGGAGCATCTACTAGGAGGCAGAAATAGGACCACTATACATATTGCCCTATTTCCAACAATGGGAATCTGTGACCACCTCTAAAAGAAAAGGCTCCCAACAGCATTTGGATGGTATATATACCTGCCATTTTCACTCACTGCGGTTTTTTTTTCTGGAGCTTCTGATCTGGTTCTCACTCTAATTACAGACCATTTGATTAACAAAGAGCACCACTAACATCTGGAGTCAAGCTGGACAAAAGGAAACGCCAACAATAAGGTTTAAGATAAGCTGTTCAGACCTGTGATAGCTGAAGAGCCTGCTCTCCAAATCCCTCACCCCCTGTCCCCGGAGAGCCATAAAGCAATCCCACAGCCAGCCAGCAAGGCACAATCTAGACACTGCATCAACAAATCACTACTTGGCTGACCCTGCAGGCTCTCAGCTATCTTGAGGGAATCAAGAGCTAGAAGCTGCTCTTTCTTTTACTATTTTAGAGTTTCACAGTCATCACACTAAAGATTTTTTTTTTTAACTGCTTAACACAATAACAAATTAAGGACATCTAAATTGGTGCTTCCTTACATGCTGCTATTTTACTGCAAGTACATTAGCAGCATGAACAGAAAAGTTTGCCACAAAGAGCTTACAGTATTTCTTCTTTGCCTTTTGCCTTGACAATTAGGTCAAATTCAAATTAACTACTCAAGTTTCATGTTTTTAGCATTAATTTCAGATGTAAGAAATAACTGCGTTTTTAAGGACACCTTGTAATTTTTAAGCCGTAAGTATTGTAAAATGGTCTTCACATGTGTGAGATTGTAAAATAAGTATTGTAAAATGCTCCTCTCACACGTGATATATCCACACAGTTATACAAGTATTTTAAATATTTTCACTAGTGATCTTTACCTTTAGACAGCTCTATTTCCATGAAAGCATGTTTGTCTGCAATGAGTTACCATCTAACTCAACTCTGTTGAGTTAACTGGGCAGTTCTGCCTTTTTGTTCTCCCTTCAAACACGACTAACGATAACCAACAAAACAATTACCTGTCAAAACAGGTAACTGTAAAAACGTACAGAGAGCCTCAGCTATTCAAGGAGGGAACTAGCAAGGTGTGTAGGATGGGTCTTGCTGGAGTGACCAGGAAAAAGGATGCAGAGACTATGAGACTCTTAGGTTCTGGTAGGAACCAGACCAGGCAGTTATGCAGGCAAAGGTTGACACCTGAGCCATGGATTGTGTGAATGGAAGAAAACTACGACCTCAGATCACACTAGGGCAGAGCAGAAAGGTAGAAGGGCTGACACCTCAGCCCTGCCAGCCCCCCGGAGCCTTTCTGCTCTGCAAGCAGAGAGGCACAATGGGAGCGTGCAGGAGGGCAGGAGCAGCTCTGCTGCTGTCTCCTTGTCTACAAAGTCACGGGGCAAAGCCAGCAACAACAGAGCAGCACGTTTTCTTTAGTGCATGACAATCTCCACTCATGGAACTGAGCTGGAGTCAGACATTTTGACAAATTAATAAATGAAATGCATGATGTCTGAAATAAATTACTATAAGAACTGACCCATTCGTGCTCCAGCACGCTCTCTGGAATGAGAGAACCCTACAACAAAAACAATCCATGGACCTTTAGCCTTTGCAATTTCGTGTATCCAGAAGTTCAGAGATATGCAAGTTTTGAGCCTTTAAAAATTTTCCTAATAAAAAAACCTTAGACATCAAGTGTGGTTTTTAATTCCAGTGATTTTTATAATGATAAAATTATATATTTGAATATCAGACAAATAACATATTTTCTCAATGAACAGGACAATAACAGTTACATTTCTCTGCAATCCTGAGAGCCTATTTATATCATTTTATGGTTTTAGCATATTCTCTTGGAGCAGATCTTTCTTCTTGTCTTTGACTCATCTACCTGAACCCAAAATTCCTTACCTGAAAACATTAACTCCCACCCTGTTCATCCTAATGACACAAGCCAACATTTTCAAAAAATGCAGCTTCTTTAAGGTGTACCTGTCCTTCCTGCTTTTTAAAAATCTTTTTATACATAATATATTTTAAAACAATATGGTTTTATATAATATATTTTATTATAAACTGGCCTTGCTTTTGAAAGGTTGAGTCTGTTTCATGAGATGACTGCCTCGGAAAGCATATTTGGATGTCCAAGTTATTTTCACAGTTGTTAGTTATTCATTCCCCAATCTCTGTGTACTTTGGGAAGTACAGGGCCTGGACAGAGTCATAGCTACCCAGCTCAAATTTTGAAAAGCAAAAGAACCACCCACAAAATGACCAGCCACTTACTTCAGACATTGCTGCAGCAGAAGCAGAGAGGTACTGATCCGTCTGCTAACCTTTCACCAATCCACTCATAGAAGGAATTTTCTGGCATGTCTAGGAATAAAATGGCCTTACAGTGAATCTGTGTTTCTGCACATGATCTTCCTGAAGGACACATGTTTATTTAAAAGTTGCTTTGATGTTTTTGGAAAATTTATGGCCAATGTCTTGACTGAAAAACTGCCTGGAGCTTTCTTTTATAGGGCATGTATTTTTTTGCAACATTTCTTCATAAATTTATCAAGAGCAGAAATAATGTGTGTAAACTCAGGGATTATTCTAACTCACCTGGATAAATTGGTATTTTTGGTGCTGCAGACATATACATATGCAGTAATACGGAGAACCTTTTATATTATGCAATAGGTGGACATTAGTTTATCTGAAAACCTTAAATTAATACCTTGATTGCTTAGTTACTGAGTACGTAACTAAAATCAGGGTGAAAGCAGGTTAGGAATTTGCATCAGGGTTAAATGTCTTTAAATTCTCAACTTTGAAAAATCCCTCTGATGATCAGAAACCACAAACCTGAGCACTAATTATGTAGGGGAAGTGTTTGCAAAAGCTGTTGCTTATTTCTCTGGAATGTTTGAATTGCAATTCCTTTATCCCAGCCACATCTGCCTTTTCCATTCTGGGCTGAGCTTTACACCTCTGCCCTGTTCACTGTCCTGCACTGTTTTATTTCTGTCTTCAATGTTCCTATTTTATATTTTCTATTCAGATAACCCAAGCAAAAATGTAACTAATATTTTTTAAGAAAATACTATTAATGCACCATTTCCTGCAACCTTTTCAATAAAAATAGCCCTGGTATTTTCTAATTAGAAAATTTCAGACTATGGTTGACTGAGTTTTCTGAACCAGTTAAAAAATCCAGGTAACTAGATATCTACATTGCACCTGCAAAATTAGCTTCTGCCTATTCTGACTGTCGTGGTTTAACCCAAGCTGGCAATGAAGCCCCACCCAGCTGCTCGCTCAGTCCCCCCCGGTGGGATGGGGGAGAGAATTAGAAGAGTAAAAGTGAGAAAACTCGTGGGCTGAGATAAAGACAGTTTAACAGCTAAAGCAAAAGCCGCACACACAAGCAAAGCAAAGCAAGGAATTCCTTCACTCCTTCCCATGGGCAGGCAGGTGTTCAGCCATCTCCAGGAAAGCAGGGCTCCATCACCTGTAACGGTGACTTGGGAAGACAAACGCCATAACTCTGAATGTCCCCCCCTTCCTTCTTCTTCCCCAGCTGTATACACTGAGCATGAGGCCATATGGTGTGGGATAGCCCTTTGGTCAGTTGGGGTCAGCTGTCCCACCCGTGTCCCCTCCCAGCTTCTTGTGCACCTGGCAGAGCATGGGAAGCTGAAAAGTCCTTGATTTAGTATGAGCACTACTTAGCAACAACTAAAACATCTCTGTATTGTCAACGCTGTTTTCAGCACAAATCCAACACATAGCCCCATACTAGCTACTATAAAGAAAATTAATTCTGTCTCAGCCAAAACCAGGACATTGGCATATATAAAATTATGATTTTGTTTACTATGCCTAAAAATCCTTTTTTCCTAAAAACACCCATAGTAGTATCTGGACATAAAGTAAGTCATAACTCCTCAGTTTTTGGTTTCATACTTCATCGCTTTGATCTTCCCTAATCCTATAATCTTCAACTGGCCAAGCTTCTTTTTTCTTACGAAACATTTCACTGTCTTCCTCTACAGTGTTAATTATCAAATGCCCTTTTAGTACCCTTACCCAGCTCATTAAAAACCACTTTCCAGGCTTTTTTCCTAGCTTCTGTGAAATTAAGCAAAAGAGCAATGTTTGGACACAACTCTTTCTGCATGTCTACAAAAGTTCACACTAACATTCCTCTCTTTTGTGGAAGTCTTAATGTCAGAGAAGCGTGAAAGTTTTACAAAAATCATAGAAAAGCTCTCACAAAAGTTAAGACATTTCTCTTAAAGCATTTTTTTTTCTTTTTCTGGAAGAAGTAAGAAATATTTTCTCCTTGACCTCTGTATTAAATAATACACATTTTGTTATTGTACACAGCACCTCTTACTTTCTGAATTCACATCTACTGAAAGTATCATCAAAGCCCCTATATAGTCAGCAAAACTGTAGACTTAATTGAAGAAAGCAATGCAAAGCTTATAAAGTCCCATGAAAATTGATACATATGGAAAGTTTGCTGTAAATTAAGTTGGGAAGACTTGTGTAGAAAAAAATTTGAATCTTCAGTGTTCTGTTTATCTGATACTGAGGCTTCAGTGTTTACTTTATATCAGTCTATGTTTACAATGGGTTTGTGGACATTAGATTAGATAGCAATAAGATCTGTAAAAGCCTGGGAAAAAATGAACAGTTGACTTCTTGTTTCTAGAAAACACTTAAACTGTCAGTAACTTTTTGATATTGTAATGACTACTAAATGTATGTTATAAATAAGGTGAGGCAAACAAGTTTCAGCCGCCGAACAAAATAAATCAGTTCAGAATGAATCACTTTGGGGTTTTTGTGGTTGGTTTTTTTTTTTTTTTTCAGCTATAGGGTATTCTTTTTAAGGCACTCACATCCAGAATAGCTCCTGTCCCTTTCCCCAGAGCTTGAAAAAAGTGGACTAGAATTTGCATTTTGATGTCCTAGATTTATATCCTGTCTCAAATATAAAAATAAGACATTTTTATTATTATAACTAATATATTAGAAGATCAAAGTTCAAAATTACTTTCTTGATTCAGTGGAATGATTTGAAATAAGGTCTTCCGCTTCCTGGGTGAATGTCCTTCAAGGCGAACAAGGTATTTTGAAGTACCTCTCGGTTCCTGTTGTAAAAAATCTGTTTCACTTGCTCTCATGGAGACCAAGCAATCAAGGCAACCTTGAAATTCGTGTTAGGAGAGGTTGTGAGCAACTGAATTAAAAATGTAACTGTTTGTGGGAATACTGTGTTTATAAATGTCACAAACAATTACTTCTGTGTGTAAAGTAAATTTTAGCATAAACATCTTTTGACATTTAATGTGTTTTCTAACCACGTGTAGAAACTGCATTCAATTCTGAAACTGTGTTTTATGTAATTATGCATTTATGCGGGGGCTTTTTATTTTCTCCAAGGTTTTTACAATAGTTAAAGAGAACTGAAATATAAGATACAAGGTATTAATAGTACACAGTATGTGTCCACATGTTAGGCAACTGGCTTGGTGGATAAACAGCAAAGTGTAGAGGAGAGCAATTTCCAAGGTCTTATATCCTAACTGAGTCTTGAAACAAGAAAAAGTTGCTCAGAATCCCCAAACAAAGACACTGAAGAGTTATTTAGAGAACTAACTTAGTGTTTTCTCCATTTTGGAACAGATCAGTTGCAGTTTGTTTGCAAATGCCTTGAAAGATGCAGGGAAGATGAAAGAGCAGACCCTGGATATCTACACAGATATTAATATACCAAAGCATTTGTGCTGCCTTTCCAACTTTGTGAGCACAGCAGCAGAAACTTTGGACCTACTATGTATATCCAACTAGGAAAAGACATTAATCTTTGATTATCTGGAAACCTTACATCCGAAAGGATTGTAAGTAGCAGAGCAAACTACCATTTTTATGATAGCACTGATAGATCTTCCGAGGATCCTTAACCACTTTGTACCTGGCTACACTGATGAAAGGCTTACCGGAGCCTGGTTTCAAGGACTGAATCTCATTAAGATTCCACTGACAGGAACACAGTAATTGTACATCAGTCAAAATCCAAAAAGCATCAGCCCTTGTGCAGGAAAAGAGAGCTGAATCAGGACTGAGATCATGTCGGAGATGGCCCATAGAGCCTCATCACCACATTGTTATGACTTCTTGAAGACAAGCTCTGGTCTGGGACTATGTCAATAAAGGCAAAGCTCTGCTAAAAAAAAAAAAAAAAAAGAGAGAAAACTTTGTGTTTCTGAACAGTTTAAATTGTTAATTTTACCCTTTACCCTGTTCTACCACCTACAGAGTGAACTATGAAAGTTCTGGTGCAAATGAATTAGATAAACAATTGAAGAATAAACTTCAAGATTTTTTTTTTTTTTTCAGTTTCTACGTAATTTTAAGCCAAAAATACTGGTTGTGGTCTCAGTCTGAAAGGAGAACATACAAAATCTCCCAGTCTTAATATTGGCTAAGGTTAACAAGACATCCAGAATCTGCAAATGAGAGGCCTTTCTCCACATAATTTTTGTCTAAACGGATAAATCCTGCTTCACTTTGTACATGGCACAAAATGCTGATAGCCAAAGAATTAAAAACTGCACTGTAGTGCACAATCATGCACTGGCAGACAAGTGAGCTAGATGACCTAATAAGCCCTTTCCACTTCTCGTCTCCAAGAGTATGTGAGTATACTCAAGAGAGTAGGCTTTTTATTAAAATGCCAACTGAAGATGAGCTCGTTTGGAAAATTATCAATTTTTGTAAAAGAGAGGAATAATTCTCCATGCAGGCTTGTGAGCTGTTGACACAGCATTTGATGGCATCCAGAGCAGTAGGCAATGTCTACAGGCAGGCCAAACCAGAGAGCTGTTTTGACTACAGCATTTAGCAAACCTAATAAATATTTCCCCCCTCTATGCCAGGGATGGAACAACGGAGAACAGCAGGACACATCAACTTTTTCAGTTTTCAGTAATCTGGGTAACATTTTGTAATGGTTCACGTAATATTTGATCAAATGCAATGCTCTCCTTCACTTTTCTACTTTTATTAGAAATTTAGACTTTTAGCATACTGTTACATGTGAAGACCAGTCAAAATAATCCTTTGCTAAACTACTTGCCAAATACTATTAAAATGTTTCTTTCTGCACCTCTTCTTTGTAGCATACTAACAAGATGAAAATGAAGAAGTGTCAGAAGACCTTATAGGGATTTGTGGACTATTAAGATTTGGAGTGTAAAATCAAATTAAACTATCTGGTTACATTTAGCTTAATTGTTTTTCTGGAGCTCTTGAGCAACTGTATTATTCCGACTGGCATCTCCGCTCAGGATGGCTGCTGGTCATATTCTCATGGCCTAGGTTAGAATCCACTGATTTAATCATTTCAGGAACTATTACACAGTAGATACAAGTCTGTTTCTTGCACGGTACACATTTTGCTCCTCAAAAGAAATGTACCTTCCTGGGAAATTGGCTAATGTTTACTTTGGATGATTTTCATTGCAAATAACTGATATGGAAATCTTTGTTAAAGGATTTTGAAATTTTCTTAGATAAAATTCCTTCAATCTTTGTGTGTCCCCTGATTTCTGAGTAGTCCCAACAATTACCATGTGCTGATGTGAGCTGGCTAACACTTAAGGAAGGCACTGCCTGGCACATATCTCTATGTGAAGTGCAAACACAGCACTTGAGTGAAAGCAATGAAAGTTTGATGGACATGAGCAGGCCACAGAAAGATGTGAACAGTGTTACCATACTCTAAGAATGATAATCATTTAATAGGTAAATATGCTCTAATTCAGTCAGACTTTGTGCCATAGATGTTTTGTTTCTCTGAAGAATTCCTACCTGCTTCCTACCTGGACTGCATGGCTGTCGAGGAAAGAGTGCAACAATTTTTGTTCCAAATGTTCAGAGTTTTACTAAAATGGGATCCTTAAAAACTGCTTGTGGCCAGTATGTTCCACTGATAATGCTTCCACTTTCTACGGCCTATGCAGTACTTCAAATATGAACTGAATGTAATTGTACTCCAAGGTACAACAGTCAGAAGTCTGATCTTTCCTCAAAGACTGGGCAAGAAAAGAGCTACTAATACTAGGATACGCTAGAGCTCATTCTATACATGATTTGGCTCAAAAGGAGTGAATAAATTATTAGGCATTACCATTTCCAGTTCCTACTTGCTCCTTTTTTTCACAATACTGTAAACCAAAAGTCTGGTAGCATTTTTCACATGCAAGCTTTATGACATTCAATTACAACACCATATGCTGCTGGCAAGAACAATAATCTTCACCAGAGACAATTAATAGGTTCCTTTTTTTTTTTTTTTTTTGCAGATCGTAACACACAACTGCCTGTTTGTTTTTTTTTTTATTTCTGTGCCATCATTGGGCCCTGTGGAACAGCTTCTGGATTGGAAGATGTCTATGTAAAGCCAGTCTTCTCAGATGGGGCCGTTCTGCAGCTGTGAGCAGCTATGGATGATGACAATGCATGGTGTGGGAGTGTCCTCCATACAGACTGAGGGGTGGGTTTTCAACATCGAATACCACAAAGGAAGCAGCTGCTGCTGCTTAGTTTGGCAAGAAACACATTTACTAACTTAAAAGATTTCTAAAAGATGTTGATTTAGAACTCAAGGCTCAAAGTTTCAAAGTAATAGGACTACGTTACAAACTCATGTATCCTATAAATACAAACAGTTAAATTAAGGCTGCTCTTGATGAATTTAAGGCAACATGATGTGGTCTTAAAGGATTGTAGTTCTTAGACCACATGTTTTCTTAGGGGATGTGAGATGCTACCTAAGGGAAAACATATTTCCTGACAGCGTGGGCAGCATTAGATTTTATATTGAACCTTTTGTAAAGCTCTGTGTCGTAGAAGCCAGTAAAAACCATACAACTCTTAGCTTTGCTAGATAGTACTGCTCCTTGAATTGGTGTTGCTTTCTTTGTTAGAGAATAATTCTCCACAAAGATGGTCAAGGAATAAGATTTTAGTAAACGTATGTTTTACACCTGAGACCATCTCAGGTGTATTTATGATCACTTAGGATGTAAGAGTTGTTTATAAAACACACACAGAGTGAGTATCTTCATTCACACTTTATAGTCCATGGATCAGGAATTAAAAGTAAATAAACTTTGTTACACATTATTACATGGGTACTTATGTACCCAAATCTTCATAATGGGGTAAAAAGACATGAACTAATCCAATGGGTGATACTGCAAAGCATTAAACTGAGTATCAGTATAACAGAAAATGATAGGAGATACCTTGTCTCACTTCTGATGCTTGACTCCACGCAGCATTACAGTACATGTGGATAGGTTGGGAGTAGATTTAAGCAACTCTAAACCAGAGGTGACGGTGAAATGACAACTTGACAACGAGAGAAGAGAATATGTAACCAGCAGGGAATGTCAGACTATGCAAAACCCATTCCCTTAAAAAACAGCTGTTGTCACAACTCAGTATGTCATAAGGCTTATGTTAGTCTATCAAAAGAAATGGACCTAATTTTAAAACACATGCATGACATAAACAACAAAAATAGCCAATTCAGTGTCTTCTCCTCAGGCAGATCAGATAAAAGTTTTAAAGCAAAATGTACTGATCAATTAATTGGTAAGGAAACAGGACAGGACTCTTAACTAACTCAGAAAACAAAGGGTATGAGATCTACGAGTGGTTGACTACTAGCTTAACTACTTTTTGGAGCAGGATTACTCTACTGTGAAAATTTCAGGGACTTAACGCTTCCATATTCTCAACTGCACATCATTTAACCAAAGACTTGGTTAGAAACAAAGAAAACAAATAAAGCAAATCATCATTAGCCCTTTAGCCTTGTACAGAATGAAGAAGAGTATGAAGCGGGTCTATACAGTAAATTAAAAGAACAGGCTGAAAATCTTTTCTGAATTACAGCCTTTGGAATGAATTAAAATAACATACTGTGCATATTTATGTGGCCTGCGTCTCATTCTCTCTGTCTCCATAGCAAATTTCATCTGCTGTTGGCTTCTATGCAGGCAAACTACTTCTTCATGTCCTAAGCTAATGACACAAAGTCACTATTAAAAATGAGTCTCCTCTTTTCTCTAAGAGAAAGAGCTTCAATTTTATTCTGTTTTTACATATTCTGATTTCTGCAAATTCCTGTAATTGTGAAAAACAATACTATGTGTTATTCCTATCTAAGCACACTGATAACAGTAAAAGCAACCTTTTAAATGCCCTGGTCTTTTTCTTGTCACCGTTAACTGTGATGTACACAAAGCCCCACAAAACCTATGAACTCAGAGCATGTTTTATTTCTGCAATCATAGATGTATGTTTACTATATCATATACTTTGTATCCTCTGTAGTATATAAATCATTTCCTTTATTCCCTCCCCATTTCCCTCCCAGTATTCCCTGAAATAATCTGCTGTCATGAGACTTTGATTTCAAAGTTAAGAACTCAGTAGTGAGAGGGACTGCTTCACTGTGCTTCAGGCAGACATCCAAAATCTTGAATGTTTTTGTTATAATAACTATTAATTATTTATATTTCCATGTAGTCCTAGAGTTGCTCAACGAGGTTATTAACACTTGTAAATTTACATGAGCTGTAAATACTAGATGCCTGGAGATTTACAAGAGAAATCACCTGATTCATAAATATTTCTAGCCATTTAAGACTAACACACAGACTAGCATTCTCAGTGTGGCCTTATTTCATGAAGAAACAAACATAACAGGGAATCTAGGTCACAGATAAGAAAACTGACGTTCTCCTAGGCAAAACATCTTTGTAAATATGTGATGTGATGTGTCCAGCTCATGCGTTATGTTAAGAGATGTTTCTACAAAATTATCAAGCAGTTGCGATTTAGCACCGAGTTAACGGTCTGAATGCTGGTTCACAAATCCAAACCCCATGTTCTTTCCTTCACTGAATGTGTTACATGGTTCAGAAATGTATTTAACTTCACTTAACACTGCCCTTTTAATGATGAACCACTATGTATCAGGGATTTTTCTGCAAAATACAGTATGCATTGCTCACTTAGAATAAGAACATTATTCTCCCTATATTGAATCAGACTAAAGGCCCTTTTAGCCCCATATTCTAGTTTGAGCAGTGACGAACAGCAGATCCCTCGGGAAGAGTATTAGAGCAGGGCAATTACAAACTGATACTCTCCCAGAGTAATATTGCTTCTAGCTATTTACAGCTAAGTGATTTCCTAAGCCACAAGTGGTGTTTTGCATTTAATAGCTTCCAAATGTGATTTTCTTTTTTCTTCCCCCCGTGAGTCCTCCAGGAGCATTCTGAACCTACACAAACAGCATTCAGAGCATCCCATGGCAAGGCCCATGGCCCTGGCAATTTGAACTGTGTTGTATTGTATTGTACGAAGAAATAATCCTTTTGTGTAGTTTGATACTGCCACTTGCTAGTTTCATTCGATGCCCTCTAGCTCAGGGCAGCACGGAACCATTCCTTATTTATCTCTTTCATTCTTGTCGTTATTTTATAAACCACTACAACAGCTTCCTCCAACCATTTGCCTTTCAGGCTGAGGAGCGTTGGTCAAATCGTTGTTCTCTAGACAATGTGTGATCTCAAAGCCTCCTCTGGCAACTGGGAGACAAAGGTATGAAATTGCCCTGTGCTCAGGCAACAGGGACCTGGAGAGAAACAGAATGTTTCCCTTCCTTTTTTTCCCCAAAAGAGTCAGCTTGTCACCTGTATGGTCACTGTTTGGAGGGCAGTACATTGATCATCATGCCAGGAATGAGAATTACCATCTGACTTTTGAGATAAACTTAGAACTTACCCAAAGCAACAGTGAGGGCTGGGTCAGAAATGGGCAGAGAAGTGCCAGAATATTTAATGTCAACTGTACCTGAACTTGTTCTTTTCAGAATCGTTTCAGTTGTTCCTTGTGACTTGTTTTGGTTCGGTTCTTTACCTTTAAAAATTGTAATGTAAGATTGCATAACCATAGAGGTCACATGACTGTTTGAAACTTTTATGTTGCATAAAGGTTCCAAACCTTTAAAAAACAGAGTGAGCAGTTTTGTACTATGGACAATAATCACTAGAAAGTCCAGTATAATTTTTTTGCAAAAATTAGCTGGTTTGGTTATGGTTGTTGGAAATAATTGGGCTGAAAAGGAATTATCTGACACACTCATCAGAAGACACCAAAACACAAACAATAATTTGCTGAAAAGAAAACCTAAAAAGATACATTTAATTGTTGCCTGCTGTGTATTTCGGCATCATATAACCAATTCTGTCCCTCTGTTCTTTCAAAATACCTTCTAACTTTTCATTTATTGCTCAACATTTAAACTTCAGGCCAGTCCTGAGCTAGAGCTTCAGTAAACTTCATTCATACTCAGTGACAAAGCCGGGGTATCATCCTTTCCGCCTGTGCGCTGCCTCAGCTGTACTTCATCCTTTGAAGTTCCATGTTCATAAAGGGATATAGACACTTCAGATCCAAGCCTTACCTGTTTCAACTCAGTTGTCCATTTCAGGCTCTGCTGCATATGCTGGCTAAATGTTTTCTGAGAGGTTTAAACACCAAAATGATACTTAATGCCAAAGAAATGGCCAATTTTAAAGAAGCAGAGAATCACCATAAGCTGCAAAAGCATGACTTAGCACAAAAAAGTCAGCCAGCCCCACCTTGGTTGAGGTACATTTTTCTACATTTGGCAAATTAGAAATTAGGATAAACAGGAAGAACAAGGATTTCAAAATGCTGAATGAATAATCAGGCTCAGATATCTGTTGGTACATGGATTTGTTTAATTATAACTTAAACACTAAGAGATGTGTAGCTTTAGAATTGCTTGTTCTTCCAAGGTTGTCAAAAGTTCAAAGCTGTTTAAATGAGCCAATGCTCCTGTATTTTTTACTGCGATTGCCTACAGTAAATGAACAGAAAACTATGCTTATTGTTCTCAAAACTGAAAAATAAGATACAAAATTATTTATGGCTGAGATTAGGAAAAGATGCTATGGGAGTCTAATGCTTTACAGAAGACTTGAGCTGTGCCTTCCAAAATTAGAAATAAAAGATTATGATACTACAAAAATAATATGGGAAAGAAAATATACAGAAGTCCCACACAGGAAAGGCATCACAACACCAACCTTCCAGTTTCATGTATCTTAAACACAGATAGTTTATTTGCAAGAGCAAAAAAAATACTCAAAATTACTATCTATTATATGAAAATTAAGAGCCCATCACCACAGGATACTGTGGCAGCCTTAACTGCTACTTTTTTTAGAGACACTTAGTCTGTGGCTGCAAGGAGGTTTAACCTTACAGGCTTAAGCCTTAGTTGCAATGTGGGTAAGTACGGGTTGGGAGACTCTTGAAGCTTGTAATGCTAAAATCATTCAAAAATAAATTAAACCGTCTCTTCATTCTATATGGGCTATTGGGATTTAATGTTAATAAGAAACACAAAAAATGTCTGTGGCTTGAACATATTCAGAATTTTTCTGTGTTATCTTTCAGGAGAAACCTTTTACTCACATTCACCTTGAATTCCATTTCTAAGGTGTTGCTTCTGGTTTTGTTTCTCTTCTCTTCTCTGTCTACAGATTAATACACCAGGGAAGTTGCACAGACCTTGTTTGAGGCTATCTTGTTCAGCTTTCCCTTATTTCCCTCTAATTCTGTAAAAGCAAGAAAGGTATTATGGTTAAACAAGGTCCTAGTTCAGCAAAGCTTTCACACTTAATATTAAATACCTGAATAATGCCAGTTAGGGTCAGGACAACATTTTACAGAAGTGCTCTGCATGGTCTAAAGCCCTACCTTCTGGATTTTCACCTAACCTATTTAGGCTAAATTTAACATAATCTATTAAGCTAAGCTTAATACTCTAAATTAAATACTCTAAATTGAATCTTTATTAGGATGTGAACAGTTCTATGCAAAGAAAAAATGTGTACTGAAAGAATGGGATTAAAATATTGGCATCATAACGTGGTTTCACTCAATATTTTGTTAGATGTATCAGTGACAAAACCTGCAAGAAGAAATACAGTAGACTACAGGAACACTCTACTTTTTGTGTGCAGATAGCACTTAACAGGCAACAGTGCTGGCCTACAACACAGATTATCAAGAAAGTTATCCCTTTGAGCTCATGCAGACATTGTTCGCTATGTATAGCACAATTAGCAGTAAAATACAAGCACGTAATCTAACCAGTAAAAGGTGTCCTTTCACATTATTATTATTTATTGTGTATCCCGACAACAAGAGACTAAAAAGGGGGCTAGGATAAAGGACTGCGATAACTATCCGTACGGTAATTCATAAATGCAACAGCAGATAGCATGGTCTAAAGGTCTTGAGGATTTCCCTGGTGTTCCATTTTGGTAAGTACTTGAAAGAGAAAAAGAATTTGTGGCAAAAAAGAAATTAAGCCCTATGGATTTCTGAATGGCAAATGAACACCTGAAGTAAAAAGCTTGTATACAGTAGACAAAATGTTTTTCCTTTCCACTTAGTCCAAGGTTTTTTTTGAAGTATGTTTTGTGAAGGCCGAGATGCTATTAGCAGAGACCAGAAGGAATGAATGGAAAGGTCAGTCACGTGCAGCAGCAATAGTTTCTTCTGAGAGCCTCCCGTTTTGGAGGACTCATTACTTTGCTCTCTCCGATTGCAGTCTTGTAAATCAACCATCATCAGCTGCATGGCTGCCTTCCATACATTCTGGCTCCATAGGAACAGGGGTTAGTTGACTTGCCAGAGATGTGAGCTGAAGTGTGGGAAGGTTTGTGTCCTATAAAATAATTCAGCTATGCCAGAGAAAAGTAATAGCCAAAATCAGAGGAGTTTGTATTTTTTAAAGTGAATAAAGCAGTGAAATACCTATTGGAGAGGCTAAGAGCCCTTTATAGCCTTGTTCATACAGAACTGCAAGGCTGTGAGATGGGAAGCTCTAGCCACAACAGTGGTGCTCCAAGTGATATTGAGCTACTATCCTTATTCCCTATAGTGATGCTCCTTGCATGATTTTTATGCAGTGCAGATAGCAGCTAAAAATTAATCAACTAAAAAATATATTTTAATAATGAACTGAAAACTTTGCAATATCATTAGCCTTCCATGTTTTATTAGAGGTTAAAGTGGAAAGGCTAGAACTGCCATCGTGATCTTGCATTGTCTTTCAATGTGCCTTCACTGCAGTATCTCAAAGTGTGTATATATATAATTCTTCCAAACATCTATACTAGAGGTGTGCTAATGGAAGAACTAGGCTTTAAATGGCCTACCTGTGTTAACACAAAATGCCAGGCAGAACAACAGGCATAGATGCCAGAGCTCCTTCCTCTCAGTCACATGGTTTGTTCCTAGCCAACTCTATCTTAAAAAATGAAACTACTTAAGATGTTGTCTGTGGAACTCAGTTGAATGTGTATACAAATGCAACAAACTGAATTTAGGACAATCAGTTCTTTCACATATAGATATTAATACAGGCTGAATGTTACCCAACTATATTTATAATGAAAATGACTGGTGGCTGTTAGCTATTCCTGGAACCAAGAGATGAGTGGGAAATTCTACTAGTGCAAAGGCAAGACAAAATAAAACAGAATCATAAGTATACAAGATATAAGAAACAAGAATGTATTTAAACTAGTCACAGGGAGACTTCAGAAAAACTTTCAGGTAACTGCTGTTAATAATGTGGTTAATTTTTTCTTTCTGCCTACCTGAAAGTCAAGACAGAAACCTTGCTCTTCAATTTGCACTCAGTATGAATTTTGTCTTTGCAACCTGGGAAAATATAAAGTATATACATGTCATGGTTTAGCCCCAGCCAGCAACTAAGCACCAGACAGCCGCTCGCTCACTCCCCCCCGGTGGGATGGGGGAGAGAATCAGAAGAGCAAAAGTAAGAAAACTCGAGGGTTGAGATAAAGACAGTTTAATAGGGAAAGCAAAAGCCGCACACACAAGCAAAGCAAAGCAAGGAATTCATTCACTCCTTCCCATGGGCAGGCAGGTGTTCAGCCATCTCCAGGAAAGCAGGGCTCCATCACGCGTAACGGTTACTTGGGAAGACAAACGCCATCGCTCCGAACGTCCCCCCTTCCTTCTTCTTCCCCAGCTTTATATACTGAGCATGAGGCCATATGGTGTGGAATAGCCCTTTGGTCAGTTTGGATCAACTATCCTGGCTGTGTCCCCTCCCAGCTTCTTGTGCACCTGGCAGAGCATGGGAAGCTGAAAAGTCCTTGACCAGTGCAGCAACAACTAAAACATCCCTGTGTTATCAACACTGTTTTCAGCACAAATCCAAAACATAGCCCCATGCCAGCCACTATAAAGAAAATTAACTCTATCTCAGCTGAAACCAGGACAATACATATACGGATTCTTAAAGCATTTGAAGAACAAAGCTTATGTACCTCCTGAACAACTTCACAGACTCAGAATTTTTACAGGACACCAGAAGGAGATTTATAAATAAAAATAATTTACTTCAGAAAAACAGGCAATTCTTTCTCCTAAGTATGTCAGCTTTCTCAGATAGAACTCTGTCAAGACTCTTTTAGGATGATGTTTACTAAGAGAATTAGCTTCTGAAGTTAATAACTAGGGTCTGAACCTGACAGCTACATTATACATTTCAGAGAAAAGTTTGTGTGTTCAATATCTTTTAGGTTTAGTCCGTCAAAAGCTAGTCTAAACTAGCTTAGGTTCCTGCAAGAAAACACTTTCAGAAGAGCATTCTGAACATGGGGAGAAAAAGATGGTTTTAAGGAGCACAGGGGTCTAAAGAAAAAAACAGAAGTAAAGATAGAGCG
Organism: Mycteria americana; assembly: GCF_035582795.1. NCBI lineage: Eukaryota > Metazoa > Chordata > Aves > Ciconiiformes > Ciconiidae > Mycteria > Mycteria americana. The sequence continues at coordinate 8,522,880 of NC_134373.1, read as the reverse complement.
AAGGAAAAGAGACAAGGAAGTCTGAATTATTCAAAGGACTTCTCTTTTTTCCTCTAAAGACTTCTGAGAGTAAATTCAGTCTTCTACATTAGTAATCAATGGGATATCTGTTACTTTTTGGCTAAGAGTATACGAAATCAGGACAGGAGAAAGCAAGTAGAGACACTCAGAGGAAACAGAAGTAAAAATACTTACAAAATATGTATCTAAGTTTGGAGTAACAATATTGTGGAATAAATGAATAAAACATTTCTTCTGTATTTCATAAGTGATGAGTGGATTATAACAAAGTATACATAGAAGATACCTTTAACATTTATAAACTGGCATAAAGAATTTAGTCGTGAAAAGAATTTTCTGATGAAAGTACAAAAGTTATAGCATTATTGTTTTGAGTTAGTCACATAATAGTCAACTGTCCTATGAAACTCTGCTAGAAGTCCGATTTCACCTTTTCTTAGTCTGTGTCTCCTCATGCATGACCAAAACCTGGGCAAAATTGAATAAAGCTTTGTTGTGTGGTAAGAAAAAAGATCATAATAGGATGAAAAATCTTATTTCCACTCATGCCCTTGTCTAAGATAGGGAGCTAACTTCCCAGTAATGAAGGATGAATGCAGTACCCAGCTCAGCCTGACAGCCAGCAATTCTGAGTGGCTTGAACTGAATCAAGGTCTACTGTAAAAGTATGTAATGGCAGCAAGCATCTAATGTCTGTCTCACTTTACAAAGAAATGGAATACCTGAACAGCTTCCCTAACCTGAGCAGAGCCAAGCTTCTGCCCACAAATCCTTACCTCTGCATGGATTTCCACTGACATCATTGGACTGTGTAGGTAATTGTCCATGCAAACAGATTTATCTGCAGGTTATGAGCCAGAGTTCGTGTCTGCTGGGTTGTCTGGTTTGCTCTAGTCACCTGGGAGTCTTTTCAGTTTTGGATATTAAACTTTGCTGCTCAGCCCCCAGAAATTTTCCCTTCTCATTCCTCTCTCCAAATGACTGCTGAATTCTTGGGATGGAAAATGCCAGAAAGAACAAGACTTTCTGAAAATCATGCTTTGTGAAGCAAGACTTTGGCTTTATCCTATGTGTACTGAAATCTTGCTACATATATAAAGGAAGACAAATACATGAACACAAAGAACTAAATTCAGATTTAGACTTAAAAAAAAATTTTGGAGAGAGATGATAAATGCTACAAAGACTGTTTCAATACCTAGGCTTCACCACCTCTGTTAAAAGGCAGCTCTGAAAGAAATTCTAGTCCTATTGTTCCTTCTTGTGTTTCCAGCAAAGCAGTAAATCAGAATGTGCTACTTGGAAAGTTAGTTATATAGTCCAGGTTAGTTATAAAGTCCAGGTTGTTTGATGGCATTTACAGAGATTTGGCTAATACTTAAATTATATACTGCATTTAAGTACTTAAGAAAGAGCGATTCATGCCATGATACATGATAATTATAAGCAGTATTAAAAGAAAAAGGTATTTTAAAACAAGAAGTCATTATGATTTTCATAAATTTGGAAAATATTCTCCTAAATGACAAAATAATGCATCAAGAAACCTTGTATTTCATTTCTGCTTAAAAAGACCCACAACCAAAAAACTCCATTAAAAGACACTCTTCAGGCATGCTTACTTATATTACTTGCAGACAGAGTGTCGTATCCTGCGAGACAAATGCGAGAAAAGAGAATAGAAATGTTTGCTTTTGAAGATTTGACCAGTTTTACATTCCTGAGCATTTTGCATTTGATCCTGATTTATTATTTCAGAGGGTAGGATGCTTCCAAGGTATTTTATTTGAGTGCTTCATTTCTACTCAAGTGGAATACCACCACAGAGTGTTTCTGGTTTCTCGTTATGAGACTGATAATTTTAGTGAGTGGTAAAACTAATGATACATTTCCATTATGGCTGTACTTTTAGAGAGACAGAGAAAAAACACTAGGAGATAACCAGAATCTGGTACTGAGCATGACTTCTGCTGTAGCACAGATCCTTGCACATTCCTTGAATAAATACCCAGGTCAACCCAAATACTTACCTGGAAGCTATGACACTTTTAGCATTCATGGGTACCCTGACTGATTTTTCACAATCTCTAAAAAATTATGCTGTGTAGACCACTTTAAAGCAGGAGAGACTACCGTGCAAGAGCTGAAGTTTGCCTCTTGGAGACAGAGCAAACAGTACTTACATGTCTTCTTGCTCTGGACGGTATCCAGAGCATTCTGGGTGCATGACTTTGAACGAGGTTCATGCTCCCTATGACCATACTGTCAAGGGCTGCTGAAGTAATGCACGGCTGCCCTGGTAGTGCTCTCCTTCTGGCATAGACCTAGGTGACGGCTCTTCTGCAAGTGCTGCTGTTTCTGTCTCGCTCCCATTTGGCCTACAAGTTATAGAGGCTCAGCTTGCCAGATTACAACTCTGTGCTGTAAAAGTGTGCTTTTTACATTTAGGTTACTTGGCTAAATGTATCTGTCATTCTTCAATCATGATAACAGTTAAAGGTTGAAAAACCAGAGAATAGAGGGGATGGTTATACTTGGCTGATGTAAGAGCTTTCCTATACCCCTGCAATAGTCACTTTTAATAGCAAAAAAGCAATAAAAGACGGAGTGACTGAGAAATCACATGTAGAGGTGGACTTAAGACAGAGGATTCACACCTGTGTTATATTTCAGTTTCTTCCCATACAAATTTGAGAACATTTAGCTCTGTGATTCAGCTCATGGTGAAGCAGAGGAGAACCATGACTTTCAGTTGACAACACAAGAGTCCATATGAAGAGGAAAACTAGGGTTTGATCTCTTCTCCTTTGCAGTAAAAAGGCTTAATGCAAATTAAAGTGGTGCTGAGCATGAAGGCATTGTGAAGGCTGAAATTAACATTCACATCTGCCCATTCCCCTTCTGTTCCCACTTAAGTGGAAGTGCAAAACAGCCTCAGAACTTCAGATCTGACAGAACTGTGTTGTTATGTGGCAGCATATCAAAGCAGCAGCTGTAGCTTCAGCCTGGTTTCCCCTTATGTTTACTTCTGATGTAAATTTGGGGGTGGTGGTGGTGACTGAAAGCAGAGCAATATGAAATCTTAAGAGAAATATGTGATATTTGTTTGGAATATTCTCAGTTAAAATAATGTTTTTAAAAGTGATGGAACCTCAGACTATTCTTTTTTCTTCCCAGATGCCTGTTTTCATGCAAATATTTTAAAATTGTTGCTTTGTCTTTGCTTGTCTTCCATCTTGCTTCAGAGTAATTTCACAGGGCCTGCCTAGAGCCAACATAAATCAAGAAGCCTCATTTCAAAGTGTCACTGTCATACCAAGGGAGACTGGCTACTGCAAGAAAGTACAGTTGTTAGCGTGTATTAAAAAAACCCTCAAATGATTCTCAGAGAAAATTGCAAATTGGATTTCAATAGATATAAGCTCTGAGTATTTAGGACATGAAGTCCTATTGGTTTCAGTCAAATTTGGCCACCTAAGTAAGACTGAAGTACTGAAAGAATGTGAATCAAAGTCCTTTTACTCCTTTCTCAACTACTTATCAAGAAAAGATAAGGTAAAACGGAACAGACGCATGCACCTGTTCAAGTGCTAGAGGGAATGACTTGTATGCCACGTTTGGGAAGTGAAAATGAGAGAGAAGCTTGATCACAGTGTCCAAATACACCACTATATATACCAAAAATCCAAAAATTTGAACAAAATTACTGAGACAAATAATTTAACTGTAAACATATTGTGTAAATAGATAAGAGAAAAAGACAAAATGAAGAAAAGTACAGAAAGGAGGGAAGGAAACCAAGTACATTTAGACAATGGTCTAAATTAAGTGGTAGTTATGCCTGGTTTATGTCTGAAATTATAACACTTAAACTACACTTAAAATAATTTAGTGGAATTAATTTTTATTCCAGGTACAAAGCTATGAAATATTTAAATGTAAACAAATAGGAAATTATTTTATTAAAAGTTTGCAGAGTATGAGAATGAACCTTTGCCTCCTAGATGGCAGCTTTGAAACATATACTTACACCAGACAGACTTCATTTCAAGGGGAATAAGAAACAAAATAACCTAAACAGATTTAAAGTATTATTAATTCCAGGAATAAAGAAATGAATTTTATTTGTGCCCCTGAATAGGTGTTTTCCAAGTTAAAGTATAAAAATGTGCTTTTTTCTCATTACTGGATTACCTAACATAGACTTCAGAGAAAAAAAATACTCAGGCAAAACATATAAAAAAAAAGCAGAAACAGAACATGCATCGCTTGAGGGAAATGAGTTGATTCTGTAACTCAGATCAAGTAACATAAAAAGCTACGAAGGATCTAGGCAGTCAGTCCTCTCACTGCTGGGTAAGAAAAACTCTCAGTGAAATTGTTTGTATCTTGCAGTGGGAAACCAGGTCCTAGGCACTTTGAATCTTGTTTTTATGTAAAGTTTACTTCAGCCACTCATAAAAGATTTCACTGGATTTCACTAGAGTCCATTGACACCACTGAGGCCAAAATTGGACTAAAGACATAGCATGCAAACAAAAGCCCTCTAAGAGCTTGAGAGCTATAGCAAACAAAGTATGATAATTGAGTTTGGATTGTAACATTGTTTACAAAAAAGATAGTTTGCCCATATATATGGACTGCACCAATATTTCTTTAAAGCAAACAAATTTTCTGAATACCAAATTCCATCACAAAACTCTGTCTCTGATTTTGCCTATTGCCATTTTAAATGCCTGACAGGTGGACCATGATAAAATTCTTAGTGATTTTATTTTAAATAATGACTTACGTAACTCCAGATATCATTGCAGTGACTTAATGTTCTTTCTATAACCGTTATGTATATAACACTACTTTTTCAGTAGATCTGATCTGATGACATCTAAAAAATAACATTTCATGCTAATGGACATCAGTCTCTCAGCAAAGGTGTCCTCCTACTTGCACAAATGGCAAAGTTGTGGAGGCTGCAGTAAGAATAAACCAAGAACCTCTGGTATATAGTGGTGCTGATGAAAGCACTGAAAGCACTAAAAAGGCCTACAGCAAGCCAAGGTGAAAGTTTCTCCCTAAGGAAATGAAAACATAAGTCCTTTCAGGCTGATAAGGGAATGGAAATCACATCTGCATCCACTTACAGTGGAGCTTTCCTTAGAGCTTTTAAAATAAACCTGTATGAACAGAAGTCAAAAGTGGTCCCATGCAGTATGTACATGTACTTCTGCACACGTTCCATATAGCAACAGGTAACTCCTTTGGCCTTGCTTAAATTACAACAACTGTTAAAACTGGAAAATTATCAACTTCCGAAGAATGTGTTATGTATGCTCCCACAGCACGTACTGCACTGGGGCTGCCTTGTGTTTAGTTGTTCAGTTGTCTAGTTCTTGGATCAAAATCAACTCTGGGCAGAACACAGGCTCTGAGTTATCCAGATAAAGGCAGTTCTGGACATGCCCTGGGTACATAAGGAATTGTAATGCCAAACAAGAGGGTGCCTAGGTGATAGCTGGCAGCAGCTTTTACTCTCTCTCCACCGCCCCCCCTTTTTATTATTATTATTATTTTTTTTTTAGTAGAGTTTTGGTCTTAGAAGGCTCAGTTTACCTAGGTCTTTCTTGGGGTGCTAAGCACTACTTAAGGTGAGACTTACATTCTGATGCATAGGACCCTAAGCCATCAGCAGGGTCAGCCAAGCAATGCTTGAGAAAAGTATAGCACTAGAAGCAGCATCAATTTGCATTTCTGGCACTGTTTCTGTTTTGCTGATTTGGTGAAACTTTGGCCTCCTCTAGTCCTGTCAGCCAGGATTCAGTACCCAAAAGTCTTTCATTCTCCTCCTGGCAGCAGCAGGCTAGGTACTGTGCAACTCTTCCTAATGAATAAGTATTTCCTTCCTATTTCATACAAAACTCTCATTTTTTAATCTGAGCACTGGAAAATTAATTGCATCACCATCTGTTACAGGGTCATAAAGGTTTTCTACCTTTTTGCATGCTTTTTCAAATGTCTTCTAAAGTCTGCCTACAATTTTAAAACTAGTATTAGATATATGAGCATAGATAATACACAAATTAAAGAGGCAAAACACTCTACATTTATTAATGACTTTTTAGAAATTTTGATGTGCTATTATCATATGACTCTGAAAGAACTCTTGCACATACTCCAAATAGCTTATGCAACCGGAACACATGAACAGAGGAAAGTCCAGTGTCATGCTTAAGGTTTGCTCATACCCAGAGCTGACCTTGCAGTGAAACTGAAAAACAGACAACTTTCTCTCAGAACAGCCCTCCTATAAAACATAGAAACCTCTCAAACTCTGTAGGAAGAGTTACTTGTTCAGGAAGCTAAAGTGTTTACTTAAAGCCGCATGCACATACATGAAAAATTCAGACCATAATAGGATACTCTATTTTATATCCTGTTTTGCTAATCAGTTATCAATCTTGGATAAAAATAAGTGTTGATTTAGTTGTTTAACTTTACTTAAGACATTCCAGACTGAAGCTAATACCACAACTAATATAAAATGTGAAAGGCAAACTAAACAGACTTTAAAAAAAAAAAAGCTCAAGATTTGCATTTGCTTCTCAAAATTAGTCACGCAGAAAGTGGTATGATTCTTGAACCGTGTTTTTACTACTGCTAGCCAAATCAACAATTTGCATTATTTCTAGTGTTCAGCATGTGAAGCAGCACACAGATGTATGCCTGTCAGCTTTTCCAGTGCAACACACAACTATTTTCCTTCCACAGAACAAGGTCTTTGACTCAGTGTGTTAGTAAGCAGACGTTATTCATTATAACACAACACAGCTGTAATTCAGATTTCATTTACATTACCTTCTTTCAATGAGTCAAGCTGCACATTTAGATGAACAGTAGACCATGTCCATAATACGTTTTATGGAAAAGAATGGAAAATTACTCATGCTTTTTAAGGGGTTCAAAGGGTTACAGAGATGGCTTTCTCGGCATGCCTAACCTAACTGCACTTCATTTAAAGATACTAATAATGCTGTTTGTGTATATGTCTAACACTATCATGGCATATTGATTATAATCTTGAAGATTTAAGTGTGTTACCCCGCACAACCTTTACTATCACTGTGCAAACAGCAAGGCTATTTTCTTTCTCTTGCCTCAAGAACATGGAATATACTGGGTGGGGAACTATTTTGGTTTTGCTTCTTTTGCCAAAGGCTTATAATAATAATGGATAAAATGAAAACAACAGCAGAATTAGTAGTGAAATAAGTATAAAAGCTAAATAAATCTTTGCCTATTAGGCAAAATTCCCTGTGTCCAGCAGAACACTGGGAACAGGTTTGCTAATGTTTTTAGTACCTCTTGTTACTTCTATAGCATAATGTGTTGATCACAGAATCACAGAATCCTAGAGGTTGGAAAAGACCTTTAAGATCATTGAGTCCAACTGTTAACCTAACACTACCAAGACCACCACTAAACCCTGTCCCTAAGCACCTCATCCAAACAGCTTTTAAACACCTCCAGGGATGGCAACTCCACCACTTCCCTGGGCAGCCTGTGCCAATGCTTGACAACCCTTCCAGTGAAGTAAAATTTCCTAATATGCAGTCTAAACCTCCCCTGGTGCAACTTGAGGCCAGTTCCTCTCGTCCTATGGCTTGTTACCTGGGAGAAGAGACCGACCCCCACCTCTCTACAACCTCCTTTCAGGTAATTGTAGAGAGCAATAAGGTCTCCCCTCAGCCTCCTTTTCTCCAGGCTGAACAACCCCAGCTCCCTCAGCCGCTCCCCATCAGACTTGTGCTCCAGACCCTTCACCAGCTTCGTTGCCCTTCTCTGGACACGCTCCAGCCCCTCAATGTCTCTCTTGTAGTGAGGGGCCCAAAACTGAACACAGTGTTCGAGGTGCGGCCTCACCAGTGCCGAGTACAGGGGGACGATCACTGCCCTAGTCCTGCTGGCCACACTATTTTTGATACAAGCCAGGATGCCAGTAGCTTTCTTGGCCACCTGGGCACACTGCTGGCTCATATTCAGGCGGCTGTCAACCAACACCCCCAGGTCCTTCTCTGCCAGGCAGCTTTCCAGCCACTCTTCCCCAGGCCTGTAGCGTTGCATGGGGTTGCTGTGGCCCAAGTGCAGGACCTTGTTGAACCCCATACAACTGACCTCGGCCCATCGATCCAGCCCATCGATCCATTGATATTATATAGTGGGTTGAAGATACTTTTTAGCTATGGCTTTGAATAAAACTGGGGCTTCAGCTCTATTAAAGTCAAAGTCAACACCACCCCCACCTCCCATTACTATTTGGTTTTGATTCAGTCTGTGTTTAATCAAAGCCTCCTTGAAGAGGACTTTAAAGTTGGAAAATCTGAAAGAATTCATGAGGATTTGCCCTATTTGATTTGTGCCTGACGTGACATCAGTATGTAACATTACATAATACAGATCAATCTTAACTTCTGGTGATTATATAAGGTTTCTGTGCTTCCACTTGCAAGTATCAGAGGATCAACATTACAATAATGGAAGGCATGAAAGGAAAAGAGGTTTGAAAATGATGCTCCAAAAATGGTTTGGAGCTCAACATCAACCTTAAAACGTGCACAACAGGGAGCACATGTGCAGTGTGAGCCACAGCTGTTCCAGAAGAGAGAGCAAGAGTCATAGATGCTATGGACATTACTTAAACCTCCTAGAGGCTCAAGATACTGCACATCATCTGTAACACAGCAACCATCACAGACGGTCAAGACTATCTGAAAGTCTTTCTGGTAAGAAAGACATTTACTACTTTCAGCAGGGGATCTGAAGGTGAGAACCAGGCAGCCTCACCTTGCTGCAGCTCCCAAAAGCACGCTGCATTTGTTTGCCCTTCACCTCCCACCAGTACTGAAGGTGGCAGGTCTGGCTCTAAGCTGCCCCTATAGCATACTCCCACCCTCCAGCACAGCCAGGGCTCCCACAGTGCACAAAACTCTCTGTGAGATGGACACAGTACAATGGCAAACCTCCCTCCGATTCAAGACAAAATGCAATTTTCATTCTATTTCATGCAATACATGTTCATGCAACTTCAGGAGGGGATGGAGGCCCAGAACAGGCCAGAGCAGGTTACAAGGTGAGCTCTATAAACAGCATACTGTACTGGCCTGAAGCACAAAAAAAGGGGATTTTGGCTGGGCGAAGGCTAGGCAGTGTCAACTTTTCCACAGTATATCAGGCATTTCTCAGACTCAGTAGCTATAGTATAGCAGCTGTACTCAGGCTATAATAGCCTCTACCCCTGGTCTGGTAGACACCTATTAGGAAATGCAACCCTGAGGTCAAGCAGTTCCACATAAGTATCAAAGATCCTTCATTTAAACCAAGGGGCACAAAGGTATGTTTTTTAATCTCCTTATGCCAAGTACAGTGGGCACAGGCTAAGAGATTTGAGTGATGTTTCAAAACTGTTCTGAAAAGTGAAAACCTGCCACAGGTTATCACCTTCAACTGTGTACAAATGTGAGCAATGCATACAATGCAAGAGATGTTCCTTCAGCTGTTCCAGGTGAGGCAAAGACAGGATCTAACCAAGCATTCATTACACCCAGAGGCTGAAGATGCTGTGGATCATCTCAAGCATAGCACTTCCCACCAATGTGAAGGCTCAGTATTATTCTCAGGAGGGACTCAGATGGCTGATACTATCAGCAAGGATAGGGAAAGTGTGCATGATAATGGTAACACCACACAGTATTTAGGAGAGACAGTAACTCAGATGTGGTGAAGCACCTGGGTTACAAATCCATATGGCATTATAACTATAGATCACTGAACAATATGCTGAACTTCCAACTGAAACCCAATCCATAAATGCATGAGAATGCATAAATAACCAAAAATAACCAAACCCACAACTAAAATTCCCCAAGCTCCACAATAAAATAGGCCAGTTAATGAATTTATTTATTACTTCTGAAAAAAAAAAAAATCTTTAAAGAGATCTTCTCTCAATTTCCAGTTTCGGGGGCACTCTACCCTACCTTATTTCAGTCCTATACTTTTGCCTATTTTAACAGCATTAATATTATAAGTTCTGATTATCTAAACAGATGTAGTTACCCATAAGCTGCTAAAACTGTATGAAGTCCCTACATTTTGTCTTAAATAAGCAAAAGAAAACTACACTGTTAAAAGACAAAGGATTTTTACATTAAAATTGCTAATTTGAATAATATTCAACACTGGGTCTGTCAAAACTGCAGTGTAATTTGTACAATTACAGTTAGCTTAAATATATGTAAAACAAATCCTGTGCAGCAAAACTCTATATTAATGCTGCTCAGGAGCTCAAATAGACTATCCACCCCATCTCCCCTTGGACCTTAATTTTAATTTAAACCTTCAAAAAATGAGAAGCTAACGAAGAAAGGCCATAACTAGGAAGACCAGCCTAAATCACACCCAAAGTCTTTGCAAAAAATGTGCTATCCTTTGAAATAATTAGAAAGAGTATTTAAGAGTTATATATTTTCACAGACTAAGATGGAATCTGTAAACACTCAAGGTTATTTTCAGGGAAAAGTTTTGACGTGACGCTACTCTTCGGTCTTTCCTGGCACATACTTTGTAATGTAAGCCTAGAACCCAGCCTTACGGATTGCCAGGCAGATGTTAAGCATGCTGTTACCTTTTAGGATTTAATCCTACAGGGCCTAGTAGAAAGGATTTTTTCCTCCTTTATATCTCAGGACTGTTTATCTTTTCTCAGGCAGCTTCTGCAAACATGAAATTGCGATGGCAGAAGAAGTTCCAAACTTACATTGTGTTTACTTTTCACTGTGCAACTAATCAGTCTATGGATTAGTCACAAAGCATAGGGGATCTTCTACCACTCCAGAAATCTGCATGTTCAGGAAGCTTTTTGGAGGCTTTTTAATTATAAAAATTAAACAAGCTTAAGATTTCTCAATTTTCATTCATCAAAATAATTTGGGTTAAGTGGTAACCATCTGCCTTTTTGTGTAATGTAACATTTACGTTTAATTCAGGAAGATTTATTGCCCTCTTCTTGCAGAAATTGTACGTTTGGCCAATGGGTCACAGCTAAACATTATATCCAAGATAGGAAAAAATGGGGAAGAACAGGTTTTTGTCATACAATGAAACTGCTGGATTGGATCAGAACTCCAACTATTCTGACTTCCATCTCCTGTAGTAGCTGCTATCACTTGCTTCCAAGAAAAGCATAAAACATTCTTGCTACAGAATAACAAACCATAAAATTAATCTTTCCTCCTGATCTGTCATTGCCAAAGTTTTGCTTATATACAACTGTATATAATTCCTTCCAAACCCTGTTTCTTTTTGTGCTGTACTGCAAATATTTTGATATCTGTAATTTACTTCTGAGACTATCAATTAAAATATGTGAAAAGTTTATGATTCTTCAGTATGCCTTTTCATTGAAATTTGAAGTAGAATATTTTGGGAAGCAAATAAAAAATTTAAATTCAGCATCTTGGAAACTGTCTATGGCAAAATGCCACTAGTGGCTCTTCCTGCATGCCACGCATATATAGCTGAACAGCATGGATGTGGGTGCTCCTAACTTCCATTTCAAGCATTGCCTGTTACTACGTTAAGCAAAGCAACTCATTCACTAAGAGCAGCCTACTTCTAGTACTTTATATGTAATCATCACTTACTCGTGTTTCTAGAATGTTTACAGCACGTATTTAACACTAGAAAAGGTAAAAAGATGAATATTTTTATTTTTGTAAATATATCAGACCATTCTCTATGATAACATAACATTAAACAACCCACTAAAATTCCCAGGTCGTCTTCTTTCAACTGCTTCTCTTCTATTACAATAAGCAGAGCAAACACATTTGTTTTAACTCCACTCTATCCACTCCAGTTATAATTCCACTGCCTTCAGTGGGCACTCCAGAGAAGGCTCTGTCCTGCCACTTGCACTAAAGATGTTAGGCTCTGTGATGCCATTTTTCCCCCATTACATGTAAAAACTCTAACTTCCCCAGACTTCTTATTCCGTAACAGAGAAAGATACTGTTGCAATACTCTTTTAGATGAAATTTACATACCAAAGGAAAGGATGAAAAAGAAATAAAAATTAATTAGTACCAGAGTACAGCAGTGCATATCTGCCTTTGTACGTAACAGTGCAACACACACTGACTGAACTAATTTACTTTTGGAGTTAACAATCCAAAGGAACCTATGAAGGCTATCAGAATTACACACCTGCATCTTTCAAGAGCTTCCTGACCTAAAAGTTGTACCATCGATTATGTTATAGAAATGTTTGGGCCAAGGACTCACACAGCAGGCAGGTAGGGAGAAGGGAAAGGGTAGAAAATGAGAAGTGGAAATTATTAGAAGCAACAGATCTGTAATATTCACTGCAGAATATCCTCTCACAGAACTGCAGACCTCAAAGGCAAACCGCCCCGAGTTCCAGACATTCATCTTGGGTCTGATCTGAATCAGACCCACAGGTACCCTACCGTTTAAAACTATTGAAAGCTACAGAAATGTATGGACAGACATATATTCCTAAAGCTGCACAGTATGCTGAGAATTTGACATTTTTGTAGATTGTATTTCAAACCATCACTATTTTAAAGTAAAAATAATCATTAAATCTCTGATAGGTTTTCCTTCATTCAGAAAGCCATCTGACTAATCTGAAGTAGTTAGAGAGAGGTATTAGGGGAAGAGGGTGACTCACTGCAATGGCATAATGGTTAGCTGCAGTCATTTTGAAGCTCAGAAGCTCTTAGTAATAGGAATCTGAGTGCTACTTAGTTTTTCTTTCAACATAAACAGACGGGATAAAATAGAACATGTTTGGTTTTACATGCGAAATCACTGATTCTCTCTTTAAAGATCTTTTTCTATAGAGTGTCATGTTTCTTTCTGTTCACATGTGTGGCCTTTCTTTTCTTTGATTGGGCCATTTTTGTTTTGTTCTTTTTTTTTTTCCCATCAAATTCAGCTTTTTTCTCATTAATACTAAAATGCTATAAACGTCCTCTCTCCTGATGTTCGAACCTGGGCTCTACTTACCCCAGCACTTCATTTTTTGCCAAACTATGTTTAGGCTAAAATGGAGTTGTAAGGAAAGAGTCTGGAGAAGCAGGGAATACATGTAGAAGCCCACCAGAAAGAAGAGAGTCCCAGTGACAGGTCACCCAGTCTATGCTTTTACCATGGTATCCCGAGAGGCAGTCAGTATATGCATCACATAGTGACTGGAGAGGAACGGGCTCCATTCCTCTTCCTACCCTAGTGATTCTTAGGGATACTAAATCTGAGATGCCTCTTCCCTTATTCCCTACGGTTTAACACTCACACTCTCTTCTGAATCTCTCAAAACACTCTTGCTTCAGAGAAAACTCTTCTGCACGTCTCACTAAAAATGTATGCAAAAGCTTTCAGCTGCATCTTGTGTTTTTGCCCTTGTTTCCCTACACTTGAGAGTGAAACATCTCATCGCATGTACTACACAAGTGTGAATAGCACTTAGCTGGCCTGCCAGAAAGCTTCTAATCTAAGTGGGTTTGGATCCACTAGTAAAAAGAAAAAGGAAAAAATACTCATAATATTTTGATGATTATTGCTTCCTTTTTTTCTTTAGTAGACTTGTTCTTAGAATCCAGAGAATACCTATTTATCCACATATTTTGCTGTGAACTATGATTGCTGCTACAATATGCACAGCACATATAGCATGTTCTTAAATCATCTAGGAGATCATAAGAACTTTCAGCTCTAAAAGGAATGCAGACAAATTCTGAATAGTTTCTGCTTTGCCATGTGAAACAGAAATTGTTTTTCTCAACAATTCTAGGAAATTATTTTAATGATTAAGCCAGAAAAATTTGCAGGTTTTTGATTAATTTTATTAAGCATTCTTAATAGTCTGTAAATTTAACTAACAAAAATGGAGACACTGATAGAGTTTTTGAAAGCGAATTTTATCCAATAGTTACATAATATGGCTCAGAGTTGAACCGAAACATATAAATGGAATCAATCACCCACACTGGCCAATGGGCTACTTCCATTGCCCTCAAGGGATTACAAAATGCTCTAAAAATTGGCCTTTCAGGAAAAAGGAATTTAGCCTATGAGAAGATTAATTAGACGTCAGAAGAAAACAAATTGATAGTGTTAATTTCCTCTTCTAAAAAGGTAGATATTCTCCTTTACACGATTGTTTCTTGGTGAAAAAGTTTGAATACATTTCTATTAATAAATTATGGCCCCACGGAAGCACTAGATTTGATGTAAAAGAAAGAAAAACAGGGTCCCAGGAAAAGATAAATGTTTATATTGCAGAAGAGTTGCATGTCTGCTACAGTAGCATTTCTTTATCAGCATGAGACATTGCTAAATTGATGCTTCATTCTCATCTGGCATTTTTACCCCCTCCCATATACCCTTCTCCTTGGCTTTGTCTTTTGGAAACAATAGGTATATTTCAGATTTTAAGACCATATTATGACATCCAAAACTGACAGGATTTAAACATAACTATTCTCTATAACTATGCCCTCAAAATAATTCGCAATGTTTGTAATTTTACATTTGTAAAATAAAACCATGACGTTCATTTTTTGCAGAGGAACCTTTCAAGTGAAGCAGATTTTTATGATTGATATTAACATGTATTAATGGGAATACTCACGTGCCCTAAAACTAGTTGTAGAACAGCCCCTAGCACAAAATAAGAATTAGAATGCATGATTGCATTAACCAAGAATTCCCATTAAGCCTTGTTTTGCTCCGCCTATTTTAGGACTTAACTATTTTTATAGCTGTTTAAAAATAAACACTGCTTGTTTTCTATAATAGAGAGAAATAAAGTAACCCAGAATAAAATAATAATAATAATAAAGTCTGGACAATTTGGATTTAAATGAGTAACACTGGCATACCAACATCTGGACAGTTGGTTTTTCTTTTCCAAATTCCAACTTGTGTGCTGGAGAAGCATATCAATGTACCATCTTATACACAATTACTCAGAGCAATGGAAATCATACCAGGTAGGATAAAAATAAACAACTGTCTATTGGATCTTTCACACTCTGGATTTGTACTTATGTAGAGTGACGGTTGCTTCTTGTACTTACAGATATTTATATGATTCATGTGCCCAGTAGACAGCTGGGATTTAATTTTTCTCCTTCACTTAGTTTCTAAGCATCACTGGCTGCATTCTCATAAGCTTTTGTGATTAAACAGACTAGGATCAGTCTCCAGTTTCGCTGAAGTACTTTGCTTTCTTTGTTTGCACATGTATGGCTGTTTTGGCCCACTCTTTCCATTCAAGGCTGTTACAGACCATTTAGACTCTACATTGTTATATTGTAGTTTCCTGATGAAAAATTTAATGCTCTGTCATTGTTAATACAATTTTTTTTACTAGTTATGTGATTTTTTTTTTAGTAGCAATTTACAACTGCAAGCATGAGAAGATGCTGTATATCCAAAGACCTACAGATAGAAAGACACAACTGAGGTGAGGAAGCCCTGAATTCCAAAGACATGTAGCACAACAAATAAAATGGAAACAGAGGCTTCAAACATCTCATTTTCTTTGGTTCATGCTTGCACAGCACTTACATATAATGGTAATATGAACCATGCTAATGCATATGTGTAAGACTAGTCCTTTGGAAATATTCAAAATGCCTAATGGTCTATTATCTGAAATGAGCTCATCACAAAACTACTTCAGCTGCTTTTGGCTCAGGCAGAAATGAGCCAGAGCACTGACTAATATGCGGCTTAGTTAAGATAGTTCTGAAAAGATGACTGTAATCATCAGCAGCACCTATACCTAGTTGGATTAAACGACCTGCTTTCAGTCACTGCTAGGTGCAAGACGAACTCTTCGAACCTGTTTTCAGTTATGCTCTGGTTCTTTGCACATATGTCACAGTCCCATCACATTTGCATTATTTGTCCTTTCTTGGGTGCCTAAATGGAATTTCTGACTCATTTTCACACAATACCTTCTCCAGCTGTCTTTCATCTTCTTTTCAAAAGATCTGTGTATGTTTGCTTTGAAATCATTATTTTCTCCTAAACTCCCATTAGACTTTCCTTCAGGTCCATGTACCATAACTTTCATTTTTGTAGAAGCTGTATCACTTTGATCATCCTTTAGAAAATTCATGTTGCTGTACATTTATTTGACCATTTTTAGAAACAAATTTAAATAGTGGTAAATTTTGAAAACCTGACCCATTCCCTCACTCTTGCATTCTGTCTTTTGACAACCCTGCGTAAGAGCTTTCTGCAGATTGTCATTCAAACATTATTTACTGATTTTTACATCTACTCTCCCTTCCCTCTGTATTTATCTCCCCTCCTCAGCATGTGTAGCCTACACTTGCACAAGTGTACTCTACACTTGTAGAGAGGTTGTCATGCCTGGCAATCTCTTATATAATACAAAGTCTTAAAGACAGGGAAATGACATTAGATCATTTTAAATTATTTTTAACTTTGGGGAAGTTAAAAATTTTAGTTTATTTTAATCACATCTGATGAATTCTGAGATAGGACCAAAGAGCTTTGCTGAGTGACACAGACATATACAGAAGACAAAAGTCTACAGGCACCTGTATCTATCTATTTTCTGACTTCTGTCCTGCTCATGGCTGCATAGTCCTGCTGCTTCTCAACTCTCTGGATCCTTGCTGACAAGGTGCAAGTCTTTTTTGACTTAGTACAAGATCCAACTAGCTTGTGAGAAATCTCAGAGGAGGGATTTCTTGGAAATAGGGATGAGAGCAGAAGCACAGCAGCCAGCAGTCAGACTGACCTAGCTTTAAAAAACTTGCATTTTACATGTGGAGGGGCTGTGTGAGTTCAGCTGTATGCTGACTGTCAGCTGGAAGTAAACCATCATCTATCCACAATGTGAACAAATCTTGTGGATGCTCCAGGTCTACCTCTGTATAAATTCAGAGTGACTCAGTTTAAGTCACTCATGGTTTTTAAGTTCTGTTTCTTAACCTTATGTGCTCTGTATCCCATAAATATTGCTCTTACCATTTATAATGTGTTGCAGCAAAACTCTTCAGAAAGAATGTTCAGCAAGAGAAGATTTTGCTGCTTGTGGTATTTGCAATCTACGCAAACTTTAATGACATTGTGTTGTTTCTTAGCAGCATTTGAGCTATGTAAAGAATGCATTTCTGCACCTCATGCTTCCTTGTTGGAATATATTACAAGCAGCCAGTGGACAAAAAAAGCACTTTCTCCTGACCAGGGAACCAATATTATTGATGGAATACTGTAGGTAGCCAAATCCAGTGCTGGATTATTCTCAGCAGTACTTTAACCAGATTTTTTTCATTCTTTAAATATCTCAAATGATGATCCTTCTATCACTTCCTGATGACTATTCCACCATCACAAAAACAACCCAAAACTGTGCTTCAAAAGGCTATAAAAATCAGTTTGTCATTCATAAGTTTTTTATTTGATCCTGAGATCGAATCATTGATTGAGTATGAATGCTCACAACGCTTCCATAGAATTCATTTTATCCCTTAAGCAACCAGACAAGAACTTACAGATTGTAGTTTTTGGCTGACCTTGTGAAGTTTAAGAGTCTAGCCCATTTCTCCTCTTGTCTTTCTTTTGACAAACTACATTCCAAGAAGCATAGCAATGCTGTGATAACCCTAAGGAAGCAATCAAGAAAGCATAGTAGAATTTTTCAAAACATGCACAAAACCAACTAACCTGGAAATGAAGCTAATACTAAAAAACTTCTTTCATGCAGCTGTGTTACAGTAGAGGGTCACTTTTAATTGATGTGCTTCTCTCCACTGTTGTAAAAAACCTTTGCAAATAAACAACAGCTTTGTCAAACATCTCCATCTGTAAACATAAACACCATAAACATATAAAATGAACTTTATGTCAGACATGTACATTTAGTTTTGTTGAGTCTTCCAAATTTTTTTTCCACTCCAGATTTTCTCCTAGAACAAGCAAGCTTTTTTTAAGCAAAAGCCTCTTTTGCATCTAAGATTTTCTCCTGTATCAAGTTAAAACAAAAACCAAAACAACAACAACAAAAAGCCCCAGATGTCCATGTCTAAAGTCAGGTTTAAAGGCCAATTTAAAACCCATTCCCCTTTGTGGCACTTCTCACACTGTGAGCTGAATGAAACACTGATGCTTCAGTTTCTAAGGGCTATCTGGAGCTGCTATTCTCCTATTTCAGTCTATGTCTATGAGGAATTTGCTTTGCATTTTGAAATCAAAAGGCCTGACTAAATCCAAAGAAAAATCTATCAGAGTAACTGTTCCAGCAAGGCACACTGTTACATTGTGCTGCCCTTTGCAAAACTGAAGCTGGCTGTGCTGACCACTGAAGAACATTTGCAGGCTCATCTCTGCTGTGGGGAAGTGAGCTTAACTGCACTACTCCCACTCCCGACTTCAGCACAGTCAGGACAAAATGCAGGAGAGAGCCAGCAGCTCGCTGCAAACCCTCATATGGTGTTGTCTAGGTCACAGGTCTGCCCACTCCCCTTGCAAAGCTGAAGAGGAGGCAGCTTCTAGTTGGCGTGGTGAGGAGAAAGTGGGTGGCCAAAGGTTAGGATCCGGAGTTCACCACAATGTGACGGGAATGCAAAGAAGTTTTATGTGGTTTGCTTGGCAAAGGTCAGGCAGCTGTGCTCACATCCACATCTTCCCTAGCTAGTAGGGCTTCTTTTTCTTTTTTTATTTTTTTTTCTGATGAGCTAAAACAGTGTCTTACAATACCATTTTTCAGCTTGCAGCCTCAGTAGGATGAATTTAAAGAGCAGCTGCCAGCAGTTTTACTTCATTCTAGCCCACACCTAATCACTTCTTCATACGGATCTGCAAGAAATATTTCAGCCAAGAACTTCAGGCACAAACCTGTTGACTTGAGCTACTTCAAGGGTGATTACGCTTGTGTTTACACAATGGCTTCTGCAAAAACGTTATGCTTCCTAATGTTATTGTTCTTTGAAAACGTATTCCAGCCTGCATCGCCTTTGCACTGAATTTCAATGGACTGATTAGGATGTGGCGAGAGATGCCTGGCCACCGCAGCATCCAATGGCTGTGCAGAGCTGCAAGTTAAACTTGAAGGGTCTTGTTTGACAGAGTTTTAATCATCGGCCAACAACTCTCAGAAGCTCTAATCTGCATAAATTAAAATTATATATGTAGCACTGCACAATTTCTTGAACACTCTCAGCTCCTTAGTTCAAGGATATTTTCCTGACAATATAATAGTTAGTGGGAAAACAGCAGTGGAAACCATAATGCATTTACAATGCTGATGCAGAAGTACACATACTGCTCTGAACAGAGACTCACACACACACACACTGTAGACCATACTGGTAGCATCACCTTTATCACATTTGCCCCAAGTGTGTCATCACATAGTTCTACTTTTGGAGCTTTGTACAGCTCTAGCTCCTTACATTGAAATTATCCAAGACCAAACTCTCTCTCTCACACTGATATGGAAGCAGTGGAAGGAGAAGGAAGAGTCTTAGGCAAAACAATTCTGTCACTTCTGAAAACAATACAAAGGAGAAGACTAATGTTTTTTGCTTGAAAACCTTTTGCATCTCCAAGCTAGGGAGCAAAGTGTTGAAATTTGACAGGACATGGCATAACATACTTCACTCTTCATGTGAAAACCCACCAAAACCTGCTGAACACATAAACATTTGAAACACTAAGCCTACACATGCTTATTGGGATTTGCCTCATCGTCATTACTGCAGAGACTCCATCTGTCCTGGAATCTGGCCAAGGATTCAGCAGGGATCCTCTGTGACTGGAGCTCTGGGTTGCACTGATCTCTGCAAAGTCAGGGCACTGGAACTAAGTCCTCTCTCTCCTGTATTTTCAGTTATTCATATTAGTGAAGTCTTTAGTCACTGAACTGTTATTCCTAATAATTATAGTTATAATCCTTATTAAGCTGTTATCAACACCTCTGCAAGCAATGTGGTGCTCAGCTTGGCCTGATTGATCTTAATCTGTACAGAAACCTGATGAAGAGGGTTCCCATGTGCTTGAAAGTTCCTGTTGTACCAAGACAACAAGGACTACCAAAAATGTAAGCATAGCCCTGTCCACTGTTCTTCAGGCAAGTATGGGAAGATTTACAGAGGTGATCTGGACCTGTTTTGGTTCTTATCAAGCAGCAGAGAGGGGTTTCTTCCCCTTTCTTTCCAGTTCTCTAAGTGACTCACCCACTAATGTTGTTTAGCCACAGCTTTCTGTCTTCGCCAGAATGAGTTTCCATTGAGCAGTACACCACTGGGGGGGAAAAAAGAGCTTAATTGCATCTCCAGCTTTGTATGTTCCATGCAAGAAACCTCACTGTTTTAATTATGGGTATTTCAAAACACCTTCATTTAGTTCTTCTAAATAATATTTGCCCAGGTTTCAAAAGCCAGAGAGATCATTCAGGAAGGACAGAAATAAGTCAAGCAAAGTTACTTAAGTCAAATGGTCTGCACCTTACTTAGAACCTTTTTTGTTATTGTTATTTTGTGGGGAAAAGGGAAAATTCATTAGAAAAAAGGAACGGATAACATCTGAAATTTCATCACCTTGATGAGGTCACACTTGATGAGAATCACAGGAAGAAAGGTTTTGGATAGAAATGCACAGAAAGGGAAAAGGAATAAAAAAATTAACTAGAAAGTGACCAAGTTAAAGTTAGAAGACATTTGCTCAGTGGAAAATACTAAATACTGTATTAATGGAAAAACTTTCCTATCTTCATACACAGGCAGAGTCAAAATGGCTCGCCATCTGATGGTTCATCAGACTTCATTCACTTTTAAATGCTCGTGCATCTCCTCAGTTAATAAAGTATTTTGTGCAACAATCACAGTAAATAGATAGAAGATGATAAAAAAAAATTAAGGCAATTTATACTGTATGACATACATAACAGGCTAGAAAGCAACAGTCTGTAACATACTAGGTGGTTAAATTTCCGTAACAAATGTTTACTAAAAGCTATAAATAATAGTTATTGATGTCAACTACCGTTATGCAAAACACTGCACAGGAAAGAAAGCTTGAAGCACTTAAGGATTTGCTTAGTGACAGCTAAAGAAATCAACTCATTCCTACAATATATCAGCATATAGCTACAGACTTTGGTTTGTCATGAAAACGGGGTCATTCACATGCAGAGACAGGAGGTACCATTCTCAACAAAGGGGTATACAGGATATATCCCTGTAGCTCCATTCACGTTACACAGTGATAGTTACAGATGGGTATGGATGAAATGTTTGAGTATTTTGATATAGCAGCTAACTACTGAGGGAGCATGGCGAGTAATTCTGTACAGATGAACTGTTAATCCTAAACATGTATTATTTGCATTTTTAAAATAATAAAGAAAAAGCACACTGGATATAGTACAAGATTTTTCTTGTCAAGCTTGAGAGCAAACACATAAGTCAATGCCATGTGGCCAAGATAGTCCAAACTAACTGATCATTTCAGGTGCCAAAGCTGACATGAATAAAAGACCTTATTTACAGGAGATACTGCCTGCCAACCTCCTGTAGATCAAACTGCATAAGATGTGAACTTAATTTTCTTTTTTCTGTATTTTGGCCTTTAAATGCTTGCAATATTAACAATATTCTGGACTTTGATTGGTTCTGTTGGCAATGATTGATCTTTATGAGAATCAATACAAAAATACTTACATCTTAAATCTTAATATTTTATTGAGAAGAATCAGGCAGATTTCTTCTGTTCAAGACAAAGGTAGGTGATGTAGCCCAGACACGTCTGACATAACTGAATCAATCAGAAAACATTTCCATACAGTACATTATCAAGATTTACCCATTATGAATATATTTATAGCAGTAGCATATATTACTTGCCTTCCAAACAGTAGATGAACTCTACCGTCCTTCCAAATATTCCCAGTGTCCCCTTCTTACCTTTTTACAGCTTATCCCTCTCACTCTCCAGCTTGATTTTCTGCTAAATATTTAATTTGTAATCTTTTTCCAGTTCAAATTCCCTTGACTGTAGCACGTAGCTTTTTCACATAGGCATACTGCTTAGCAAGAATGGCATCCATACAGAATACCAACAACATAGATGCTCCCTACACCTGAAATACCCACCTAACATCTAAGTGAGACTCTTTTTCATCTTGTTTTCTGTTGTAGTTAGAACATCTATAGCCAAAATGCCTGATCATAGGCCACTTTCAGGGACAGTGCAGAACTTCCTCGTATTAACACCAGAAAAAAGAGGCTCCATGCACACTAAAGCCCCACAGTACTCAGGCTCTATTTCTACCCTAATCCCTCAGTATGGAATCACAGCCATGACACTAAGATTTCCATTCCAGTCTAATCTTGTATTTTTAACTTGTCTTGATTTTCCTATGGAGATGTATTTTCATACACACACCCCCCTCACCACAAAAAAACCCTGTATGCTTTGCAGAAGTCATGGAACTGTTTTGGAGAAAATTGGAACTAACCCAAGCCATTTGAGTCAGAAACTTTGAAAATTAACATCTTTCTGACTGTTCATAGAGTGGCTTGTGCACTGGAAGCTTTTGTAAGAAGAGTTCACTAAAAGTTGTTAAATTATGAAGCTTTTATTCACAAATTACTTGGCAACATTTGCTTACATCCTCTAAAAATCTAGGATTTCCCATTCTGCAGGATGTGTGAGAACACAGTAGCTTCCACTCTAACTGTTAGAGTTAAAAATAAGAGTCTTGATCTACCTTAACTTGCATCTGTGCAGTCCAGCCTATTCCAGCGCAAACTGAGGGGACCTGTTGACATGCTCAAGGGCATAGCTGTTGGTCTGAATTACCATATAACAGACCTAGACAGGCTGGAGGAATGGGCTCACTAGGGCTGTATCAACAGAAGCATAGCCAGTGGACCAAGGGAAGTGATTATTTCCCTTTATTCAGCATTTATTAGACCACATCTAGAACACTACCTCCAGTTTTGGGCCCTTCCATTCAGGAAAGACATTGGTAAACTTGAACGAGTCAGTAAAGGGCCACCACAATGGTCAGGAACTGGAGCACTTGCCCTGTGAGGAGATGCTGAGGGAATTGGGCTTATTTAGCCTGGAGAAGGAGCAGCTTCAGGTAATGCGCAAGATGGAGCCAGGCTCTTTGCAGTGGTGTATGGTGGGAGGATGAGGGGCAATGGGCATAAGTTGAGAAAAAGAGAAGGTCAGATTGGGTAAAAGGAAACCCTTTTTCATCATGAGGATGGAAACATTGGAACAGGGTGTCCAGACTGGTTATAGGGTCTCCATCACTGGAAGTTTTCAAAACCTGTCTGAATAAAGCCCTGAGTGATTTGGTCTGACCTCATAGCTGACCCTACTTAGAGCAGAAGTTGGACTAGACACCTCTTATGATCCTAAATGTACATATTAGCAGATAATGTAAATGATAATCTAAGCAGCATTAGACTTTGGCTGGCCTTGGGTAAAATCGAAGCCATTCCTCAGGATAACCTGCACCTAGCTTAAACAAGGCCCTCTGTCTTCCCGTGACCTAGGGTCCTGGACAGTCTCCCACATTGCTTTCTCCTTAGGTTGTTCACCTCAGTGTTGCAAACATATAGGACATTTTTAGGGATGGTTAGAAAGAAGGATGGAAATCTCCAAAAGCATTATACAAGGAAAGTTAAAGAACAGCCCACTGAGCAAACAAAACCTAGATAAGCTATTTCAATATTTCTCACTGCTATTACCGTGGCATTTACATTGTGATACACGCAAGACTAATACGTTAAAAGAGCAAATCACTTTGCAAGCTAAACTAGAAATCTCTTAAGCCAGATTCCCCTGTAGTTAGCCTTTTTATGCTTCTAAAGGGAGTTTCCAACTAACAGATGGCAATAATTTAACAACAGGCATATGACTGGGCAGATAAAAGGAACTGGCTGTAGCTACAGGTGACAAAGCATCCTACATGAGTAAGACTTCTGTGTTTGGGAAGACCTCTGCCTAGCACTGACTATGCTCGCCTGACTCTCCGTACTGCCTGTTATGTCATGCAACTGCCAGGGCCTCACTCTGCTTGGACTATACTGGCATGTACTGGAGACATGTATTGGAAACTCCTAAAGAGCTGACTGTTCATCTCTGCAAACATTATGCTACCACTACCACAGAAATTTGAAATACTCCATTTAAATTTGCCATTTATACACACAATGCACCGTCCCTGCAAAAAAAATGGTGAAACAGCCCATTGGGACTAAACCGGTGCCTCTGCTGGGAGCAGGTCTTAGAGGACAGTTTTGGAGACAAGTGCTTTGCTGGCAATCAAACCTCTGGGAACTACGAAGCAGTCTGTGCAGTAAACCATTGTTTGGAGGGAGAAGTGTTGCAGTTTTCCTGATGATAAGGTCTCTTTAAATCAATAGTACCTAACAGCGCTCACTTACACTGGAGAGGTTAGAGCCCTCACTTTGCTTAGCAGCTGTTCCTCGGAATGACTTGTTATTCTTTATCAGCTGTGTGATGACTCTGCCCAGGTCACAGCACACATTTTTTTTAATCCAAAGACTCTGGCCTAGTACACCGCAGCTGGCTTGAGAACACTTCATCTTTTACTGCAATCGCAGAGAAGGAAAATAGTTCTCAGTTTGGCTGATGCCTATAAAACATTGGTTCCAGATAACTTCCCTTGCAAAAATTAGTGTTTGGCTTTTACAAAATTTGTTTAGAAATGTACAAAGTTTGTCAGGCAAAAACACAATTTGTAACTCTATTTGTACAAACTCTATTTGTACATAGCATCCAATTGAGGCCTCCCTCTGTTGGGACACAGATGTTATGCAGGCACGGACAGGCTGCATGTGTATTTATAGGTACACCGAATTCATCTTAGGCATTATCAGAAGGTAAAAACTTCAGCTACCTGTGTAGTGAAAAAGTATGAATAGATAGTATTGTTTAGTCACCATGGTGGCCAAGTGGACAATGCACAGGGAGGGATGAATTATTTTGTTTTCTCCCAGTTTCCGTAACTCATCTTTCCTACTTCTGACTTCTGTCTTCTCTCTCCAAAATGAACTTCCCCCCCCAATTTTGGAGAGATTCTTTATTACATGTACTATTGTTCTGTAGAAAGATTGTGATTAGATTTGTCATGCTTACAAACTCCTAAATTTAAGTATAATTTTAAGTGACCCATGCTTACATATTCTTTTCAAAATTGTACAAGTTATATGTAAACTTTTTTTTTTTTAATTAGTTTTCCCTGCCTTTGGCTGCTTTGTAAGGAATATTTGTCAGGATTTTTTGACATGAAGTGTTACAGTGAGGTAATTTTTTCCTTTTAGAAAATGTTATTTTCAGACAGGTTTTGAAAGGATTCTACAGATGAGATTTATATAACTATGCTATTGATTTTAAAGGTAGATAAACAAGAAAACTGAAGCTCACTTTGTCTACCCATGCCAGATACAGTAGTAAAATATTTTATATGTACATACAGGAGAAATGTTTTTGACACCGAGTGGTTCCACAAAGAAGGAGAATTTGCTTTGGCCTTTGAGCAAGAGCTACACTAAAGGGTTTCAGTGATTCTCTGTTCAATTATTGACTTATTAAAAAACCACCACTCCATCGGACTGACCAGCCAGCATAAAGGAAGCTATAATTTTATTAAGTACTAACATAACCTTTTCCATAAAACTGTACTAAATAATTTAAGTCACAATAAATAATGATAATTTAGATGCCTCACTCTGTATATTCCTGATGAGAACAACCGCAAAGTCTCCTGAATCTGAAATGCAAAATACAGCTGCTTTCATTCCTGGTAATGATTCATCCTTGAATAGCTCCCAAGAGGAAGAACTATAGTACAGTGGAATCAGGAGTTACCAGTGTAATCATGAAAGATCGCTGTCAGGATGGAATTACTGTACTCCGTGTACTCTCTCACATTAAAGGGAAGGCAGTATGGTTTACTAGCTGCAAGCATCTTGCCAACAGATCCTTTGCAACATTTTGTGGCGTTTTCTTAAGAACTGCTCTACTACAGAGCCTGCGCTTAATCCCACAGACATAAATCCTAAGGCCACAGGCAAGTATTTGCCTGATTTCACAAATTTGCAATGGTTTGAAACAAGAAGTTCACAAAACAGCCTTCCGAGATTCAGAACGTGTTTTAAAATTGGACTAGATAATTAATTAGTGAGCGTCCTCTCTGGACAGGGCGTTCTTATAGATAATAGTCAGCCAATGTGCCTAGTCCCACCCTGAGCATCTCCTACGAGATGTGTCCTACTCTCCCACTGTGTTCTCAGTGATCGCATGACCACCATTACTTGGTGCTTGCAGTAAATAAAGTCACAAAGGCTGTGAAATTGCATTAGTCTTCAAACAATGACCTCTCTATTATATGCGAATATTGGAGAAAGAATCTAAATTCTCCTGCTTTTAATATATTTGTAACAATTATTAGCAGTGCTTAAATCTGCTCATTTTCATTGAACATAAGAAATTGCACACACTAGGCTATTTGTTCACTATTTGTGCTTATCATTTGCAGAGCAATAAAATTTTGCAGACATCCATTTATTGGTCTATATCCACTTTAGGCAAAATCACCATCATCAGACTGTTATCACCACAGCTGGACACAATGACTTTCTCTTAATGTTGTTATTCTGCTCATGGGATATAGCATGAGGTTCATTCTGGTGAACGTAAATGCCTTCTCCTGTCATCCAACGCTTATCCCAGTGAAGAAATAGACATAAATTTTATTTGTGCATTTTATGTAAGGATGCAGATTTTGTGGCTTAGGAAGAACAGAGGTTTTTTGGGGGTAAAGAGGCTTTAAATTTAAATTTCTCCCTCAAGATTTTAGAAATTCAGAAATATGGAAAGCCTATCATTTAGTTCCAAATTTGGATGTTTAAAAATAAGAATAAAAAATAATGACACATTCATTTAGAAAGGAAATTTATGAATACACACATTTTCCTCTCTAATTCTGTCTGTATTTAGGACTCCAGGTCGTTAGATTAGTTAAGACTATGTTGCTGTGACAGTTTGCAAAATGGACAAGTACGGGTCTTGGAATGATGACACAGTGTGATGACATCGCAGACTAGATAATACTACAGGATTTTTTTTTTTAAAGAGCTTAAAAAGAAAAAAGGAAAATTTGATGTGCAGAACCTTAACATGAGTAAAAGTTGCTGCTGGCACAGACAGAACACAAGAAGAGGAATAACAATATAAGGAGGTATTATTTCACTTATAAATCCCTTTAAATGCTGTTAAACACTTACAGTGTAGAAGGCAAGATTAATGTCTTATGCCAAGCACTAGACAAGGCCTAAGATACCATCCTGAAGAACTCACAGCATGGATTCATGTAACTGAGAAATCAAATATAAGTGAACAATTTCAGTTTTAGACAAAATACTGCAGTGTCCATTCTGCACAAATCTGAGACAGAGAAACAACTCAAACCTCCCCAAATACTTAAATCTATTTTTCCCCTCTACAGTTCTTCTCTTTTATCTTTTCTTGGAGGATACAGCCCCTACAGTAACTGCAAAATTAGACGGTGCTTTCAAGAACTGCTGGAAAACTGTGTAATTTTTTTTTTTTTTTTAATAATAAATATACAATGTAGTTACCAAATTGCAGACAACCCATTACATCAAATGGGAAAGTCTGAAGCAAGAAGATGAATTCCCCAAAGAGTTACTGGAAAACACAAGAGCTAGCCATATACCCATTTGGGATATGAAAGGGTTTGCAGTCCTTTCCACTGCCAGAAAGGGACTATCTGACAGGATGAACGAGGTGTTCCCTAGCAAAGACAACCACAGTTAGTCACTAAAATATTTTCCTGACTATGAAAGAATAATGTGGTTTTAAAATGTCCAACTGATAATAGTAATAGCAATTTGCTAGTTGGAATATGCATTTTTTTCGTGGGAACAAGCACAATAATTCTGTATAGATCTTCAATTTCATACCACAGATGTTACTTGAGCAATTCTGTAGCAACTTCACAGAAAAACTTCAACAGTACTTGATTTTTTTTTTTTAAATGTATACTTAAGAGCCTGAAAGCTTACAAGAAGATGTTAAAAGCAATCTTGACTGGACAAAAATCTTTCTGTAGCATGGTTTGAGCAGAGCAAACAGAAACTGCTGCCTTCAGACAGAAGGCATAAGCTGCTAATACCAACTTAATGTTTTATACACTTGATGCTATCTCTGTTGTATCTAGGTATTCCTCTTATTGGCATCCTTGCAATTTGTGTGCTGTTCCTTTCCTTTTCTGCCCCCAAAGTCTGACCCACGCCTAGTGGTTTTAGTGACAGCTTTGCCACTGAATTTAGTAACCACCTGGTCTTTCTCCCCTTATAATCTTTCATAATTTCAGCAACACCTTTTACTACTAGTGTTTCTGATATCCGTTACTGCCCTTCTTACATTTCTATGTAGCAGTTCTGTCCCTAGCTAATTCTCTTTAAAATGAGCTTCCAATATTTCAGTAAGTCCACACCTACCTTTTTAAAAAGTAAAGATTTAATAATTAAACAAACACATTCCACCCCCAACCAAAAAAAAAAAAAACCTCCACCAACCCAAAAAAACCCACTTCGCTACTCTTCCTTATGTTCCCAGGATCATAACTTTGGTGGAACCAAGGAGTCTTCTCCCTTTCTCTTTCCCTGTAAACTGTACATATTCTTCAATCTTAGTGTGTTTCTCACTGTCTTCACTCTATAAATCTCAGTCAGTTTGTAGCCACCTTTCCCTCTGATTACAGACAGCATCTCTCAGTCTCACTGCAACTGAGCCTTTTAGAATGTCCAAGATGAATCTATTAAAATTCATTTTTCTGTCTCAACATTGCTAACATTTGTCTTTTTCTAAATCTATCTGCTTTGTGTATTCCAACTCCAGAGTTAAGCTCCTTATGCTTGTATACAAAGCAAGTGGAGCGTGCCACTTTCATTACAGCATTCATTACTGCATTTCTGAAATACTAACATTAATCTAGCAGTTTACAATTTCAAGTTGTTCACATTTCACTTTAGCCATCTCATTTCGTATTTGTTTTAGAAGTCTTTATTGTTTTGGTTAATCTGTTCTTTATTTTGACAGCTCTTCTATAAAAATTCATTGCAAGGGTACTGTGAGATTTTGTTTGGTTTTGACTGTGTCTCTACAGTTCAGCATCCATTTGGATATATGGGTAGGAATTATTACAGCATTGATCATCAGCTACATCTCTCTCAAACATACTTCACTTTACTGAACAACATTCCATTCTTTTACCAAATCCTAATTATGCTTCCCTTAGTCTTTATTTTTGACTGCTGAAAATTGCCTCTCTGATAAATACTGAAAGTACACAGAAAAAGATAACATGCAAGTCTTCTGGTTTTGTTTCTTTCCCTCACGTTGAGGTTTTGTAGCAT
Source organism: Mycteria americana (assembly GCF_035582795.1). Lineage (NCBI taxonomy): Eukaryota > Metazoa > Chordata > Aves > Ciconiiformes > Ciconiidae > Mycteria > Mycteria americana. The sequence continues at coordinate 8,493,316 of NC_134373.1, read as the reverse complement.
TAATTCCCATGTTCAATCCCATGGGGAAGACTGGCTTTTCATTCTATTTATGTTGTCATCTCTTGGGGACAAGGGGCAGTTACATTTGTTATTTAGAAAAGGTCAATTAAAACTATAAATCCCCTGGAACTACAGTATTAAGTCTTATATCTATTTAGCCCATTGTGTTTTCAGCTCTGCAGGAAGCCCACAGGAATAGCTGGCATATTTTCCCAGCAAAATCCTAAGCATTGAAGTCTTGAACTTGGGTCTTATTTTAGTGCTGCAGAACATAATTTCAGGTTTATGCAAAGAAAGTCTAAAATGTTTAGTCTCGGCAGCCATTCCTTATGAGCAGCTATTACCAGAACAGGTGACGAATTTAGATGCATTAAAAAACCCCAAGGTGAGGTTGCTCTTTCCCCAATACTTAAACTAATTTGTAGTTTGTAGCTGCTTTCTTTCTTGAGCAAAGCCATAGTTTCCTTGATATTAAAGACAACGCTTCTACAGAAAAGTAATTTGAGTATCATCAGCAAAACTCTCAGCTAGGCAGCTGACCCTTTGCTTTCCCAAGAAATATAAGAAGAGAAGAAACCACACGTGGTACTTTCAGCATAGAGCTGACTAACGAGCCAAACTACAACTTACTCAACCGTTCAAGCAAACATTCCAGTGATGGAATTCATAGAAGTCCTTGAATCCTACATTAATAATAAGACTATGTCCACCACCTAAGTCATTAGCAAGAGAGGTACAGAGAACCTGTTCCCCTGAATCAACAAGTATTAGAAAAGTATGTAAATCGTGCAACAACACGATCTATGCAACAACCTTGATGCTATCTTTACATTGATCTCAAGTCTGCCTCATGCAGGAGCAATTCCATATCAGAAATCTGTTTAAACGGTGATATTGTTATCCTCACTTCCCACCACGTTGGGGCTGTTTGCAGGACATTACCAGTATGGTATGGTAATATCACGGAGCAATCCCATTAACTTCAGTAAGCACTGCCAGGAAAGACAGTATCTGGTGCTGGATTATTTTCTTATCCTATATGTGTATGCTAATCCGCATAGCAAGCTGGCCGATTCACTGCAACAAACTCCAATACAGAAGCTCTAATGCTGCATTAGCATAACGCTGTAGCTGAGTTAAGACCAGCTGCCAGGAGCATCACAGGACACCAGACAGCTTCTGGCCAAAGCCAAGCTCTACAGCCAGTTTGAGTAAGGACAGAGGAGGTCAGGTCTGTACTTGCTAGTGTTGACATCCCTGTGCCTGGCATAACAAGTCTTCTAACGCTTTTTTAATCTGTGGAATACTTCTATCCTCATTTCTCTGTGCAGAATTTTCAAAGAAGGCTCAGAATATGTAAAATATTATTTGAATGGATACCTAAAACCATGCTGGGTTGCTTCTCAGTAAGGAAACCTGAAGCATTCTGGAAATAGGAATGTCAATGTTCGTTTCAAGATATGTCCATGCTGAACCTCCTTTCTTCTATTTTCTTCCTTTTCTCTCTACCTTTGTCCTACCTCTGATGTATGACCCACATTTAGATTGACTGGGCAGCACGTTTGTGACTTGTTTTCCTTTCAATGATACCGCCAAAATCATCTTTTCTTCCCAACAAATATGTACCAAAGCTTATATACAACTCATAATACTCAGTTACACAGCTACTTAATTAGTACTGCAGAGCAACGGTGAAAATTGGGTAAAATGAGATATTAAAAACAATGGCTTTTACAAATATATATAAAGTGACACAAGCCCTTTGTTTGTTATTGGCAGAGGTGTTATTTGCAATAGCCTCATTTTGCCCTGGGTATTAAGACTGTGGTTAGGACAGCCATTGGATGACTGCTGCATAATAGTGTCAGACATGTCAAGAACTATAAAGAATTTCTCATGGTCTTTTAAAAGAATTTTCTCATGATCTTTCGAAAGAACATCTGGGCTTGCTTATGCAGAGATGTTCAGGAAAGACTCAATTTGCTATGTGAAGCTTAATGAGCATAAGTTAAAGCATATTCAAAATCCAAATAGGATGATCTGCAAGGGGATTTAAGATGCTGCAGCTCATGACCACTAATCCTCCACCAATCACTGAGTCATCCATAGCTGTCCTAAAGATTTCCACACAGAACTAGCTACATTAAGAAGAATCCTGTATTGTCCCTCTGGATTCTACTCTTTTCCAGAAAACAAGAGCTAAAGTCTCATCAATTGCACTATTCAAACCACAGAATGTCACTTTTTACACTGGAAACACTTACTCTTCCTTCTTTTGTAAATGAACGATGACTCGCCAAAGGTCTGTATAACACTATCAGAAAGTGAGTAACAAGACATTGTTTGTTGCTGCACTCTAATATATCCAGTCATGACCCACATCAAAACCATTTCGCATTTTCTCCAGCAAAGCTAAACTTCCAAAACAGGGGATACAACAGTGTTTACTTATATAAGACAAGTGTTTAACAAAAGAAAAATACATATCCAAAACCACTCAAACACCAAGTTTGTTGGCCTGCATTTTTATTGCTTTAAAGGCCATTTTTCTTTTCATGTTTTCCTCAGCACAGCAATCCCAACAAGCTGGGCTCAACAGGCTCCACTGAAATATAATATTCATTTAATTATTCAATTCTGAAGAAAAGTCTTATGTTTTCAGGGGCATAAAGAAAACCAAAAGGCAGTATCACAGTGCCATACAGAAATAAAAAATTTTTTATGTGATTACCTAACAATAAATTTAGGCTTTACAGAGATAAGCATGTCCCACAAAATGTAAAAGAAATCCCAGCCCTAATAAATAAATTACCTCTTACAGGTGATAGATTTTTGGGCTCAGAAAAAAAAGTGTGGTGGCTTCATGAACTCACTATCCACAAAAAATAAATACACGGAAATTTTTTTACTTCAGTTGCCAGTTTTCTTATATCTTTTTCTATTGTATTCTCAGATAGTCTATGTAGTTTTAACTTCTGCATTTAATACATCTCTTGCTTGTACTATTTTCATGAAACCTTGTGTCAAAGCCTATGCTTCATATAACTATACTAAAGTTTGAGAAAAGAAGAAGGATAAGCAAGCCACTGAGGTCTACCTCTCTAAAAATGAATGGGATGTTGGAAATCCATGCTTATTCTTCCTGGCAAGAGAAACGCACATTCTGTTAGCAATGTTTGACTAACCAGATGTAGAAAAAGTTAAAGCATCAATGGGCAGTGTTGTGTCTTCATACAGGATGATAAGGGGAGTACCAGCAGACTGACTAGAGAATAAAATATTTGACATGAAAAATGACAGAGATGATGAAAACCCCCACATTTTTTCCAAGAGCTGCTGTGTGGTTTTTCCCAGCATGGTAATGCCACAAAAGGTGGCTTTTTTTTTTTTTTTTTTTTTTTTTAAACAGCATGACTAAACTTTTCAGAGTTTTGCAGCAGACACACAGCAAGAATAAATTTCCAAACCTAGAATATTACTCTTCCATATTGGAATGGAAAAACGATTGCTCCAACAGACACCTACAGTCTTTTCAGACTGACCTCAGCAGTATGTGAGATTCAGGACACATTTTAAGAGAATATTTTAAAACACTGACATGACTGGAAAATGAGGTAGAATGAAACATTAGACCTCACAAAGATATATTGCATCAGATGAAGTGGGTATCTTTCAGAAGACAAATGGTATTCAAAACAAAGGAAATTAAATAGATCTATTCTTTCTAGATTATACGAAAGTATTTAATATTACATCACAGAGTATACTGCTAGTTGTCCTGGATTTCATACACAAAAGTAGTTAGGAGGAGGGAAGTTTGGCTAAATGGGAGGTAACTAGTGGTACTGTTGAAGGAGGAAACAGGATTCCCTAAATGGTTAGTTATGAGGCACACTTTTATAATGTTAGCACTAAATAAACAATGGAACTTGATGAGTTAAAGCTGGGAACATTGTCAGCAAATATGCAGCAAAGTGGCCTAGCAAATTTGATATCTCAACAATAGGTATGATAGAAATGGGACTAAGCTAAGTATAAGAAAATGTAAACCCATGCACTTCTGGAATAATAACAGGAAGTATCTCATTAGTTAAAACCAGAGGATGAAAACCTGGATGCGATAGGCAGTCACAGTAGGAATATGAACCATCAACACCAGTTGATGCAGTGTTGGAAACTTCCCGGTAATATTGAACAAGCAGAGTGTGGATTGTTCTTGTTTAAGAAAGATGAATTCAAATAAGGATAGACTGAAAGATTTTTAGAATTATAGGAAAACAGTCCACTATCTTACAAGGTAAAACAAAATTTTGCTTGTTCAACCTGATGAAGTAAAGACTAGAAAGGTTGTAATTGCCATCTATAAGTTTATCAAAGGGATTAAGTGGTGGGGGAAAAAAAAGGAAAAAAAAGAGCTGTTTAAATATAAAGTACAGGTTATAACAAGATGACATAGGTGCAAATTGCCATGAAAAAAATTTAGCCTATGAATTCATGAAGATTTATAATCATGGCGGGGGGAAGGAGGCAGGGGATTTGATCCATTTAGGAACCATTGATTCCATTTTATTCATTCGTGGTTGAACGAAAACATCAAGACTGCACTCACTGACTCTGGAGTACTCTTCCAGTCCTGTGCTACATGTAAACAGCAGCATGTAGGAGTGCACAACTTCAAAACAAAAATGTGAGTTTTCAAATTGGGAAGAGGTCCTGTGTACAGGAATAAGGAAGATGCAGATAAGTTTTCTGGTTGGTTTGATCAGGAAAGATCCTTCCATTTTTATTCCAGTGTTGGCAGATGCTTAAGTCTGTGACTCTCATGTTCCAGACAACTTTTCTACGTGCTAAATCATAAACCTCCAGAGGAAGTTTTGTACTTCCCAGACTAAGTATCTTCTAAAACAAATTATTAATGAAAACAGCTCTCTGCAAAATACCTAGAGAATAGTTTACTAGATTGAAAGTATATTGAAGATACTTTGGCTAGCTTTACTAGTCAAACATCTAAATAAAAAGGCTAAACACATCTCAGAACTTATGATGATGGTCAGGATCAAACCATGAAATGACATCTTACAAACAGTTTACCAGCTTTCACACAATGAATCTGCTCTACGTTTGGATTGCCGAGATGGTGAAGTTGAGGTTATTGTACTGATCACTTTGTAGTTGTAAGAAGCCGAGTTTGTTAATTTACAGAATCTTCATTTTTACTGGTTTCAGCTGAAAAAAAGTTGCACATATTTGACTAATTAAATAACAAGAAGATATTACTGCTGGTTCACAAAGTAACCACAACATATTTGGTTAATTAACTCAGAAGGGCAAGGCATATAAGAAAGAAAACTTTTCATTTTGTATTTGGGAGGCAGAATAAACTTTGAGTCATTATTCTGAATATTATTTGCCAGATTCTTTGTTATTATATATCACCCTTGTATGATGAAGTCAATAGACTGCTCTTATATTACACTAACCAAAGACCTAATCGTTATATTATAAGAAAAAAAAGATTAATATGTATAATTATAGAACATCAAGCTGCTTTTTCAGAGTAAACCATTCACATTTGTTCTCTCTGTTCCTAACTAAAATATCTTCCCACTTTCTGTCTTACAGTGTTAATTGCCTATCGTCTTTATTTTTAGCCTTTTATTATTTTCATCTATGTTTACATGGAAAATCTGAAGATTTTCTGTCTTGGATGATGGGTGAAAACCAAACACAGTTTTCATTATGAGGCAGAATCCCGCAAAGCCATAAATGGAAATCAAAACGGCTAAACATATCTATTAACAAAACAGCAATTCCCCAAGCTCTTAGTGTTGACTTAATTCTTCTCCCACCAGAAATCACTGGAGGACAATGACTTCCCCAAAACCAAACTAAGCCCACAGCAAGTACTTCTGTTATAAGACTTTACACTGAATAATAACACAGAGGTGTGTATTCTTTCTGTGTTTATCCTGTGGCATTGGCACATTGTTTTCTGTTTGTTCACCTGTTCTTTTCCTTGTCAAGTCCAGGTTTTTTTAACAGCAACTATTTCTCTACACCTCAAGATGTATTTTCATTACTTAGAACTCAATGGTTGACATTATATTAGCCCTGTTACTGTTTCTTAGATAGTTCGGAGAAACTCAGATGCTGTCCTAAGTAAAAAACACGCAGCTGCTGTTCTGGTTCCACAACTGTCATTTTTTTTTTCCAATAACACTGGCATCAACTGCACAGTTATTAGGCCAGCTTTTCCCAGGAATTGCATGTATCACTTCACTGTCTGTCCTACAAACATGCATAGTACATCTTTCTTTTCTAACAAATACTATGATCCTATACTACTTTACAGATATGTAGTCTTTAAGAGGTAACAATTTCATTTTCTCCAATCATCTCTATATAAGCCCAGTAACTACACAATTAGTTTTAATTTTTTTTTCAGCTGGTCAGTCATCATTTTTGCAGTTCGAAAGCATGACAATAGTCATTCATAATGTGCTACTACTTCTTAACCTCTTCCTCTTGGGAGGTATGCCAGTGCTACCAATGAATAGAAACTATTCTGAAGTCACATAACACCAAAGTGAAGGAATAAATCAATGATTATTTCTGCATTGGATTGTATCACCAAGTACTTGGACTTTTTTTTTAGAAACTATTTATATTAATAATCAGTCACAGTCTTAAGAAAAGGGTAACAATGATGTAGGCATCTCCCAGAGCAGTACGTGCCCTGTGGCACTACCCAGTCATAGCAATGACTCATTTTATAGCTTCTTCCAGTCACAAGAGGTGTGAAAACTATGACCACATTTACTTAATTTAAAAGTATTCCCTCTCCTCAGTCTAATCTTTTGACTACCCTAAACAAATGAAACTTGATAAGGATCAGTACTGCCGGAAAGTGAAATTCCTGAAGCAATTAAAGCAGCATACTAACATTCAGTACTCACGAAAGCAGTGCATCTGCCCTGTTTGTAATGTGAACGAGCAGTGTGTTTTGGTACTGAACCTGAGGACAGCACAGCCAGAGGACTTTTGTGTAACTATCAAAGAAGTGATAGCCAAGAAGTGATAGTGCTAGTCTGACCTAGCAAAGATTTCCAGTATACTCTTCTTAAGGTTAATTGACTTGGTTCATGCCTTAATAACTCTCCCGATTTGGACTTCATTTTGTGCAAGAGCCTTGAAATCACATTTGGGCATGAAAAAACTAATTCAGAATGGAAGATGAGTGTTTGCCATGATGGTCAATTTAACGGGCAAAAATCAAAGCCAAAAAATGAAGACCTTGATTTATGCTACTCATGCTGACAGTCTTGCAGAACACACATGAAGGAATTTTAGAAAGACCAGCACCCATGCTTCACTTCAGTCAACACCAATAGTTTTGGTTCCTTAGAACCACGGTACCATAGAGTCCAAGTTTTGGTGCATGCAAGATATCTCTACTAAGGCGTAAAACATATGAGAAAAAGTGACTAGAGAGATTTTAGGACAGCTGCAATCTAGTCTATGGTTTGTTGCAAAATTAGGGTTACATGACACAAACCAGACCAAATGTTTAATGTAGTGGAATGCAGTAAATTCAAAGTGATTGCACCATTCCTTATTTATTAGCGCTCCCTGAACTAATAATATGCAATTATTTAATTCTATAAACAGTCAGTCATTATCTAAGACAGTACTTCATGTGAGGACAGCATTCATATACCATTTATGCATTATTGAGCCATTAATGGGAACAACTGCATTAATACTATCCTGCAGCTGTTGGTGGATGTACAAGAAAATGCCACATCAACAAGAATGTGACTGAAGATTTGAAGCATTAGAAAATGTTTGCCTTAGAGCAGAGAGAGGAGTGAGACTTAAGAACTTCTTGTCACTGGTTAAAAGACAGCTGTATACTTCTGGGTTGCTTAAGCAGCTATGTATGAGCTTAAGCATCATTTTTGAAGCAAAGAAAAAACTTTGGCTACTGATCCAGAACCTCACTTTCATACAATGCCTTAACTACAATAGTAGGTTCCTTTACTATACAGGCTATTATTCATATTCCACAATCTTTTGGGGTTCCTCTAAGTCTACTAATAAGTGTTTCTTGAACACTTAAAAAATGTTAGACTACAAAATGGTAGACTAGAGTATTAACATGGATAAAGTGAAGCCTAAACAGGATTTACAGAGTTTATATGTGTTGTATTTTTGCTAATACTAATGTGATCATGGAATTCCATTAATCAAGGTGCTGAGACCTCACAGATACAAGAATTACGTTGCTACTTCAGAAACAAGTTTCCTGCTTGGCTACATCTGAAATTAAAACTCTGGCATGTAAATGTAACTTAAATGCTAATACTTCTTAAACAAAGACTTCTCAGGGCCTATTTATGGTAGTCACTGTAAGAGTCATTCTCCATCATCTGCAAGGGACAAAAATACTTTGCTGATAACCGTGCCAAAGAAAAAGAAAATCCTGTAAAAAGTTGCAAAGTACCACAGTATACCAGTGTGGAATCCTCATATCTCAGAGGATTACCCTTGAACAGTATTACAAAGCTTTCTGATGATCAAGTTCAGCATTGCCATCCACTGAAAATTAAATGTAATCTATAATCAATCTTTTAAAATAATTATCTCTGCATAGCTGCTTCTAGTGACTTCCAAAACAGTAAACAAAATTTTAACAGCTGTAATGAAATAAACAGAAGTTTTCTTCTATCCTCTATTTTTATTTTTAATCAGGCAAAGAGTTAAAAAAATCCAGTATTTTCCAGAAACTTCACATCTTCCTATATTTATGCTTCCTTTAAGCCTCCTATATCCTTCTGTATTTTTACAGCATAGCTTCTCTATGTAAAATATGACAAATAGTGCATAATTACTTCTCTATATAGAATATTTTGATTTATATCTACCTCTGTCAACTTCTATGTTTGCACAAAAATGTGATTCCAGTTACTTACATTAGAATCACCATATTACATGGAATGAAATTGATTACTTTACTTTCTAAGTTGTCAATGTACTCTCTTGCTATTGCAGATTTATCTTCAAAGAAATATAGATAACATTTCTTAAGTATTTCTCTCCTTGTCCTCTCATTTTTGCCTCCCCCCCCCCAATAATAAGTATAGTCGCTCTTGCATTTCAGGAAGCTAAACCCAGTTCTCTGTGTTTAGCTTCCCTGACCATTATTTCACAACTCCACTGGGGACACTGTACCACAACCGCAGCTGTGCCAGGTCTCTCTGAATGAAACACTTTAGCAAAACGCTAGTGTGGGTTAGCTACAGGTTTAGATGGTATGCATTAGATGCAAGCTGTTTCTTCTTTGACTTCTTCCAGTATCTCTTCTCCCAAATGGGCACAGGAACATAGAAAATGAACATCAAAGCAAGGCGAGATGACAAGATGATATGGTTCAACTTCTGCTTATGCAGAGGAGGAAGAACTCAAGTACACAAAATCCCTTTTCCATAAACACCCAACCTAAACATGTTGAATATAGGGTGGTATATCCCATCATATTCTTCACAGACTGCAAGCCTCAGCTTAATACCTCACATTTATTAATCTTGGCTTTCCTGAACAGAATTAAATTTGTGCAACACAATGCTTTCACAATCCATGCAGAATGTACTTGCAATCTAGGATGAACTGTATTTCACCACTATCCTCATGGTTTATGTACCCCTCTTTGATTTCAAAATTGTCTTGCAACTCTATTGAAGGTGATGCTCTGCTCCCACAGCAGAGTGGCAAGTGCATGAGCAGCATGCATTGAAGTTCTCAAGTAAGATTCAAAATCTTGGTAGGAAAGACCATCCACTGAGGAAAAGCAGATATATGGTCACACTATTCCAACTTCAGTGATTGTGAGATGTGGCTACCAAGCTGACATCACCATAATCCAGTCTTGAACTGAGCTTGGGGTGGACAGAGAGCCTGCTGGAGCACAGTCAGCTCTAACAAAATACAGCAATCTGGCCTTGGAGCTGGCTGTGTTGGACACAATAATAGCATGCCACTGCTGCAGATCTTTTCCTTCCTTTTTAGAGCTTTCATTAGCCAAAACTTCATCAGAAGTAAATACACAGACCCCATGTCCAAAGAGATGACATCTGGAATACCAGAGATTTTGTTTCAGGAGCAAGGGGTGCAAAAGAAGAGCACATTAGAACATTGATTGTTTTTTCCCTTTGTGTAGAGATTTATGCCCTGCATTAAAATGTTTATTGATGGATAGGTTGCCTCCTGGTCACTTTTCTTCCCACTTTTATTGGTTTGAATGTACAGCCTAGAATTCATTATTACATCATGCATCCAGAATTACTTGCAAAATCTAATATTACTGAGATGTTGCCAGTTTGAATAACCCTGTTTAATTAAAGACATATTTCCTCAAGGACAAGAAAGGTAATCTTAATGCATGAAGAGAAACTGATCGAAGAGACAAGGAGCTTGATAATGCATTAAAAAAAAATTAAAGTTTTCAACTACTGGTCAGAATGGGTGGCAAGGAAAGAATAAGCTATTATTAAAAAACTCATAACAATAGTTGACCTATACATAAACAAAAATGGAAGAGTAAAAACAAGCATAAAATTAGGTGATATGTAAGCAGGTTTTCCTTCTTTCTTTAACGTGTAGGACTAAAAAAGCTGCCGTGATTCTCTGCTTGTTCAGCTATAAAGTTGCTGGAGGATCAATCTTATTTGTATGAGTGGTCTTCATTTACAGGTGCACTCATAATAGATTTCTGTTATCATAAAAAAATGTTTCGGAGCATGTCATAAATTATTTCTGTATCTTTAGAAAGCAACCTGGACAAAATTGGCCTCTCAGTCTACCTCACTACTGATGCAATATAATACAGGTTTTGTTTTGGTTTAGTGGAGCAAGGGGGTTGGAGGGAAAGCAGTAAGGTTAACGACTCTTGAACTGTTACTAGTACAAGATTGTGTCATTTTCTGTTTAAAGAGAATCCTGTGACTTGGTTCTCTAGTAGATTTCTAAATTACTACATTTCTAATTACTAAATCTTTAACATACAATTTGAAGACATACACTTGAAATTTGAGTCTGGTTTCATTTGTACCAGTGCAAATCCTAAGAAATTAAAGTTGCTTAAGACATCATTAACGCAGATAATAATGTATAAGGAAAACTAGAATTATCATCTGCTTTTTTGTTGTGTTCTTGTTTGTTTGTTTGTTTGGGTTTTTTAAACCATAAGTATAGCTGACTTGTCATCATGCTATACTTCTATTGTTACTTCAGCTGCTATTTATTTTGGAAAATATAAGGAAAAGCACTGTGCCAAGAAACTGAATAAGGAAATATTTGAGATTATATGGGGAAAAAAAAGAATATTTAAAGTTTAGAGGAGAAGGAAGTGAACTAACACAGTATTACTGCAGTTTATCAATATATCACTAAGAACATAAATATTATTTTGTACTGAAGACTAAGTAAGGTATTTCACCTTCAGTATAAATAATGATCAGGCCATTAAGAAAATGATAAAAAAAATAAACAATAACATTAAACATTATTGGGGATAAGCAAAGCAATATACATACTGATTATTCAAACATATATATATTATTTGGGAATTCAGTGGGTTCAATAGGAACAGCTTCATGTTTACTATTACCGTGCAAAATCTCACTAAAAAGTTGGATAAAATAGGATACATTTTCTCTATAACATGTATTTTTACAAGGGCTAATTAAAAAAAAAACCCAAACAAAACTATTTGTTTTTCTCACCACTTCAGTATTACCCATTAGAACTGTGCTGAAGAAAGTTTCAGTTAGTTTTATTAAAAAAGCCTTTAAACTTATGAATTATTTACAACATGCTAATATCAAATAATACAATACTATTAAAACTCTAAGAAAAGAGAAAAGCTGAATTTTGAAGTGATGTGGCTGAAGTGTCTCTTCCTCCACTATCTGACCTGCGGAAGAGGGAAAGGCACCTCAGCAATGGGACAGTGCAAATCAGAGCTGAATACAACTTGCAGAAGGTGGCACAAAGATTGCACTGAATACGATGGTAGATTGGCACCTGGCAATGTAATGACACATACTACCTGACTTCTTATTTTTTGGAGTTACTGAAGAGACATTTTTCAAATGCAATAGAAATGCATCAGATCTTTATCAGGACATCTTTGCTCATCTCTGTGGGCCCAGCTCAGATGCATTTATTCAGGATAAATAGCACTTTGTGGTCCAAAGAGTCCTTCCAAAACACATTTTACCAGGACTCAGTACTTTGCATCACAAATAGGGTGGTCCTTCACAAAAAAAATGAAGAGTAAGAAGAAGAAACAAAAGGTGACCTTGGGGAAGGTCTCTGGCTCTCTGAGGTAAACATAAGCATGTTGATCTTTACAATGGGACACCTTATATGATTTTCATTTGGGGGTTTGTTTGGGTTTTTTTTTTTTCTTTTCTAAAAACAGTATTTGCACACAGATGTTAGCTTTCTGAATGGAATTCTTTTTCTGGCAGTTTTGAAGGCCATCTTGTGGCCATGGCATTTCATTGTTGTGCCTCAAAACAGTTTGTTTTGACAAAGGGACAAATTCTGATCTCACAGCTGTATCACTCAATACTAACGCCATGGAAGACATCAGCACAACTGGGTTCAAGTGAGGTAAGCAGTCAAATTTTATAAAACAAACTCCCACTCAAGCTGTACAGTCTTTCTGCTTATATAAAAATGAAAACAGGATTTATTTATTTTTTTAAATAGGGATTTGATTATGCATATAAGGAAGGCTTCAAAGTATAAGGGATTCCCACCAGTAACCAAATGCTGGCTCCATCGCACGCTAGGTGACAACTCCAGCTCTCGCTCACCCATTAAAGCAGCCTAGCACTCAGGTTTAATCAGGCATCGGGGTGTCTAATGAGGCAGTTTTCGGTAAACATAGTGAAATCTCTGATCAAACAGCCTTGTCGTTTGCAACAGAATGCTATTACTGCCTCAAGGAAGGACTGAAGGACTTTATCCAAATCCTCAAGGTATCTTTCCACAGTCCCACAGAAGCCAACGGGAATTTGGTAAGGGGGGTGAGGGGAGGGACAGAGCTATTTTTACCATATTGTGACAGAGCTATTTTTTTTTCTTTCCAGATTCTTAGTTATCCTTCACATCATTCATTTATATTCATTTAATCTGACTATTTAGACTATTTTAAACACTTTTTAAGGTTCTAAATGGAATGGTATGTTGTTGAAGGTCCACGTTAAATCACCTTTAATGTCTCATTTTGTTTTATAAAAAACTGATCTTAACAAGAGAGAAACTTCAGCTTATTCCTTGTGGCTTATTTACTTTTTGGAAACAACAGGTGTTGTAACTTCTTTCTGATGATGAACCTCTTAGTCACCAATTATTTTTCCATTGACTAAAGAAAGTTATATTATGAATCTTAAAAATACCAAACATTTCTAAAAGGATAATTCAATATTATACACACTGGCCTAATTCCTTTAACTGTGAGTAAGAGCCTTTAGTGTTACAGAATCTAGTACAGTAAGACAGTGACTAAGGGGTGATGTCCTTAGCTGATACTGCAATAGAAATAAGTGATACGCTATTGGCTGACTCTTTCAAAGTCAGTTTTAAAATAAAAATAACTCCAGAAAACAACAAATTATTTTTATAATTCTAAAAATGACAATGAAGAAACAATATACTTTCAGTCTTGGGACTGATGAAAACAGTACAGCTTAATATTTATGTTAGTCTTCCTCAGAGCTTAACGAAGTGTGTATTAACTGGGGGCCTTACTTTGCCATGACAACATGTGGACATGAAAAAGATAATTGCTACAAGCCCAAACTAAGTGGCTGGACAAGAGCACCTCTTCTAGCAAGGCTGGGTCTTACCCAGCAAAAATGTGGCAAATCTGCTATGCCTGTACCCTCTAGTCCCTCTCTCCAGTTGCCAGAAGTCTCTGGCCGTATTTTGTCTACATCCGCCCGGGAGCTCCGAGCCTGGCTTCTGCCACATCCTAAGAGAGATTCTATTTGTGTCTCCAAAAGTGAACCACAAACTTCAGGAAGTAGCAGCGTCTCCACAGTGGAACATATGAGAGGCGCCTCTGACGAAATCACATTGTGATACATTTATAAATCCACCAAGATTGATTGAAAATGCATGCTGGGTGGAAGAAACAAAGGAAAAAAAGTTCATTGTCACCTGGAAGTGATTTACAAGACTGTGCTGCACTTGGTAACAAAATTAAGATTTCCCAAACATGTAAACATTTCTCTGTGAACTGCTGAAGTCATGGGTTCCATGTTTTCCATTTTCTTTGGGCAGTGAGGAGAAAGAAAGCAAGTCATCATCATGTCACCACAGAACAAAGTACTTTGTCTTGGCCACTGACCTACTGAAGAGGTAACCTACCCAGTGCTTTGAATAGGGACTGTCCAGGATGCACAGTACTTCATTAAGCACATATTTTTCTCCTGTCATTCAAGTTCCAGTAGTTTGCAAAACAGATTTTTTTTCCTATTAGGTACAATTTATAGCACACCTGTATTTTACAGCAATAAGAAATGCCCAAGCAAGATGGAAGATGCCAAAGGCAGAAAGCTGCTTGTTTATAGCAATGAGAAATATATTTCAGCATCAGAAGGGCCAAGCTGCAAAATTATAAACTGTTAGTGATATTTCTAGATTTTCCTCAGACTAACTCATTCCATGTACTGTGTTGGAATAATTTTATTGCAACTGCACTGAGAAAAATCACTTCCATGAATTTCAGCTGTTGTAATAGTGAAAGATATATTTCAACAGTTGGTATACAGCTGACCCCCAATGCAGAGAACAGTGTTAAATAGAAGTGGACAGCTTTTTTAGAAGCTGAAGGTGTTGTGACTGTGGCCACTGAAACATTGGTGTCTCTGGCTTCTCGCTAAATCCCAGTGTGAGAAACCATGCCTTTGTTACTTCCAATTTCCTTTGAAATTTCAATTTGGTTTCACTTGTTTTTATCACTTTCAGTTGTGAGGCTGTAAGAAAGTAGCTATATTCCAGTAAGACTGTCCAAACTCAAAAACATTTATCAGTGTATGCAAAGGCCTTTGGGGCAGCAGAGGCATCTGAAAACAGTTCTGCAATGGCTAATACACGAAAGTTGTGACTGTGGTGGAGGTTTGAGTGTTACAGAGCCTTCAGACTAGGACACGAAGGACCACAGTTTGCAGCAACACAGGCGCAGTTCTAGCAATCGAGGAGAAGCATTAATTGTGAGCAACTAAGAGAAAATAGTCCCTCTTCTTTCTCTAAAAGCAACAATAAAAAGCCTACCCTGGCTACTCAGTCCTTCAGAAAGCATCCTTATTGAACAACAGCTACAGATGCCTAGAGTCTTAAGTACCCAGGTTTACTTACCAAGTGTTAAACCTGAAAACCACTACCAAGTTTACACACGGCACAGACATTTTTGCTGTCTTACTGTACTGGGTCTGGTTGGGATGGAGTTAATTTTCTTCATAACAGCCCATATGGTGCTGTGTTTTAGTTTTGTGACCAAAACTGTGTCAATAACACACCAGGGTTTTAGTTATTGCTGAACAGTGCTTACACAGCATCAAGAATTTCTCTGTTTCTCACTCTGTGCCCTGAGTGAGTAGGCTAAGCGTGGGCAAGAAGCTGGGAAGGGATGCAGCCGGGACAGCTGACCCCAGCCAACCAAAGAGATATTCCATACCATAAAACATCATGCTCAGCAATAACACCTGGGGGTGAGAGGGAGAAAAGTCATTCCAAAGTAACTGTTGCTGTCAGTGAGTTTTGCTTGCGTGGCACTGTGACAAATGCTTTGGACTGGTGCAAGCTACGTTCAGTGTCCTTCTCCACTACCTATTTCCTTTTATGACTTCAAGCACAACACATAAGCAAAGGTTTATTTACTTAAATGTGCCAGTGACATGGGAGGAAAAAAAACCCAACCCTCTAATTAATGTAGCTAGACTGGCAAAAGCCCTTGAACACAGAGTAATCTCCATTTTTATATAATTACTTTAATGGGGGAAACGCAAAGGAAATCTTCTGTCATCATAAACAAGACACCTTTTCAATGTTGATGATGCCTTACTCTTCCTGGCTAAATATATACTGTCCTGCTAGGATTACTCTATCCACACCCACATGGGAGGCATCCTAACAGCCTTCCAAGCATCCCATTTTTTTTCCATGGCCAATTATGAATTCTGGTTATCCCATCCACCCTTACAGCATCTCCACAAGTCCTTCCAGAACTTACACCACACAAAACTCCACTTACTTAAAGTACATTGCCTCCCTTGAGCTGCTATCCATGACTACTTTGTAAGAAAGGGGTGTGGAGGGGAAAAAAAAGTGAGCTGCAGTCTAGATCTCTGAGCTGACAGCATGCCATGCAGGTCCACCTCTGCACCTGACAGGGCTCAAGAGCCAGCAGCCAGGACTTCAATTTGCTGCTCAGAAGCAGCAAACGCCTTGGAAAGAGAGAGTCCACCTCATGGCTTACTCTCCTTAGTTAGCAGACAGGCTAATTAGATTTTCTTTGGAAAGGCTTTGGCTAAGGGCACTAATACGAGCTGTTTTGATAATATTTTTACAGGCACTCTACCAGAGAAATTAAACAGCTGAGAAAATCCCAATCGGTTTCACGCAAACGCTGAACTCAAGCAGAATAGCACGTGCTCTACTTAGCTATTCCAAATTACCTCCTAAATCATGATTAAGGGCTAAGGACTATGACAATAGAGGATAAACTACCCTCAAAGGAAAATCCCAAAGACAAAGGAAGTCTATTCAAGCCTCCCATTAGGACCTGCAGGCCTGGTCTTAAGGTAGAGCTTTTAGATAAGCTGCCTTTGGAAAAGGTCCTACAGAGGTTTAGAATGGCCTGTTATTAGATGTGCGTCTGTTCTGAAAACTACAGACCATCCCTTCACTCATTTCTACATCTTTTGAACTGAAATAATCTGAGGCAGAAGAGATGCATCCCCAGATTCTTTTTAACCTCAAAGTCACTTTGTGTTCCAGCCACACTTCTCCATCACAACTTTGTACTAAGTCCAGTGCTACTATGGTCATGTGAAGCTGCAAGAAAAATCTAAAGCATTTTCATGTTTAATACCCCCTCACCAAATACCAAGGCTAGGCTGCAGACGCTGGTGCGGGAACTTTGTACATCTCCCTCAAAGGACTAAGTGAGCCTGTGGCAAACTATGATCAGCCCCAACACAGGTAACTACTACTTCAAAAGGACTGAGAGGCATGAAGACATGATGGTGGGCACTTTGCAGTGCTGCTTTGTAACATTTGTACTAATGCACTTGGACTGCTCTCAGTCAAGGTGCTCTCAGCTTTGCAATTCTGGGTACAAATAATTTTCCATAATTAAAAAAAAAGTCAAAGGACCATGCTGTCCTGACTATTACAATTTTGTACGGACAAAAAAATTGCTATTCGGTGCAATTCCAGGATTCAGTTTGCCCTATATTTTCATACTATAATTTAAAGAAAAAAAAGAAACTGCATAACTTTGTCCATCAAATCACAAGAAAATATTTTCAGTTTATACCTGAAGTCTTGTCACTGAAATCAATAGATTTACTTGTCAGGTTACCTAAACACAGAGCACCTGCATTGGGATCACATCCAGTCCTTAATGGATGACATCTTTCCTGCCTTTTGTGCAGTATCGTTCTGGTTCTTAACACAGAGCGACTTTAAAAAGAGAAATCAGTGTACAAATACAAGCAGTAAACATGGTGGGGAAAAAAGGAAGACAGAAACAGGATTTAGTTCTTTCCAGGAAGACCCTGTATCACTCTCTTATCAGAGTGTTTGGCATCCTAGAAAGTAAGGAATAGGAGGAAGGAGGTAGTCCTTAGGAAGCTGAGCCTGTTTCTCCCTGCTGTTTCTTGGAGTTTCTAAGCACTAACAACATTCTTCTTGTTGAGCTCAACTATTTTTACTCAGTGTTAAATTTTATAGCCTGAAGTAGGAGTTTGAGTGCAGTGTGAGTTTTTCAGTTATATTAGTGTTGCAGGCTATTTTTTTGATATCTCTGAGTGAAAGAATTAAACCAGGATAGCAGGGAGCCTTTATTAAAGTTATATATTTTGTCCTCTGCAGTGATTTCCACAGGTATTTCATCTACTTTTTCATTCTATTTATACAAGTACTGATGTAACATTTATTAGAGCAAACACATATTTTTTTCTTTTGACACTGGAAGTTTTTTGAAGTTTTGGGTTTTTTTAATCAAAATTTGTCACTGTATAAAATAATTTCAGTAAAAATGTAGTTAAAAAACTTTATGGAGGACACTCTCGAGTCAAGGAATATTGCTTTGGAACAGAAGCATGGATTCTCCCACTCGTTGTGGGACATTGCAAACTCCTGGTCTAGAAGAAGGGTAGGCAGATTCTGCAATATTCTATATTGGCCCAAAACCACAGACCATGGTACAATGAATTTTCAGTTAGATGTAACACTAAAAATTGAGCCTAAACCTAGAGAGTTGCAGTGAGAACCCATGCCAGACATACAAGTCTAGGTGAAGCAAACACTTCTATTTGCCATGTAAGTGTTTTAATCATGGACTATGAATTAATAAAACATTTCCTTCCAGCATATCTACACTTGCATTCTCATAAAATATTGGTCTTTTTTCTGGACAGTTCTAAGATACACATGAATGTAAGAATATGCAGAAAGAAATAATATGAGATTATCGCAGGAAAGAGACTTGAGCACAGAAGTGAAGAATATTACTAGTCAGCATTGAAAAAAAATTGCCTCCTATCACAAGAAAAAGATATGTTCTACCGAGCGAATCACTTAAGTGTCTGTAACATGAAGTAATTCTTCCCAAGATTTTAGAACAGGAAAGGGAACTGAAAACTGTAGGTCGGTGGAAACTTCCTGGGAGAACTTAGCACTAATTTTATCCTGAAAGTTACATGTTACCTTTTTTTTGAACTTTCCACCTAAAATTACATCACCATGGACCATTTTGAAAACTTGAGCACATGTCAATTTGCTTTTACCTTATTGCTATTGATTAGTTAAAGCTGAACTGCTTTATCCTCAGATAATTCTCTTTCAAAGGATGGTATAAGAAGAGAGTGGCAAGTGGCAGGCAGTAACATGGAAAGCGCTTGGTAAGAACCTCAACTGCTTGGTTGAGTGTTCACCACAGAGCATGTAGGTATTCTATAGTAATCTGGAAAGTCTTGCTAGCAGCATAAAGTTGGTTTTTTTTTTTTACTTAACTTCTGGCAAAAGTTGGAGAAGTTCCCCTTTGAATTCAGCATGCTGGATTATTCACAGACAGACGTGGGTAGCAGAAAAGAGTTCAGTCACGTCTATGTTTTTTTGAGGAGTAAATCATCTTTTTATGAGTGGGTTTTCTTTTCTGTGAATGAAAATAAAGGCAGGTGCCAGCTCACATCACACCACTCTCATTGCTCACTCATCTACTGATTTTGCAAGGATGTATGGCTCATTTTCCTCTAAAGATCATTAGGTTTTGAGGGAGGGTTTAGTTGAATATTCACCCATTCTAGAGATGACTGCAAAACACCCAGGGTTACTTGTCTTGTAAGAATGCTTGCTACTGACATTGTTGGGACTATTATTAATTTCCACATTTGAAATGTGTCATTTGAAGGTTAGCAAGAATTTCCTGCAGTAGAACAGTGATTTCTCTGATGGTCTTTACTTCCAGATCCCTTATAATGTATGGGTATGTGTCATTTGGCAGTAAAATCAGGGGATACAGGACAGAAGGGGAAAACAGTTCTTTTTTAGTAAAACTGCTGATTTTGACAGATTTTAATTTCTCCTTTCTTGGGCAGGAAATATTTAATGAAAGCAAGACAAATAGCACCGAGGCATTTACTATCTAAAAATAATATTTTTTTGCCCTATTCTGTTATTTTTTTTGCTTACTTTGGATAGGGTTTTTTCTTACTGATTTGATTCCATAAACAAGAGAATTCCATAAGCAAGAGAGAAGATGAGATAATAACACGACTCCTTCTTCCCTCTGAAGTCTTCATTTTTTTACTTGTTCTCTTTCACATCTACGTTGTTATAATGGATTTTTTTTTTTTTTTTTTTTTTGGGGGGGGGGGGGGGGGGGGGGCAGGAAAATCAGTCTTTTCTGGGTTGATTACACAGCTCTTCAGACCTAAAGGATTCTATGTGTTGTCATAAGGACAAACAAATGGCTGTCCAGGTGTTGCAGAATTGGAGCACATTTAGTTTGAAATTGTGTGGGATGGTCAAAGAAATTAAAAAACCTAAAACTATGGGACAATAAAGATGGGGGAGGGGGCAGTATTCCACTGATCATATGCCTTATTTCTTTTAGACTACAGTTACCTTATTTTATTAATGCATTAGTGCAGCAACTAAGGTGACACAAATGGGTGGGAAAGATAGCATTAGAAACAGAAACCAATGGAGAAGACTATGGAAATGACTACTACTGCAAAAAGAAAAACTGAAATAAGGCTTAACTGCTTATGAAAAATTTCAGAGAACACCTGCAACTGTGTTGCAAGGTAACACTGTGTGCAGTGTTATCACAGAAACACTGATCTTTTCTTATCTATTCATTGATTCCATTAACTTACTTCCATTTTTTCAGTAGTTCCAGGTAGCAGAATCTGCTCAAGCATGAAACGTTGTAAAATTTTTGGTGTTGCTGCTCCCCTTCCCCGGAAGAAGGGCATCTTCTTATCCAGCAAAGCTTACCAAATCATGAATACTGTATTTTTTCCACACCTAAACACACTTGGATATTTTTGTTGAAGTGAAATATCATCAGAAGAGCAATACACTATTTCGTATGCTGCAAATATTCTATATTAAAAAACAAATGTATAGGATATGAAATGGACCTCTGGATTTGCAGATGAGATGAAAGTATAACTGTGGAAAAGACTGCAGCATCAGTCAGAGAGAAGATTTCCATCCTCAGGGGATAATAAACACACTAAAGTAGTTAAATAATCAGGTATTGGTTATGTGGACCACTCATTCCTGTGAAATCAATGTACATAGACACCCTGCCCCCACCATTACCCTTAGTGAAAACCTGAGGCAGTTTAGCTGAAATATGTATAGAATTAACTGCTGGTGGTACGATGAAACACATCCATGACATAACACTGCTTACCCTAAAAATCAAATATACTGAACAAGATTTATCTACAGTTTAAAATCCATTAGTAAGCCAGATAACAAGCTGGTAGAAAGATACCTTTAAGAGTACAACAATTACAGGCTTCTCCTATAATGTTCCTTCTCTTGTACACTGTAGAGAACATTCATACCACTTCATTAAGGTGTTGTAATGTTATAATGTTCAGTATATTTTTACTATGCTGAGACCGGGTTCAATATTGTGTTTTGGTAAGAACAGACACTTGGCATCACCACTATTCTGACCATCCCAGACGTTTGTTCAGAGATGGTCAAAGTTGTAGCAGGGCAAGAATTTGATTTTCGGAAAAAGTTCAGCAGTAAGCCTTCTCTTGTTAAAAAGAAATAAAATAAAAATAAATTGGCTCCAGAAAGATGTACTAAGACTAAGTTTCCTGAGCTGCTGATTCATCTTGGTGGAGCTCCATGCATGTGTTGTGTGTTCCAAAAACATCTTCCCTGTGTATACAAGCCCTGGCCAAAGGCATTACAGAATCCAAACTTCAGCTAACAGTATCCAGAAATGTTTTGCAAGCCTGAAACATTGCACCGTAGGAACAGCACTGCAAACTCGACATAGATGATATGCTGTGCCTACAATGCAAAAAGTGGGTCTATGTTTTGAAATGTAAGGATGACTTTCTCTCCCCCAGTTTTTGTGCCACTTTGAGGCACCATGACCATCTTCTCTAACAGGGATTTCCTGATGCTGCCTCCGGAAAATTCTTACAATATGCCAGTGCCATGCCACAACCCCTGGGACAAAGAAAGGCTTAGTATACTGCTTTCAGACTGTCTGAAACTACCAGATGGTTTTCAGGGAATGCTCCCTGCTACACATGCTAGAGCCAACCCAAAGTTATATTAATGTATATGGAAGAGCAGAGCTCAGCTAGGTCCATCTCTAGGAACTGGCAGTGACTCCTCAAAGTTTCCTCTCCAATTTTCTCTAGAATAATCGAGCATTTGCTGCTGCCAAGATCCCAGCCCTGGTACCTGTTTTTCAACTGCTTTTTTGGTTATGTAGACTTAGGAGCAACCTCACTTGAATACATAACTGAACAAAACTCAGAGTATGGCAAACCTAAAAAACCTGCAACACTGACAATAAAAAGCACTTATGAAAGAAAAAAATTACACGCTAGAATTGTTCCACTTAAGGACCTTGTACAACTTCACCTTACACTGATTAAAGCTAGAGTAAGAAAAAGATTAAGTTTGCATAACTGTACCTTGGTGATGCAAACAGTAGCCTGAGAAATTTCATGTATAGGAAACTACCCATAGTACACCCAGTTATGTATTTGAGAGACAGATTAAGTCAGTGCAGTATTTTAATGTTGTAAAAGTCTTAATTAAACCTACATTTTAATGACAGATGCAACAACATTTCTGCAGTGAAAATAGTTAATCTGTGATTAAAATGAACACTTCTGAATAGCATAGATTATTATCTATAGGCCTTTTATGAAATGTCACACAGTTTTCAGAGCCTTTTTACTTGGTCAATAGATCTTTTGACTGTAAAAACGTTTGCGACTGGAAAACAAGTTTTTCTCATTCTTAGAAGCAAAAATCACTTATTCCATTATCCAGGCTATGCACTCGGGGCCAGACTCAGAAGATGTTTGCATTTGAAAGACTGTACACATAAAAAGAGAGTTCCCAATAAGCCTGTCTGCCCAGTTCTCTGCCACAGCTAATCCATTCACTAAGAACAGAGTTTTATAAGGGAAAACCAGGTACCAGTATTAAAACCAGCACAACAAAACAGAAGAATGAAGTAAGGACCTCTTATATCATTTCTTCCTTAATCATCCTAGCACCTAGCTTTGGATTTGGCATAGACCTGACTCAAGAGATGGAATATAAGAAGGGGGCAGGGGAGGTTGGCTTTAAGAAAATACTCTTAATAGTCAGGGGGAATTAAGATATACCTACTAAATATTTATATTTGCATCTGATTCACTTTGGATTTTACCATTTAATTGTTCAATTAATTTTAAAACTGGTCAGTCTCTCTTCACATTCTCTCTTCTTATGTCAACCATAATTTTATCCTTTAGAATGGTTCAAATTACTCTGTGTTTCCAAGACACTAAACCACAGTCACGTGGAGTACAGAACTTTTTTATCATAAAATCTAAGCATCATATGGTACCAGCCTGTCAGTCAAACCAAGAGCAGAGAAAGTTACGTTGCAAGAATTGCACTGCAGTGTAGATTTGCTTTACTTTTCCCAATTTAAAAACAGCACTCCCAACCAAAAAATGAAGTGATGTGTAATACTACAACAAAGTTGTATTTTTCCCTAGCTCTTATATTTTGCAAAAAACCCAAAGCAGTAAAAGCCATACTCCACACAACAAATGGCAAATTCCAGTAATTTACTGTTAGAGTTCAGTAGTCTCCCCCTTGTTCTCCTTCAATCTTTTACCAATCTCTTCCGAAAATGTCGTATCAGATTCCCAAATTATTTTTCCTTATATTCTGATGATCTGATGTTTCATGAATAGGTCAGGACTACAGCATCTTCTTCATCTTATAGTACAATTCTGACTTCTGTTCAGATTTAATTTGACTTTTTTTTTTTTTTTTCAAATTTGGTAACTCCCTGGCATACTGTCCTACTGACATAAGAGATGCCATTCATGTTTACTGTTAACATGCATGCATGATTAGGTCTAAAACAATCACTTCATTTCTGAGTCTAAAACATTACAGAATCGCAGAGTATAAAGCAAAAAACATTTATGATTATAGTTAGGATTCAGGTTTTATCAGCAACCAAAAATCAGACCCATCTACTCTGAACACCACCCTTCTAACAAGTGAATGACAAGAGCATAACCATGCTGTTTAAGTAATTTTTGAACCTTACCTTCAAAGATATGAAAATTGCATACCAGAATTATGCCACAGATTATCTTCTTAACTTTACAGCAATATCACTTTAGGCATATTAAAACAGAACTGGCATTTTTTTACTCTAGTTTTTCCGTGTGATATATGCAATCTATGACTTAATTTTGGCATTCTCCTCTTTTTCATGCAACTAACTCAGCCAGAATGTTATGTGAACACGGTATTTTAAATTTAATTTCTCTTAACTAAAGAAACTATGTCTTTTTGTGCAAGCTCTTTTTGTTTTGGCTGCATTATTCACCCTATACCTAAGAATACTTCATTACTTGGATTGCCTACATATAACCTTCTGTCCTTTGGCTATTTTCCTTGCTTGGAAATACCTTGCTAAGACATCTGGGCTCATGGCAGTTGCTTTAGCCATCCGATCCATAAGGATAAATTCAGATTTTGTAACTTCTTAATGGCTGAGGATAACAGCCGTATCTTTTTTTCCTTTATTGCAGCAGACAATTAAAAATATTATTCTTTTAGTGTTGCAACCAGGAGACAGAAGAAATGCAGCTCCTGAAGATGTG
The DNA here is from genome assembly GCF_035582795.1 of Mycteria americana. NCBI lineage: Eukaryota > Metazoa > Chordata > Aves > Ciconiiformes > Ciconiidae > Mycteria > Mycteria americana. Next base: position 8,468,624 of record NC_134373.1, on the reverse strand, counting down.
AATGCAGAGTTGTTTTAAATGGAAAATAAGTCTATTTTTCATTCCTTGGTATTTTCCGTTGCTGTATTTCTGTAGTGTGGAAACTGGAAATCTTTCTTTGTAAAGCAGAACAGAGTAACACTCATAAAATTTACTATGCCAGCAAGACAGTTCTCCATGTGATGTTTACTGATGACTAAACACCAAAGGTCGAAAACAGTTTTTGCAACAGAGTTTACCATGAGCTGGACGTAACATATACCCTAGAGTGAGTTTTTCCCCTGCTGAAGAAAAACAGGCAGAGCTAGAGTCATGGTATTGCCACATAGAGAGCATGTTTCCACCTTTCTTGAGCACAAATGCATGTCTGAAGTAAAATTTTGATCAAAAGTCACCTTAAAAAAAAAAAAAAAAAAAGAAAATCACATCGTGTCTCCCCCCCACTTATTTTTTTTAAAGCGTTGCATGAAATAAATGCAAATGGATAGAGTATGCTTTTAGTTAATAGTATTGAAGTGCCAGTTTCTCAAGTGACAAAAGGAAGTTTTTCACTAAAAGATGAACAGCAAGTGACAGTGCATGCAAGGTTGTTTATTAAATACGACCAATTCATAAAGAATTATGTAAAACAGACTTAGCATGATACAGAATAAAAAATGCAGTGTACTTATATATCACTCCTTATTATTGTATATAATAAAGAGGAGGGAGATTTTATTTTAAAAACACAGACTATACTAGTGCTGTCAAACATAAATAATTCACAGAAAATGGAAGTCTAATTAATTTGGTACTTTGTTAAAAGAATATTCCAGGAAAATAAGTTCAGTGTCACCTACTGATACCAAATTACCCAAACTCCTAGAGTATTTAATGCAAGAGAAGATAATTCATGCATCTGGACCAATTCATACATTAATCTACTCTCATCTGGCCTAGAAATTGAATTACCTCACTTCTCAGAGATCCACAGCATGGTTGAGGTCAAGGACAGTACAGGGTTTTTGACCTGGCTTGTTGCAAGGTTATGTAAAAGACTGACATTAGGTTTAGACTCAGTTGAAAAATATATTTTCCCAGGAAATTTTAAGTATAGGAAGAAACCCTGAAATACAGAACTGCCCAGAGCAGCAAGCTTTAGGCACTAAAGAGGGTCACCTAAGCACTGCCTTACAGCTACATTAAAATTTTTATTTCAAAATATTGTTGCTTAAAATGAGACATTAATTTTATTTAACAGACAAAACTGGTTGGGAGCTAGCTTCACTCTGTTTTATAACTGTGCTGGGAAACAAATACAAGATCCTTAAACTGACAAATACAGCAGTACCACTTGCATCCTGGGTTAAACAACAGCTTGAGTTACAGGTAAAATTGGTCATCGTTCCTGCAGGTTTATGCCACTGTTAGTGAAGGATGCAGTGAGAAAAGGGGAGTTTCCATAAAAACATCTTTGAAATGCTTCTTTCATGAGCTTCTCTTTTTCACATTAGATTGATTGAATTTTGTCTAATATTTGTTATATTTAGAAACCAGACAAACTAAACTTCTGCTGTCTGTTTGGGAGTGAGCTGCTGCAGCAGAGTGGTTTGCACATAAGAGAGCAATAAATATCACTGTGTGGTCAAACACTGCTGTAACAAGGACACAAACTAAAACCCTGGATTCAAAGGCTCCCGTAAGTGGGTGTAATTTGCAGCGTGTCCAGAATATTAATAAGTCTAAAAATGCTACAGCAGACCTGGGTGGGAAGCACATTCCTCTGTCAAGGACCCTTGGTAGGAAGTCCCTTGAAGGGCCTGGTGACAGTCATCTGGTTTTGTATACAGGACATCTCGCTTTGTATAAGAGAGCAAAGAGCCTTGTGCAAAGAGCAGACTGTGTAACAAAGAAGAGTGGCAACTTGGGTAAGCTGGAACCAAATCATTTATGGCCGAAACATGAAAAATAAATTGAATTCCTCTTGGCAAATACAGCAGACCACAGCGCAAAGGCACTCAATTCTCCCAAAGAACATATGCCCAAATGACTCCTGAAACTCACATCAAAGATGCAAATAAGATTGTTTCTAGCACACCACACAAGCCCAATGACTGATATGAGGAAAGAGAAATCCACTGAACAAGAATTTCTAGGAATGTCCCATCTGTGCCTTCTCTGATTTACAGGATAATACTTCTCTAATGCTCAGCTATGCCAGTTTATTCTCTCTAGGGGTTTCCAAAGTAAATAATGCATTTCTTTGAATCTGTGCTTCAAAGCATACTGATTTGTTACCTTCATTTTTAAGCCAGTATGAATAGACCAGAAGCAGGTAAGCTCTGGAGAAATATAGAAAAGCTTAAAGAAATATTTGCAAAGACTTGAAGCATAAGTGTTAACATGAATGTAGATTACATAGACAGTATTCCCATGAAAACACACAGTTCAAGTGAGGCTCTTCCAGTTCGGGCTCACAGATTAAAAGCAGGGTGTGAACCACTTCATGTTCCTGGACTTCCAAATTCCCTCCTTCCCTCCCCACCCAAGCCTTCCAAATTTATCTGGAAAGCAGATATTTTTCAACAGTTAGCGTCCTATGAAAAAAACTGATTTTGAGGCTGGAGTAAATAAGTATACCATAAAGAGAATTTGGCAACCCTTCTACTGTCTGGGTCTTGTTAAACTCCTACTGACAGTCATGCTTGCATTGTACAAAGGAACAGAAAAGGTCAGGTGCATTCTTAAACAAAAGCAATGCCAAAGTTTCTTTTAGATAAATTTATGGGCAACAGTTTACGCATATAATTAATTTGTTGAACTTTCTCTCAGAATTGTTGGAATTAAGTGTCAGTTATATAAGTTATGCAAAAAAAAAAAAATATTTGTGTGTATACAGCAGAGGATTCAGACAAATAACTCTTAATGCTACAGAGGCATTCCTCAGACTTGGTGCTCTCAGGATTTTAAGGACAAAATCATCTTTGTTCTTGGGTCTGGTTTTTTGGCAATATAAGTCTATAAACTCAAAGCCATTTTGTTATTGTAAAAATTACCAGGTTTTTTGCTTAGACTTCTAGTATTCTCATTGGAAGGCTACTCCAGAAAGGTTTTAAAGCTTCCTTCTACGCCCCAGATTACAACAACTTGGATCCAGTTTATACACATCTGCTCTTGTGCCAGCCTTCACCTAGGGAAAAAAGCCCTCTAACAAATAGCTGGCAACAACAGTAGAGACCTTCTCAGCCTTCAGCTTTGTAGCTGAAGCAAACCAAGGTCTTCTAGCCTCTCCCAGACCCCCTGAACATCTTGGTAATCATTCACTGCATTTCCTTCATCTTTCTTTTTCTTTAAGGTCTGTGTCAAAACGCTATCAGGGCACCAATGTTCTAGGTCATTTCCAAAAGGTACTTTGTGCCCCTCCATCGAGCCCCAGTGTTCACAGCCTCATGGTATGACTGCAGCAGCTGTGCCTGACACGAACAGCAGGCCGGGGGGAGGAAGCACGATACCTCAGCTCCACTTCCAGGCAGAAGGAAAGCTTCAGCTGAGGAGGGAAAGAGTAACAACCTCTTTCAGCCCTTGCTCTTCCCCCCTTACCTCCCTACGCGAGTGCTCCAGATTCAGCTGGGACAGTTAGTGTCCTGTGGATTGCCGAGGCGAGCAGCTCCGGTGCCGGCACAGGGGCTTTCCGGAACCGGGGGAACCTCAGGGGAGCGGAGACACCCGCCGGGAGCCCGCGCGACAGCGGCTGAGGAGAGCCGGGCGGGGCCAGGACAAGGGCAGCCGAGACCCCCGCCACACGTACAGAAGCAGCCCCTGGGGAGCGCTGGCGACCAGGGCGCGGGGCGGCCGTTTGCGCAGGAAGGGCACTGTGGCTCTGCCGGCTCGACCAGGGAGCAGCGGTACCCACCCCGCAGAAAGCCACGGCCGCCCTAAGCTCTGCACCCGCCACGGCGGACGCGGCGTCCCAGAGAGCTCCGGCGGGAGCGCGCTGCCAGCCAGGTGCCAGGCCGCAGGGTGCGCCCTGCCCTTACCCCAGTACCGGACAGCGGCAGTGAGCGCACCTGTGGGAGGTGTGCCCAGGTAGGGAAGCTCCTCAGCTTAGCGGCAGAGCTCTGGGAGAAGGCGAGCAGGTTGAGGAGTGTCAGAGAGAGAGAGACTACGAGAACTGCACCCTGCCTTCCCTGGGACAGGTCTGTCAGGCAGACCATGACTGGGGGGGATGATAAACTCCCAGCCGACCCTGAACTTGCTCAAGACTTGCTGCTCCAGCTGGATGTGCATAAGTCTATGGGGGCCTGATAAGATTCATCCCAGGGTACTGCAAGAGCTGGCCGATGTCATCGCAGGACCTCTCTCCATTATTTTTCAATGGTCTTGGGAGTCTGGAGAGGTCCCAGTCGACTGGAAGCTGGCAAATGCTGTCCCAGTTTTCAAGAAGGGTAAGAAGGAAGACCATGGTAATTACAGGCCTTGTCAGTCTCACTTCAGTGCCTGGTAAAGTTATGGAGAAGGTTATTCTGGGAGTTATTGAAAAACACTTGAGAGACAATGCAGTCATTGGTCATAGCCAGCATGAGGGGAAAGTCCTGCTTAACCAACTTAATCTTCTTTTATGACAAGGTCACCCATCTAGTTGACCAAGGGAAACCAGTAGATGTGGTGGTTTTGGATTTTAGCAAAGTTTTTGGTACTGTCTCTCACAGTATCCTTCTGGATAAACTGTCCAGCACACAGCTGGACAAGTCCATAATACGTTGGGTGAGCAACTGGCTCATCCAGATCTGGCTCAAAGAGTTACAGTAAATGGGGTTACATCAGGCTGGCGACCAGTCACCAGTGGGGTTCCCCAGGGCTCAGTTTTAGGGCTAGTGCTCTTTGATGTTTTTATAAGTGATCTGGACACAGGAATAGAACATACATTAAGTTTGCCGATGATAATAAACTAGGAGGAGCTGCGGAATCCCTTGACAGTAGAGAGGCCTTACAGAGAGATCTGGATAGGCTAGAGAGCTGGGCAATCACCACCGCAGGAAATTTAACAAGAGCAAGTGCCAGATTCTCCATCTGGGATGGAGTAATCCTGGTTATACATACAAATTGGGGGACGAGAGGCTGGAGAGCAGCCCTGCGGAAAGAGATCTAGGGGTTTGGGTTGATGGCAAGTTGAACATGAGTCAACAGTGTGCCCTGGCAGCCAAAGGGGCCAACCATGTCCTGGGGCGCATCCAGCACAGCATAGCTAGCCAGTCAAGGGAGGTGATTGTCCCAGTCTGCACTGCACTGGTGTGGCCCCACCCTGAGTACTGTGTGCAGTTTTGGGTGCCTCAATATAAGAAGGACAAACTATTAGAGGGTGTCTAGAGGAGGGCGACCAAGATGGTGAAAGGTCTTGAGGGCAAGATTTATAAGGAACAGCTGAGATCATTTGGTTTGTTCAGCTTGGAGAAGGGAAGGCTGAGGGGTGACTTCATCACAGTCCTCACCTTCCTCAAGGGGGGCAGTGGAGGGGGAGGTGCTGATCTCCTCTCTCTGGTGACCAGGAATAGGACACGAGGAAACAGAATGAAGCTGCATCAGGGGAAGTTCAGATTGGACATTAGGAAAAGGTTCTTCACAGAGAGGTGGTCGGTCACTGGAAGAGGCTCCCCAGGGAAGTGGTCACAGCACCAAGCCTGACGGAGTTCAAGGAGCATCTGGATGATGCTTTTAGTCATATGGTTTAGTTTTAGGTAGTTCTGCAAGGAGTAGGGAGTTGACTTGGTGATCCTTATGGGTCCCTTCCAACTTGAGATACTCTATGATTCTATGAATAACAGCATCTTGAGGCTGGAGTAGACATGTACTGTGAAGAGAACTTGTCACAGCCAAGACCTGGCACAAGAAGTCACAGTGCCTGCAGGGCATGCTGAACACCACAATGTCAGCACCATAACATGGGAATGGCACATCATTGGGGAGAACGCTGTTACCTTTTCCCGGCAGATTTCTGTGTTGGTAGCTTACAGATATCACAGGAATAATTTAATAACCAAGTCCTTCTGGACTACTCTTTCAACAGGAATTGCTTGCACTGTTCCCCGAACCCATGACGTTGTGCTTTATCCTTTTACATTTCTGCTTCTATTACACTGGTCTACAAGATCATCCACTGCTTCCTGTCTTAATAGCACACCCTTTTTCATGCCCAAAACGTTTATTCACTTGCTTGGGATATTAAATGCTCATTTCTCAATATGGTCTTACTCTATCTGGAACAGCAGTTATACAGCATGAGGTGCATGTATCCCGATGCCTGCCATAAGCCTCCCACAGTTGTAAGCCACAAAGTCCTTAACAAAAATCTTTCAGAGAGGGGCAAGGCCACATACAATAATTCTATGTGAAAAAACTTGATCAGGTAGAAATAGCTGATAAGTTTGGCTTAATGCATATAGCAAGACAGTAGGGATTTCATACAAAATAGCTTCTGTGTGCCATGAGGAATTAAATGTATCTTTGGTTTCTCATTATTTTGTGGATCTAGAGATACCTTTAATACTTTAGGCCTAATACAATTTCACTAGTGTGATTGTTATTTTGTAGTGGCACATAAAATGATTTTACAAAAGAAGTTACAAGCACTGGTAAGGTACATAGGTTTTTTAGATCCTTTTCCCTTACACATTCCTTACACTGAAGATAACTATAAAAGATAAAATAAATTAAAAAACCAAAACAAAGCAAACAAAAAACCCCTTATGCACACTAGCTGATGTTATTCAAAAGGAAGACAGGTGTGGTAGTCCTAAGAGTATATGCACCTTCTTTAAAGATGAAGGGGTGGGGTATTTTTTTGTTTTTGGGGTTTTTTTGGGGTTTTTTGTTTGTTTTTTAAGAAAAAACTGTAGCTAAAACATTCTGTTATATCTTCTTAGTATTGCATTATAGCTATAGAAGGACTATACTTTATGTGCAGATACTCTAGTATCAACTTCCTGCTGTCCAAGCAAATGCCACTTGTACTAATCTTATGTTACTAATTCCCCTTACTACATATTCTAGACAAAAGGGCATATGCGTGATAGATGATAAATGAAAGCAGTTGTTCCTTAAAGCCACATTAGTATGGCAACAACTGAGCTTTGAATCTTGGCATTGCATTCGGTACATATTGTCACAGAGTTTCTCAAACGGATAAACTAGACCTTTAAAGTACCAACAAAGTACATGTGTGAAATCATATTTTCATTTCAATTCAGTGGAAGTTTTATTTCCGACTTCAGTAAGTCCAAAGACTGCATCCTGAAGCATGTATTTCATCTAGAAGTCTGCATTGAATCATATCACTCTATAAAAGTGTTTGAAATGGTGGATACTCCCTAGCACAGACATAGCATGCTACGGGTACTTCTAAATCACCATTAACAATGTCCTGTCTCTTACATTCAGACCTTGCCTAAATAGGACCACTTACAAACTTCAGGTGAACTGCTAAGTGGTCAAAGTTAAGTGCAGTTTAAGTCTGTTCAACACTACCGTGGAGACACTTGTTCAGAAGGTAAGCAGCCTTTAGCTTCTGTTAGCTGAAAGATGTTGAGCTACAGCAAATTTAAGTCAGCATGTACTTTTCATCATGGCCCATGTGTTTAGAAGTAAAAGGAGGGGGAAAAAAAAAAAAAAAAGTACTTATTTCCAAAAAAAGATCCATCTCTTGGGATGTCTACTTAGCCCTAATTCAGAACAGACTCTTGATTCAACAGATTACCCTAAACAACCTAGTAAGACAGTCGTTTCTCAAAAATAAAAATGTGTCAAATCCGTTCGTGTAAAGAACAAGATTTGGCATTTTTTTCCTTCCAGAACGGAGATGTTTTGAATTGATTGCTTTTCAGAACTGATATGCCAGCAGACAAAATGGGTTTCTAAAGGATTTTATAGCTCTGCTTTTGCTATAACTAAAACCACAATAAACTGCTGAATGGAAAAGATATCTGAAATTCAAAATATAGTATTTTGGTGGGAAATTTCTTAAGTTTTGTTACAAATTTTAGCTAACATGGTTATGAAGAAAACCTTCTCCTTTATTGTGTATGTCAGGGTTTTTCTGCATTTGGCAAAACTGTTTACTTAGAATTTTGTTGATGTTCTGACTCTGAGGCCAAAAGCAGAATTAAGCAGGATTCAAACATTTTTCTGCTTCCCAAACTAGTACAAAAGTCAAAAAGACCTCAAAAGTTTGAGCCTGTTCTTCCTCTGCAAATTGATGCCTCCCATTTCAAGTGTTGGACAGAAGAGGATGTCACAGGGATGTTTTGGACATCTACCTGGTGGAAAGCCAAGGTCAGGGTAGGTCTGTTGCAACAGAGGGCAGGGGTGTAGAAGTCCACATGAGCAAAAAAACCTGACAATAATGTCTTGCCTTGTATAGAATTATTTCCAGGAGGTATTTAAGAACAATACTCCCCATTTGCATGCTTCACTGTTCTCCAAAGGAGGGAGGCTCATTAAAGGAGCCTGCTGTAGTTCTAATTTGTAGCATATTCATATCTCTGATATTTCAAGTACAGAGCTTGTTCAGAGAAGAGAGGATGAATGAAAAGGCAGTCTTTTTGTATGCTACAAAACCACATACACTTGTCCAAACATCCAGAAAGTAAAGAGAATCAGACCTGAAATTTGAGTAGTGACTGGTCTATCCATTATCAGAACATCTTGGTGACAACTTTTTGGAGAATATTAATGGATGGCATCTTGGGCGATAATGGTCACAAGCTGCAAAATTCAAAAGGGGGAAAAGGGAAAAGAGAAGCACCAAGATAAAAATCGTGGCTCTCCAGGAGGCAGGCTGCAGTAAGCCCAGAAAATTGGCATGTGAGCTCTCATAGAAAGTAAATACAAAACCAGAAAGAAACAGAATTGGATATTTCTCAATGGCAAGACAGACAAAAAAACAAGAATAGAGATAACTGAGAAGCCAAGTAACGAACAGGGATAAAACCTCCCAGGAGTCAGTTACAGGAAGACCATGCGAGTCTGGTCCAACATTTCTGGTGTTTCCTCTCCCTCCATCAATCTTATTTAAAAAAAAAAACAACAACAAAAACAAAAACCACAAACAAACAAAAAACCCCCCTAAACAAACCATAAACACACAACCGAAAAAAAACCAAAACCCAACCAAACAAGAGCAAGCAGGTAGCTAAAAATTAATCCTGGTAGTGAGAAAGTACATTTTGAGCTAAGCAGGGAATTAAGAGGTTAAGGAATACTTTGCTACAACAGGTATTTCCAAAATGAAAACCTCACTTATTTAGAAAATTGGCTCCTGTTATCTCAAAGCCATTAATATTTACTTTTGAGAACTGGTGGAAATTATAGAAGACTGAAAAAGGACAAATACAGCGCTAAACATTTAACGTGGTACATGTGAGAATTCAATTCCAGGAAAAGCAGGGGGGGTTGTTTAAGCCTCTAAAGACAAAAGGATCTGAGTAATACCCAGTCTGAATTAGTTGAGAACAAATTGGGTATAGCCAACCCAGTATCTTTTGGGGACAGAGTTATAAGCTCTGTGGATAATGGGGAAGTGGATATATCATAAGTCTTGATTTTAATAATGCTTGTCTTTATTTCACATGATATTCTGACAAACTGGGGAAACAAGTCTTTGACAAAACTAGTAAATGGTAGTTGGAACACTCATAAGTCCTTATTATTCATCCTCTGTCAAAATGAAAGCTCCAGAGCAGACAGAAGAACCTGGTGTTCTGTAAGAAGAACACCAGGTTCTTCTGTCTGCTCTGGAGCCAGTGCTTTTCCATATTTTAGTTAGCGATCTAGATGACAAAACTGAGACAGTGCTTATCAGATTTTTCAGGAGTCTGCTGTGTTGGAGGACAAGGTAAGAATTCAAAATGATCTGAGAAAGTGGAGATAAGGACTGGAAAAGCAGAATCCCATTCAACAGAAAGAAGTGCAAAGTACTGCACCTAGGAAGTCACACTTGTTCCAGACAGTGATGTATGAGCTCTGTCCTCTGAAGAAGGGATATATGGGTGTTACTTTGCATCACAATCAGAACATGACTCATTGACTTCATACTACTAGGAAAAGACAAGTACTATACTTGCAGAGAAACAAAAGGCCAGCTTAGAAAACACAGTGGAAGAATTATTTCACTTAAGAACGAGAGCATTATTTGAGTTCTTGGCACTGTACTTCAAGAAATTTGTAGATCGTTTGGAAAAAGTTCAAAGGGAAGCAGTATAAATTATTTGAGATTAAATATAAGTAGATTTTTAATCAATGGCTTAAGAGCATCAGGACAGGCACCATACTTCACACAGTACTCCACAACTTAGAAAAAAGCTGAAAGAAATAGAGATTTTTTTTAAAGGAGAGAAACTTTGTTTAAAGGGTAGAACATACAGAAATGTTCTTCAAATACACAGACAGGAAAGAGAATATATTCTCCATGTTTACTGTGGATAGAGCAAGAAATGACAAGCCTAAAGTAGAAAAGGGGAAAAATTTGGACTAGACAACATTTCCCAACAATCAAGATAGCAAAGTTGTGGAACAGCTTGCTTGGAAAGGTGGTGTAGTCTTCAACACCAGAAGTCTTTACAAGGAGGCTAGGAAAAACCACCAACCAACCTGTCCGGAATGACATAGATAAGCTTTGGCTCAGGAAAGTTAGATAATCTGTAAGGTCTCTTTCATTTCTGCTTCTCGGATTCTGACAAAGATGTGTTAGGGACTGCCTAATCACACTTTATAAATTAATTAAGCTGGATGAGTACATAAACATATAATACCAAAGTAGTTCAGAAGGAAAAGTAATTTTCCTATTGGATGCATTTGGCTACTAAAACACAGCCAACAGAAGCATCACAACAACAACCAAACCTCAGTCTATTAAAAGTATATACATGCCAACAAACCTGCAAGGTTGGTTCCCCCCCCCCCCCCCTTTAAATGTATGTAAAAAAAAAAATGTCAAATGCTAGCAAACTGTAAGCAAATTCTGAAAGCACACGAGTAAGTAATTTACAAAAAATTGCATTCGCCCAAAATACAGACAGACTTCTACTCTAATTCCTTAGAGCTACAGTCTTCCAACCATAAATTGATTGGTCTTGCAGGATATCAAGAGCTAAATATTTTCTGTAGTCTCTTCAACACTGTTTGGAACTGGCCCCTTTATGGAGAAAGGCACTAGAAAGATCTTTTTTAATGGGAACCTCCTTCCTACACTTGGACTCTTCATCTAGCCAGTTCTCCTAAATTGTGCTGAAAGCTAAAAATATCATACTGACAACATTGAATGTCAAAATTGAATTAGGTGGTGGGATTTGGCTGCACTGAGAAAGAGAATTACCTACCACCAAAGGAGTTTAAGGGGATTATGGAAGAGTCTCATAGCACTCCTGTGAAACAGGCACTGTTTTTTAAGTGTTATGCAAGAAGAATACTGCTTTGGGATTATCAGAGGCTACAAGCAATTCCATGTGTCTTTAAGAATGACATCTAGAAGAAAAATCATGCTGACTTTTAAATTTGAACGTCCTTAGGCCTTTTGAATATCATTAAATTATGGCTTCTAAACAAGCTACAGAAACTGTTTAGAAACAGCCATTTTGCTTTGATAGCAGATGAGGATTTCTTTGGTATATTTAGGCTAATTCATATTTATTGGATTTAGTTTTCTTATAAATTTGTCAAGACTTAATTTTTACTACAAGTGTCTGTGATGAGGACATAGGATTGCAAACACTGTGTCCAAGAAAACAAAATACTGAGCTTCTAACTGGCAGGTCTGATATCAATCTGAAGCTACACATCATACGAGTAGCAGACACATTGACATTAAGCTGCTGTTTTTTTTCCTGAAGCAGAGATGCTCTTTGCCCTCTAAGTCCCAAAAGGAGGTAAAGCATGAAATTCACCCCACACAACCATTGGGAAAAATGGAAAACATAGATAAAAGGAATACTTTTTGACCTAAAAATTAGGTGTTTTAATGCAACAGTACACAATGTCTAGAAATTTTTATTGCAAACCTATGTCTGATAAAGCTACTTATCTGTATTTCCCTTCCTTTTATTACAGTCTATCAGTCATTTTTACCCCGATGATAGTGTTGAGAGAGAATGATTAGATTTTTCAACGCAAGTTACACAAGCAGCCACATGCAGGTCCAATCTTATGGGAGAGAGGTAAGAAAAGTCAATCCCTCAAGATTGCAACTAATTTAAACTTCTGATGACTCAAATACCATTCTGGTATTTTATCTGCTTGCAACAGAAAGTACTTTAGCCTGTAATATTAAGCTCCCAGTGCCGCAACTGGTCCAAGTTAATTGGAGAATCAAATCCTTAAGCTGGCATCGTAGAAAAACAGAAAATCTCAGACTATTTCAATGTCAGCATTATACAATGCTATTCTTTCATTATCTTGGAAGAGCAAAAAAGTTGATTTTATATCCATTTCAAACTCCACTATGAGTACTTTGGCCGCAGTAATAAACATATTAAGAAGCATTCAATTTTCTATTGTTTTCAGAAAGAGAAATTATTTGTTCTGTAATTAACAGCAGACCCCAACGTGACAACAGCAAGAGTGAAACAAAAAATGCTACATTACTTTTACAGTTGACATAAAATGACACAAATGAAGCTTTTTTTTCTTCCCTAGTTCATTTTTCTACTGGTGAAGTGTTATGTAGACTACATCATCTATCGCCCTATCCCCCCAGGAATCTAGCTAAAGATTTCTATCTTTGTTCAAATTGAAGAAGTATTTTTTGAATCATATAACTGTAAAAATAAAGTATGATTTTCCCTCCATAGCTACTAAGGCTGACTTCATTTTAGAAATCTCCCAGATCTATAACAAAATATATTCCAGATTAGTTTAGTCCTTCCCTTGTATTTTGGTCTCTGATCCTCTATTGATGAGACAACGTCAATTTGCAGTTGACTGAGTAAATTCTAGTTCACACCAGGACGAGTTAGTGCCAACTGCACATTTTGAAGATGGTGTATTCTTGCACTTGATAGTTACTGCAGAGTCGAAGTCAACTTCAACATCAGCTGCAATTTTCATGTATTCTCAAATATTTGTGATAAATAAGTCTCTGACTCTAGACAAGGCATTAGCCTCTTCCTTACTTATTAGTGAAGCAAGTTTCCTTTCCTCTGCCCCTCCCCATCAGGTCTTTAACCAGATTGGGTTTGCAATGTGGACTCAGTCCTCTGGTTCCAGTCTCAGATGTCAATTTTACAGACACTACTGAGTGTATAGAGAGAATGGTTGGGATAAAACCAGAAAATATTTCTTCCACTGACATAAAAAGCCATTAATTTTTAATTGACTGAGAAATTCAGTCATTTTTAAAGCTCTTGTTATGCTTAAAGTCCTTTTTAATTTTGTGTGCAAGGGACCTATCCATTAATTTTTTTTCTTATTGCATGAAGGGTTGAAAGCTATTAACAAGCAGTACAATAAGCATAGTATTCACTGTTTCTGGCTTAAAGCCTTATCTGACTTTGTATAAAGAAAAATTAAAAAAAACCAAAAATGACCCCCACAAAGCTGCTCTTCTTTTTTATATATAGTAAGATAATTCAGAAAATATTGGAAAATTAGTAACTCAAGGGAAAAAGTCATCCATGATTGATCCCAATGTATTCTTACGAAGAAACACAAAGCCTACTACATTCCAGAGCTCAGAGCCTTAAGTGCAAAGTTCATCATTTTGCTTTTGACTTCATTCCCTCAACACTGATTCTCACTAATGACTGTCCCAGTGTTATGCTCAACAGATGAATAGTCATCCCTGTGCCAAAATATTCTGCTGAGGATTGTGGTATATGCTACAACACTAACTTCTCCACTAACTTACTCTCATGCATACACACTCCCAGAATGCCGCCATCTCGCATTCAGCATTCTTGTGCTGTGGTTCAAACTACATCCCTTTGAGCATCAACATAGATACAAAAAATCTATAGACACCACAGTAAGTATTAGAGGATTGCTGTACAGCCATAAGTAGGAATCATAAATACGATTTAACAGCTACAGTTACATTTTTTCTGTATAGGAGGACACTGTGTAACCTGATACAATGCAAAGTCTTGGTTATGCATAAGCAAAACTTCCTAATTCCAGGGGATGAATTTTTTGATGGAAGACTCTTAAAGAGCCGAGAAGGTTGTAGAATCCAGGCTATGCCAGAAACTTCACACTAATGGCTGGTGCATGCAATTTGCACGTAGAAAAGTTGTAGAAAAGAATCAGAATTCTACAGAAAGTAGGGATTTCAACCTCTATCAAGCAGTGATGCAGCAGAAGCGTGAAGCAAGTAGTGCTGGAGGAAGAAGACACTTGTGCTTTTTAATTTCTGTGAAAGCTGAGGCAAAATAGGGTTAATTCAAGGCAAAGGTCAAGATAGTTTCTCATTTTATCTCACCAGAACATACACTGCTCTCCAGGGGAAAACTCTTATTCCAGAATACATTAACAGCAATAACACTGCCATACATGAATGAATTTGATCATTTTGTTTTCACATGAAGATATTAAAAGGGAATGAAAACTATTCAAAACTAATGAAACCTTCATTTCACTGAACAAAATTCCCTTGTATTTTTTTTTCCTCCTCAAGTTGTCCAAAAGAAAACTATCCAATAGAAAAAAATGAGTGAAATATGGGATCAAGACAGACTAGAAATACAGACTCTGGAGATAAAGTAATTGAAAAAGAGGTGGCTTTGAATTACTTGTGAAGAAAAAAGTTACGTAACAAGCAATTTATTTATTTTAATGGAATTATCATAGTTAAAGAGTAAACTTGCAGTAGTAACTATTCAATATGTTGAAACTGAGATAAAAGAAATATTAAAACTGCATAGAGTTTGGAGAAGTTCCACCAAAATTAAAAGCCACCTTTAAGAAGGCAAAAGACAGCAAATTAAAAACATTCAGCCTTTATCATCTGAGTTTATCATGCTGTCAAGGCAGACCCCTTCACTAAAATCACAGCATAGTTGGAGCTTTTGCCCTACAACACAACTACTTCTTACCTTATTAAGGACTGAGTTCCCATACTATGCACAGGTGAGTTATGCATAGCCAATAAAGAAAAGTTTTAATTACAACTGTTCATAAGAGCTATTACTCAGACCTCATTCAGCACCTACAGCTTCTTGCAGCTGTTGAAGAACCAAGATGAACAGTAACACCAAGGAGCAAGAATCCTACACAAGTATAAAAAAAATACTGTATCCTGCCTGTTGGGGCTTTGTCTATCTAAAATACATCAGGTACCATATATTGAATCCAGAGTTACATCACTGGAGACAACTGATGCTGATGTCTCACCCTTTAAGTAGCTTACCATGAAGAAAACCCCAACAATACTATCATGGAACAGACCTGAAAAAAAAAAAAACAGGAAAAGCTTCTGCTAGCCAAACTTGCTTGCTCATATACAAAGGCAGAAAATCACCACATTTTAAGAGCTTAATGACAGTAGATTGAAGCTACAAGGATTTAAACCTACAGAATCCAAAGGAAAGTGTTAGCATTTAGGTGCTCCTCTTTACTGAGGGTTAACTGCTGATGCATTTCACACATCTTGCAGTCCACACAATCCTTAACCTCCGACTTTTAACTCAAACTAGCCAGCCTCTCACCAACGTAGACCAGCACTCAGCCCAGCACGAGCCTGCGCTCCACATAACATTGCTCTACAGTGCTCAGGCGCCACTTTGCATCACAGCTTCTCTTAGCCATTTTCATGTTTGCTATCACACAGGTAAATTTGAATCAAGACCACAGCAAAAACACATTGCAAGTTATAAAACCAATTAAAAAAACCCCCATTACCTCTAAGGGTGAGGAGCCTACTCAAAAACAGGGCCAAAGTAAACAGATTTAGCCTTACTTCATGCTTCCTGACCCACAGCCCTCTCTTCCTGGGATCAAAGCCATTGTCTTAGCCCCAGTTCCTTCTCTTCTCTTGGCAGTGGGCCCTCATTGCTTGATAGATCCCAGCTGCTTTGATCTCCTCTCCTCTTAACTCATTCCTCCCCAGTACTGCAGCAGTAACGACACAAATGGGGAGGGTTTGTTATTCACACATCTGACAAAACTGGTTCCAAGTACCCTTTCAATAAGCAGAAGATAAATAAATGTCATAGCAAAAGAATACAGGAAAACTTTCAGAATATTTTAGTGTAATTGGACCTCTCTAAACTCTGAGAGGTCAAAATCTCTGAGAAGCAGCATTTTACGTAAAACTGGATAGAGGGAGCACACATTGGCTTAATCCAGCAGTCAGAAGCTTCTAGAGCGGCTATTTTCCCTTCTTTTTCCCCACTGCCCCCACCCCCCACCCCCCGCCCCAACATTATTATTAATAGCAGAGATGGCTTGTCTAGCCCACTCCTTACCTCACTGTCCCTCCTCTAGCAATTGTGAGACAGACACAGAGAGAGGCAAAAGGCAGGGAGAGGATTTTCTTGTTTCTGGTTTCACAACTTAATGGGTAGTTTGAGATTCAGAGCAACATAAACAGGCAAAATACAAGAACAAATTACACAGGCAAACTAACTTAGACTCGAATTAAGACAAGAGTTGCCACAGTACCCGACATGTGGAGAGGCGGAACATGATGCAAGTTACCCCCTAGCTGATCTGGATACACTAGTGGATTATTGTGCTCAGGATGAATAAGTCTATATCACAGTCAACATTTCCTATTTACTGCAGAACTGTGTGCTACACAGTCCTACTGACTGCAGTGGGGTTACACAGAGTTGAAAGACAGCAATTTGGGCACAAGCACGGTGTTAATTACACCAGCTTTTGGCAGCTCTAGTTCTGCTGCTGCCTGAGAAGAATGATTTGAACAAGCCTCATTATTACATAAATCACTGAGTAGGTGCTTGGTGCTGGATAATCTGTGCAGAAATACATGCTGGCTTTTTGTCTTTCCAATTTTTCTTCTATGCCTTTTTTTTACTTTGAAATTTGGAAGAATAGAAACTATTTTTGCAAATTCCTTTCCAGGTTGCAAGATCCAAGAGCTCCATTTTCTTTTTACCATGAAATTTAATTTTCTTCCGAAAACCTGAATTAAAAGTGACAAGTATACTGAATTCCTGGAAATCATACCCTGTTGTGGTGTTATTAAAAAGCATATTTCCTCCTAAATCCAGAACTCAAGTCATGGGAACCAGATCCTCAGTAAGATTTGAAATGCATGTGACACATGCAGTGCCCATGCCCATCAGTAACAAATACCTCCTGTGGTTTGTTATGAGACTGGTATTACACTAGTGTCCTCCTGTGAGCTCTGAAGTGGACCATGCAGGGCAATGGAAGAATTAGACCTGCCTGTGCACAAAAGCTACGACATTTCTCCAAGATTTCTTCAATTACTTAGAGAGACCTTGGAATATCATGGGAAAGGGTTCTTGAAAAGACTAGAGGCCTGCTTAGAAGTATAGAAATGGAGAAAAAGATGCAGTTGGTGAAAACTGAACTCACCTTGCACTTTGACTCTGTCATCAGTTCTGGCATAAGAAACAGTGAATTCCAGACATACTGATATTATCAGAGTCTGTACATACACAAAAGATCACCAGTAGCATCAACAGAACTCTCAGTAGGACCAGAGACAATACAGCAGTACATGCACTTCCATTTATACCAAGTGGTCATTTCTGGAGGCAAATCCAGAGAGGTGAATATTTTCACTGTGAAGGATAGTTATCAGGAAACTACAAGATTTTTAAAGATGATAAATTTTGCATTTAAATGATCATGACATCTCAAAGATCAGATGCTTAGTAGCATAATTCTAGTGTTCCCTCAATATATGACATATTAGCATTTGCACTTACGAATAAGGAATCTGGTAGATCAATTCTTCCCTCTAACAGTATAATGTAGTTATGGACAGTTAACATACTTTGCAATAGGACAGGCTTAGAAGATCAACTGCCTACTACAAAACTATGAATTTAATTATCTTTGGATTCTATTGGTTTTGATTTGTGGTTTGGTTCTTTACTATTAGTATGTCCTGATATTATGTTATCTATTATTATAGAAGTTGGATTAAAATTATGGGGTTTTTTTTTC
The DNA here is from genome assembly GCF_035582795.1 of Mycteria americana. NCBI lineage: Eukaryota > Metazoa > Chordata > Aves > Ciconiiformes > Ciconiidae > Mycteria > Mycteria americana. Next base: position 8,450,525 of record NC_134373.1, on the reverse strand, counting down.
CTTTTGTTCTGGTAGCAAGTTATACAGGCATATGGAATCAAAATATCTAATTTCATCCTTACCCAAGGCCAACAGACTTTTTTTTTCCATAGGGATTGCAAATACATTACTTGACATCTTGGCCTACATACTGTAGGGCAAGGAAGTTTCAAAGTAGTCAGATTTATTGGAGCAGCTCTTATAACACTATAGTGTCATGAACTTCTTGTTATACAGCTTACTACAGTAAGCATTGGTGTCAACTGAAAAGTGGTGTCTTGAACTGTAAGGTTTCATTTGAAAGTAAGGAAATCTGCACGACAATAAATTATTTCCTGCAGTAGGAATTCTCAGGGGAAAAAAAATCAGCTATCACCACAGAATGTAAACAAGAAAAAGGAACGAGTGGAAAAAAAAGACAGCCAACTTCCTATACATGAAATAAGCTAAAATGACCTTCACACTTTGCCAGTATACAAGTCTGCTGTTTAGAGACCGTTTAACTCTTCCCCAGTTGAACTTGAGTAATGACTGCTGCAAGAGCCTGACCTCCCTGCAGCTTGAGGGTCCTGCGCAATTTGGTATTTTCTCCTCCATTACACAGTAACTCTACAGAATTCAGAAATACAAACTGAGATGAAGAAAGGCATGAATAAGACTCACATCAGCATCCTGAGCAGGGAGTTACATAAAATTAAGCACAGGAAATACTAAATGTCTTAAATCCTACTCTTTTCCAAGTTTCTTCTCTTACTAAAGATTCACAGACGAGAGGCCTCTCAAGGGTGACATCTAACATGAGATTAAGTATTTCTGTACAAAATGCTTGGGGGATATCTAGTCCCTCTCTCATATTTGATTCTGCATTTCCTCCTTACTGAATTAAATACAACAGCAAATAACTTGTAGGTATATAACGTATTTCAACGATGTATGGTACTGGCTGCTGCTGAGTCTTTGGGAGAAAACATTGGAATGGGTGTGGGGGCGATTTGTCAAAACTGACAAATCAGTTTTGTGTTTTGTGAAATACACAAAATTGGCTTATTTTTGCTTTTAAAACCTTAAGACTGACATGAATATGAAATAACATTATAGCAGTTCAAATTTTTATAGTCACATTATAGTTGCATTTGGAGTTTTCATTAAAAATTATAAATTAAATTATATAGCCACACTAGGAATTCATTTATAATTTACCATAAAACCACAAATGACAACTTGCAATGCAGATTCTTCAGTCCACCAAGACAGCGACAGATCACTGTTTACAGCCTAAACCAAGAAAAGTTGCTAATTAATCTGATGTATAAACAAGTATGACAGACCTTACATGGACTAACCTCTATATTATTATAAAATTACTGGGTTTAACTTTTTAAGCCAAATGAAAGAATTACAGATTCTTCATAGAGTATAGGGAGATGGCTATTATAGTAACTTCTTTTATATAAGACAATACAGAGCCTATCCAAATATCGTGTTACTGGAAAAGTGCACCAGGGCAAACCCTAGAGATGAAGTAATAGGGTAAGCCAGCCAAGGTTTCTCTTTCCTAGCCTGCTTTAAGTGATGTTTTTGTCACAGATGTAACTAATGACACACACTGTTGGAGTGAATGTGGAAAAAACTTCACACAAGAAATGTTATACTTTTATTTTCCTTGCCAGGCATAAATTGATTCCATATACTGTTACCACAAATCCTGTGAATACTCTGTTCTGTGCAGAAACATACTTTGCTGGCACAGATATTCTGCGTTCTAGTTTTGCTGGTTCTACTCAATATTAAAACTACTCTTTCTTGCTTGAACTTTTATTAGAGGCATAGGGTTTATATGACTAAGATGAAGGCTTAGCTTGTACCCGCTATAAAAGCTTGAGAAAATCACTGCAGCTCCCTTGTCATTTTTGTCTGCCCAGTTTGTCTTTAGTTTGAAAAAGAAACGTGAACTCGGCTTTATGAACTGACTGCCACTTTTCAAGAAACTCTCTCTGAGATACTGCTCATTTGAGAGTGTATCCATTAATTTGGAAGATATTTGAGGAATATTGAGTAGAAAGAGAAAAATGCAAGAAAATAACCAAACTTTTTTCCCCTTTCAGCAAAGCTCTTATTCTTCAAAACAGAGTTCAGCATAAGTGCATGTCAGTGCTCTGTTTTAATACAAAGGGATTAATGAAATCAGGGTCAAAAACTTCTACCTTGGGGTTTTTTTTTTTGTTTGTGACACTAAACTGAGTTAAAATGCCTCCTTGGCTTCCCTGTGTGCTCAAAGGGCACTGCAAAGCTTTGCTTTTCCCTTTCCCTTTGCCTCCAGGTCCCATATAATTGATTCTGACCAAGTGTTAGCAGTTACATCCAACTCCCAGAAATTTTTCCTGAACTACAGTTATTCCTGGTGATTCATATGTCTGAGAATCTTACTGAAAAATAAACTATTGGAACCTTTAAAATAATTAACTTGGCTCTTTTAACACACAGCATCTTTTGAAGAGATTGCAGGGAAGGGAGAAATGTAAGAGGAGTGGAGGGCTGGACTGTGTGCTTGTGGAATCCTGGCATCGGGAGAGCATTTGTCTTTATCTACTTACGCAGGGGCCAGATGCAGAAAGCCAAGGGCAACTTACCTCCCAGATGCAGTGACTAATGATGTGTAAACATATCAAAGAGATCTCCTCTTTTCCAATAAAACCACGTCCAACATCATTTTTGCTTCAAGAGAGTGAAGGGGAAATTAAAAAAAAAAAACTAGACACATAGAAGGCTTGCACTCTTATCTAAACTGGTCAGCACCTTTCCAATAAATCTTTTTATGTAACTTTGCTTTGCCCCATTTCATGTGAACACAGGTATTCAGTCTTGTCCACATAGAATAAGGTTTTAAGCAGGGTAATGATCAATAAAGATTCAAAACTCAAAAGACCTGCTGCTAAGCTTGCTGCTGATTCACTCAGGGAGGTTAGCAAGCTGCTTAATCTGTTTCTAGTTCTGTTTCTTCACCTGGAAAATTAAGGAGCACGTCATAATTAGTGTTTATAAAGCACTCTGAAAAAACTATATAATTACTTCCTCATTAAAAATCTTTATGATTTGTTTGACTCTGTATACCACCAGTACCCTTGTGCATCCTCCTAACTCAAGGATTTACTTGTTAACATTTCTGGAAGACTTATTTTGTTGTTTTACTGAACACTTTTAGTCCTCTGCTTTCTCTGAGGTTTGATACTCTCCACGCTATATTGTATACTGGCCTGTAAAAACTGAAAATAAAGGTGAGAACCTGCATTATTCCTTGAAATGCTGAAGTCTACATATTGGGGTGTTCAGAGGGAAAAAAAAGAATCTGCACTTGAGTCATGTACACAACAGACACTTATCAAGGAGGAAAGAAACTTGGATTGAGTGATATGAAGTGAAAATGCTGATAGCATGAGGTTTTCAACTCCCTGAGAACTGGCTTGCATTCCTCTGGGAAGGAACTGGCAACTGATTTAGAGATTATTATACTTGAATCAATAGCTCTCAAGTTTCAGAAGAAGTCAGGTTTGACAATAACGGAAAAAGCTGAGTTGCAGTGAGTTCTTTACTGAGAATAACTCCTTTTCTTATCTCCTAATACAAATGCTGTTCTCTTTCACAACCTCAGTAGAGTTCCCATTGGCTGGACACGTGAGTCTGCTATGTATAGAAGCCAGTACAACAGCCAAGTGCTTTCTTAATAATAGCTTTCAGCTCCTGCTTTTCCTGTAGCACACACCAAGGGGAACGAGTTCCCTATCTGTTACAGTCATTGGAATTGCATCCCCTGTCCTAGATTTGCATTACCCAGGCTAGTTCTCCCAATTCCGCAGAAGCTTGAGCAAATCTGCTTTCAGATCTCATTAGTTGCAGTATTTATAGGAGTACATATTGGTTGAACACAAAAGGAATTACATTCATGAGTTTTTTCTTTCATTAGTTACTTGGAGAATAGCTGTGTGTGTGTGTGCATTCAGATAGACAAATGTATAAAAACAGACTAACATCTAGTTCTCTGCTTCCTTTGCCTCAATACTCCTGAGCCTTCTTTTGGCTGTGGTTGGGACTTGAACTTTTTGCACATACTCTGAACCGAGTTTCTTTTTCTCTCTATCTTTCTGACCTTGGGGGTCAGTGCTCTCCCGCACTCCTGGCCACTGCATGCTCTCCCTCTGAGTCTTTATGTCCTAGCAATTAGACATTATGTCTTTGTTTTCCCACTAGGGACATTCCATTGCTCCAAGTCCTGGCTCTGGGGAGGATGGGGCAAGACTAAGACTTCCTCTTTTTTCTTCCTTTTTTTTTCTTTATTCTTGTCTTAGACATGTTTATTCACTGTTAAGAACTGACTGGTTCAGTGATGTGCCTGTAGAACATTTCCCTTGCTCCTTAACTCAGAAGGGCATATGAACACCAAAAGGCAGCAGGCATGTTCACAGATGTTCAGGGAATCTTCCATATTGTTTCTGTTTTGTTTCCATCTTAACAGAAAACTCAATTACAAACAATAATAACTAAGCTAAACCATCTTCTCTCGCCAATGCAGTGAGTCACCAGGACTTTCCATAATAATAAGATGAATAAGCATATTTTTTAGACTTTTACAGTTGACTATGCTTCACAGAAAAAAGGAGCTTTGACACTACTTCTGGACCTACAGTCCAGAAAAACATGTAGGTCTACAGTCTAGTAAAACATGGTTTTACATCAAGCTTTTTGCCCTGTGGATGATAAAGGAGTTATGCACTTTTCAATCCAAACTGAATATTGTACATCTTGGTCTTATGAGTCAACACAGCTTTTTAACTAAGCTGCCCTGTAAGCAAGATAGCATCTGCAAGATGAAAATGAGAAACAGCTGTATCACAGGGCTTTGCAAAATAAAACCTTGTTTACACACTGTATGGATATGCACATGGTGATCCAGGGATATTCCAAAAACTACACCAGCTTCTTGAAAATTAAAGGCTACCATCTCTTTCATGAACTGATGTGTCAATGGGATAGACACAGCATGCAGTGAAAGCCCAGAGCACTGCAGAAATCCAGAAGTTCTCTTTCTGGCAGGACTTTACAGGGATTTCAGTGTACTATTTCATATCAGTGGAAAAAATGACAAGTGGAAATGTTAAGTTTGCTTAAAGGAGGTTTTCTCAGTGTTACTGTAGAACTTAATATATCTTTGCGTTTCATAATGTAGTATTTCCCACAAATCGTGACATGATCATGCTTAGTAATTCACTTCAAGCACTTCAGATGAATGCAGTTTCTATAACAATCAGAAGAAAGAAAGGGAATCCATCAATTTAAGGACTTAAATCATAAATAACATTTTTTTTTAAAGTTTATATCAACATTCTGTAAATTAACACAGAATCAGTGTAATTAAAGTCCCAGTACAACATACTCTTCACTACCAAGAGCAATGAGTGAAGAACTCTTTGTATGTGGTGTGATTAAGAGTACTGTAGCCATGAAGGGAAATACCATATCACTGGGATACAGAAACTGATATTTTATATGAATTTGAGAGCTAGGCTTGCTTTCAAACCTTTTCAAATTTGAAATCCAGCTTGAGAAGTTACCAAAGTTCATGGCAGGGAGGCAGAGCCCCTGCTAGGATTAATCAGTGATGCTGACTGATTTCTAAGGCATCAAATGATAACCAGACACCCTAGAAATATCTTATGACTGGTCATTTCATTACATGCCACATTCAGAGCGTGTTCATTTCAAAATGTATGTACCAGTCTGTCACATAGGCCAGTTATCACAAAGTACCTGTTATTTTCTGCTCATATTCCTATGTTTTATATTCACTGTGTGTTACTGTCAGGGGCACACCAAATTTTCTAAGTCAATATCATTTTTGCACCTCACTGTTAAAATGCTGTTTACTTCCAGTTTCAGATAATATATGAAGTTGTTAATGGAGGCATAATATTAACTGCTTTTGTTTCTGAATATTCACTGTATTATCTCCCCACACACATTCTAGTTTAGTCCTATTTATTATTGTGATTTTTATAATCCAGACAATTTAGACTGGGAGTAGAATTTTAAAAGGTACGCTATCAAATAGATTGCAAAATAATTAACTCTGTAATGTGTTCCATAGAGCTATACTATGCCTATAATAGGCATACATAAATTCATTTTGATATATCATGCTTAGCACAGAGGTAAGTGGGCATGTAATTAGCTCATTTATTTCATGTTTCTTCATCTAGTAATATTGTGGGTTTTTTTAAACAATCAAGTTATTCCAGCACAATTTAATTTAAACCTAGTGTATGATTTACTGCACCGGATCTTGTGATTCTGTGAAGGCATAGAAATTCCTCCTACTCCTCCACATCAGCCCCCCTAATACCTGCCCTATTTCAGCAGGTGGAAAGAAGCCACATGGCATACTACTTTCAAAGTCAGACTAAGCAAAGCCCTGGAATGTGCAGATGCATGATTAACCCTTTGCTGTTGAGAGGATATATTAGTTGATTTAAAGGAATCACTGTGCTTCCTTTTGCAAATCTCTATTTAAACAGAGAAACGGGAGCCTTCTACTAAATTCATTGGATTTTGGCTTAAATCTTGCGATGACATGAAAATACATATTCATTTGTAAGCTATCATGCAGATTTGTTTTTTCAGGATGACCTATTCTCTTCTTCCACAAGGATTTGTTTCTTTACCTGTTCCTATTTCCTTTTACTCTGCCGTGCTATAGAACATCACTGTCCTGTGAGCAACAGGGAAGTATTTTCTGATTCAGGACCCAGAACCTGGACCAAATGGTCCAGATATGGAGAGGGGAGAAAACAAAAGACAATCCATTTATGAGGCACTTTAAAAGATTAAGTCTGTACAGGCTGAAGCTACATTTGCTCTTTGTTGCTCCTAATCTCTCTCTCTCTCACTTTGTTGCTCCTAATCACACACACACACACACACACACAATTCCTTTTGCTCCATACCAAAGCTGCTCCTGAGAGTTCAGATTTTCATAGGCCAAGTTGATATTTTGGCCAAAGACACCTTGGATATGTGTTGGACATTAAAATGGAACATAAAGCCAAACTACAGAAGCTAGTTGTGCTCCCACTCTCTCCAAATGGATGTTACAAACGTATCTGCACCTGCCTGATTTGGCTGGATAGCTGTGTACATCGTCTGAAATGCAGAATGACCAGTCTGCCTTGAAGGCCAGGGATCCTTCATAGTCATCTTAGCTGGTTGCTTTTCTGTGCCCAAGGAACTTGGCAGGTTGCAGAAAATCCTGTCACATGTGATTCTCAGCATATGAACAGAGTACCTGCACTTTAGAAATCTAGTTAAGCCATTGTGCCTGTGCAGTTCAGGAAACCCTAGCATGTCCCCAGGAGTATGAAGTTGCATGGAAGGACTCTCCCTTACAATGTGGCAGAGACCTTAGCTACGTATTCCAGAGGAGCTCAGCAGGAATGTTTGAGAGAAAAGGACCAGTCAACATTAATCAGCTGGCAGAACTGAGCTCTCATGAACACTTAAAATACAAATAGTAAAACTACTGCTGCATACATTTGCATTGTTTGAGAAAACGTGTGTCTTACACTGCAAATGCTATCTGCCTTAGACAGTAATGTCAATGTTATTTTAGTTACTGCCTGCAGAAATCAGCTTAATCCACAATGTAGTTGAAGACAGGGTATCAAAACTGGTCTGTGTAATCAAGGATGTCATTTTGTCTTGTGTCTTTAAAAAAATTAATGCAAAACCCCCTCTTTGTTGGTATGTAAAAAATATGTTGGTGGTGATGTTTCATATTATATTCTGTTCCTGTAACAGACAGCTGCTCAAGAATCCTTTCTTTTCCAGTGAGAGGTATAAAGGCTGTCTTTCTTATTACAGTTTCAAAATCAAACTTCAAGAGGTTAGAAATCTCATAGTTTATTTTTCTGGTGCTAGCCAACTTTTCATTCCTATATTGCAATACAAAACTTCGATGCACATGGCACACTTGTTTCCCCCCCGCCCCGAGGACTCTCACATCATTCTGTGTTCTGTGAGATCCATAAGAAAAAATGTGATTTGTTTGTTTGCGCTTGCCTCACCCCTGGCAGAAGCTGTATGGCATCTAGTGAATTAAGCATAAGATTACATATCTCCGGGATAAAAACCAGAAAGGATGGTGTCAGTTAAGGTGGTACAATGCCATCCTGAAAAATAATATAAAACCCACTGTCACCAAATGTTTGGCATCTGTGGCTGATCCTCTAGACATCCCAGGTGTCCAGTTAGGGCATGAGCATATCAACTGTGCGGAACTGCAGGGAAGCCACAGCTGAACTTACTGTTGCTGAAACCTATACTTTGAAAATGCAAATCTATGCTTTGAAAAAAACCTGCACCATCTGAGACAATTAGGTGCTCCGATGTTAAACTGTTTAGTTCATTTCTGTAAGTATGGGTAATACTTCTGCATTCCATTGACTTCACAGGAGATGGCCCACAAATAACTTAATAATTCCTTCTTTTAGGTAGCGTCTGACAAGATCACAGTAAATAAAGTACAGGTCACACATGGGAAATTGCTTTTTAATGAGCAATCTCAATCCTCTAAACTGAATGAAACAGAAATCAAGTATATGATGTTGTAATCAGAGACCATACTATAGTGTATATACAGAAAGAACCAAATGAGAATTGAAAAGGCAACTACTTCACCTGTAATTTAAAGCCTTGACTTTGCCACCTCACAACTTCATTCCAATATACTTTTAGCATACATATATGTATGCTAAAATTACTTCTTTCCTAACTGATACAACATTATTCTCTTTTAAAGAACAGCTGTGGGTACACATGTAGACTATAAAAACCAGAGAAACATCATGATTCTCCTTCATTATTTAGAAAAGTAAAAAATTATTACTTGTAATTAATCCATTAATTTATTAAGGAGAGATTACTGCCATCTTTTCTTTTTAAATGTGATAGCCTTCATGTGTCTGCTAAATACACGGGAATACATATAACAATGCTGGCCATTTGGACAATATTCAATGTAGATATATAGCATTACGAATTGATTCAGCAAATGAAGTCTTCTCCTGACAAAGACCATCCTTCAGAAGCTGAAATCACTGGTGACAGGAATAGAAATTCAGTCACAACCTGGAGAACAGCTCTTCTCCCACTTTAAGCAAAGGGATGAGCACTGTAGCTGGCTGCTACCTAGAACCTTTCCTCTTTTCAAATATAACTTTATAGTTACAAAAGTGTTTTCTCTTTTACATTAGGGAAGAAAGATGACAGTGTAGTTGCCCAAATCACAGCAGTTAAAGACATGAAAGGACACCAGGGTATCTTGCTAGTAAAGTATTATGAAGGTTTGATTGTGTCTTAAAGACATGTGTCTATGCATAAAAGCAGCAGGAAATATAGTCCATTTTGCTGGCCCCTCTGCGTTGTGACTACAGGCACAGCAGTGGAGAGAACCGACCACGTGCTCCATATACCTGCATAAAAGAAGGAGACATTTTTCAGGTTGGCACTAAGTCCCTGTGTGTCAGCCAACAGATGTGGCCAGATTTATGATGGAGAGTGTGCTAAACTTACAAGAAAGCTGGAATAAATTACTCTGTTGTTCAGACAACTGAGAAACAGCAAAACAGTTGTGTTCAAGTCACATTTTTCTCCTGGTGTTTCTCCCGAAATGATACAAGTTATAAACTCTCCATTACCAAGTTGACGAGTTTGTCATTAATTCCATTGAAGCTCAAAGATATAAACTAAGTCCATGAATATTAACCTTCTCTGCCTGAGAGCCATGTACTTAAATATTTTGTCTCTTCTATAAACCAGAAGCTCTTTTTATGTCAAGAACCTTACTTCTACATCAAAACTGTTCCTATTACTCTCTGCATCTGCCAGACTTCAGAATAAGCTAATATAGAGTTTTAGTGATGCAAAAGAGTTAAACAGTGACTTCCCAATAAAAAGGAGCAATGCATAAACCCTTTCCTTTTCCTAAAACTATCATAAGTAATTTACAGTATTTAATACTTGGCATAAAGGTTTTATTTTCTAGTGACTGGGATTAGTCAACTTTCATTAGGATAACAGCCTAGAATATACCGCATACAGATTTTAGCATTATTAAGCAACAATAATGGTTAATAAGGACTTTAAGCAGATCTCTTCTTTCTCTGAGAACATGAAAATTAAAGCTGAATCTTTCTCTATGGATCTCTTCAGATTATTGACTTCTGGCATGTCTCCCTGCTTCCCAGGAGTATGGGTTTTTGGAAAGGGGAAGAAGGTTTTCCTTGTGGAAAGCTTGATGTTGCTGTTGCTAGTCTTTGGAGTTGAGTGGATGAGTTTCCAAACAATTAAACACTTCTGCATCTAGTAATGAAAAACACTCTTACTTCCAAAATGTGTTCACAGTTCTAGGAGTACTGTACTCACAGTTTCACAGAAGGAAGGCATAATGTGGTACGTTATCGAGCTCCTTTTCACACAGCCTTTTGTGACATAAACCCTCTATGTCCAGCAGTCACGCATATTACAACTTGCCCAGGCACTCAGTTGTTCAAGAATTATACCCATTTTGTTCTTGGAGATTTACTTGAGCAACACCAGTCTTCTTGGCTGGCTTAGCGCAGGTTTCTGAGAAATTCTCTGTGTGTTGAATTCATTGGTTGTCATGTCATTTTTTTTCTGGGGGAAAAAAAACAGCATTCAGGCATAAAGATTCTATGCTATAGGATATGACATGCACAGATATATTTAGGACAAAGGCCATTTTATTTCGTTGAATATGGAGGCTTGGTCTTTTTTCAGCCACAAACTTAATCTTGTTTTCTAATTTTTCCTCTAAGTGAACATTATCTTTTTGCTGGTTGTTTTAAGCTTGAATTCCACTTTGAAATACCCTCTAGTATAGTCTGTTTTGTACTCTCAGAGTCAAGGCTCGGTCTTTATCCTCATTAGAGGATAAAAGAAGCTGATTAATTCCCAAGTGGGTAGTCACAAAATGAGTCATCCCAGGACTATTTTTGCTGAGTGTCAAAAATTAACATCTTCAGATCAAAAGAAGGGCAACTCTGTTGTGATCTACCTCTGCTACCAAACTACTTGCCTGAATGAAGACAACTTTTCAATTTAGCCACAAGTTTGCAACAAAACCTGATCCTTAGAGCAAGATCTAATCTGGTTTGATTATTCTATATAGAGTCTCTAATTCTAGAGGAGATTTCTCACAGACTTGTTTTTCCAGCTTTTCCAGTATTTTTTCCACATTTTGCGAATAAGTTGTAAAGCTTTCCAATCCTGACTTTTATCTCAGCTGAACACTCCAACTTTCCATGTTTTCTTTGAAATTCAGTAAATTAGTTGATGAGATTTCTATGTTTTCCACCATGTGTATGATTGTCATAAGGCTTACAGAAAAAAAAAATATTTATATTATAAGTTGGTTAGAGAGATAGCAATCACATGCTGAACACTAATGTCTTCCTTAAAGTAAATAAAATATAAAATAAAAATTCTTCAGAGCAAGTTGTATTGGACATTCATTTGGCCTACCTTGCTTCTCTGAATTTAAGTTCCAAACTGTAGAATGTCTCTTAGCCTCCAAACTACCCAAAATGTAACTTCCATTCCTACTTTCCTGCTTCCTCTTCATTCAGTACCCACATGTGGATTCAGTGGGTTCCCCAAAACTAATTTAGAGTAAACTATTCATTCAGGAAGCTTAAACCTAACTCTCTCCTCTTTACCTTCTTGATGTACACAATTGTCATCTGTAGGCAATGGAATGACCAAATTTATGAGTAATTTCGTAGTAAGCAACTAGAATAAATACTTCTTCCACATGCCTAATAGGCACATTCATGCTTCTCTTTAAAATGGCTTCATGGCTGGACATTCTTTGGATTCCTTCTAATTAGTTGAAGATTTTGTCAATGCATGTCAAATATTTGTCATAAATCAGGTTTTTGCCTCATTTTAGGTGAACAAGGAAGTCTGTACTTCAGCAGCTGAGAACAAAGTTTTCAAGGACATGCCAAAGAACTGCTTCTGATTTATAAAAGGAAGGAGGATTTTATGAAAATTAACTTTGAGATATACTTTATAATGTATAAAGTCCACCAGTTTTAATTCATGTCAGCAATTTTTGACTGATACTTCAGAACAGTTATTTTGACATATTAACTCAGCATATTCTGATGCATTATGAAAAAAAGAACATTTTCACTTGGCTGTTTTAGAAAGCCTGAGCAAGAATAACAATAAAAAAGTGAATACGATTTTTTTTTAGTTGCTGAATGGAAAATGATATGTAAATTAAAACTTTCCATAGACATTCTTTGAAATGTTTACACTTTTATCTTTGTGTTTTCAGTAACTGAAAAGCTGATAGTTTAGTTAAACATCATACACAGAATAACTCTAAATATTATCTATAAAAAAGTTTGAATTTAGGATTAGATAGGTAATTAGGTAAATTGCTCTTAAACCAGTGATTATATATACACCATGTCTTAAATATGAAAAAGCAAATAAAATCTGATTGGCTTATTGTAGGCCAATGTTATATATGTTCCAGAGATATTATATATGTTTCAGAGATAATGTCACAAACTTCTTGGGCTCAACAGGTTTTTAAACTGATACTTTAAATACCACTAATTTTCATTCATCAGGATTTTTTTTTTCATATATGAGGGCTTTATACTAGCCTAACTGTAAAGATGCAGCTTAAAGTAATAAAAATTACCTTCTACTTAAATTGAATATTAACATGCACAGAAGTTTTTTTATGTCTAAATCAACATCTAGGCTTATGTGATCATTCTGTTGAATGAATAGTACTATGAATCAAGCTACTAAAACTGCTGTGCTTGATTTGATTTTCTTGAAGTCTAGACCTGGGTATTTCTGGTCTATACAAAAACTGCCATCGGTCCTGTATTTAAAAAAAAAAGGTAAGGAGTGAAAATGGTATTGACCTTTGATTTCTTATCACACTGAGCACAAAACTATGGTAGCATCAGAAACAGTTCAGGGGGAGGAGGAGAATAGATACCAGTATTCTGTAAGAAAAAAGGAACAGATTTTCTCCCCTTAGACCAAAGACAACTACCATCTGCACCGCCGCTTTTGAAGAATCTCACCTACATGTCTGTCACACCCAAAGCCTGTGTCAGGCTGACATCTGTGTCAGGGTAGTTGTGTCAAGGAAAAAAAAAAAAAAAAAAAAATCAGGAATTAAACCCAGAAATTTAAATATGAAGGGAACCTTGAACTTACAACTAAGATGGTTAAGCTACAGAAATAGAAAATGGACTAGGCAAAGAAAACACTAGTTCTAAATACAGTGCTACCTTTCTAAAATCCAGAAAAATCTCAGTTTTAATATTGTAAGTGTTATTTATGGAGGGAGATAGCTAGTTGAAAAATCTTATCATGAAAGAAATTAGCTGCCATAGCAACAGGACTAAAATTAAATACAAATTTATTTTAGTGATGGAAATTCTTTAACAATCTATCAGTGATGATTAATCTATGCTTGCTTTTCCTGATATTCATCAATAAAAAAAGATTTTCTTTCCAGTCTGCCAATAGTCATGCACACTATGCTCTTTAACTTGCTGAATATATAATCTTGGAATAAAAATAAAGTTGATTTAACAATAAAAATAAAGTTTATCTATGTCACTTAGAAAGGTTTTGATTTGACAGTATAGTGAGGCTGTCTTCTCAGTGAGATAGGTTCTACCAACCTCTTTTCAAATCCATTTTTACAGTTCTTTATCTTTCTGGAAACACTGTGATGTTGTTACAGAGAACTTTAACTTCAGTAATGCATGACCCTTCTGCTTACCTTAAGAATTGCACGCAAACTTTATATCTTTTTCCCCTCGAGCACTTCAGAGGTATCCAGGGTCTGTCTAATTTTTGAGACAACAGATCAGAAGTCTACACGTGCCCGTTCAAATCTCTATTGAATTGGTGGTAACTTTCAGGATCATGATGCCCTGGTGTATAATTGCAATTCAATTCCTGATGCTGGACAGCATATGAATCATGATGTGAGAGGGGTTAGGCAAGAAGATTAAGCATGAGAATCGGGAATACTCTCTTAGAATATCCCTACTGAGGGAATTCATAGGTCTTTAAAGTAACACCAACCAAAACCAGCTAGTATCAACCGTGCAGCACAGCATGAATGTGGAGGTATCCATGTAGGTTCCCAAACAAGGCTTTTTTCAACCAGGGTGATGCCAAAACTGAAAATAGGTGCTTTTCAGCAAAGCTAATGAGCTTGCAAGCAGCATCACAACCATGCAGCTTGACCATTTATAGTCATTTTCAACTTGGAGATCTCTACCCAGCTTTCTCTTGTGAAGAGTGCCTGTGAATGCCCAGCACACAGATTCAACATGGAGCCCATGGAGTCAGGGTGTCAGGGGAAAAAAAAAAAAAAGGCAGTAGCTAAAGCTAATATTAAAATGTTCTCATGTCCACCTGATTATGTCTGTCTCACAACTGCAATGTAATTTAGGCAGTTCAAAAGCCTGGGCCGTATTTCAGCCTGTGCAAGCGGATTGTAGTGCCACTCCAAACATCTGCGCTGCGGTAATGCAAAAGCTGTGCTCTTAGCATGTTCCTCCAGCCTTCATCCTTGGCTCCACTCTCCGTTGGTGTGCCGGAGCCTAGAAGGGGTTCTCCAGGGAGCAGTCTGCAGCTGTCTTGCAGACATCCTATGCCAAGGCAATTTTCTTTCAACAGGAAGCAGGCTTTGAGAATACCTTATGCATCTTCAACCTTCTACTTGGTAGAACGATACTGGAACAGACTTGGGGATATTACTCAGCCACTCTAATAGCACTGTTTTCCTTAATACTGTACTAAAGGGTAACATTTTAGCACTGACTTGGAAAGATGATGGATATATATTGAACTGCCAGTGCTATTTCCTCTGCCGTTTTCTCTCTAAATGTACTTTCCAGGCATTGGCTTTTGCTATAGGTTGACAGATTGGAAGAGATTATAGCATTGAGTATAGAGACCGAAGGATATCCCCGATGAATGACATCCTGGATGTAGTATGACTATATATAACTACTAAATTAATTACTGGAAAGTGGATGTTTTTTCTTTATTTCTGCTGCAACAATGGTTATATAGAGAGTAATAATCAGGAAAGGACATAGTAAAAATCACAGATTACTTGAACAGCTTCTCTAATATTTTTCTATTTTCTCTTCCATGTTAAGACAAAATACTGTGGAGTAAATCAATTATCAAGAGGCTTAAAAGCTATCAATGATATGACTAGACTAGAGTGCAAAGTCATGGGTGTAACCCATACCACACAATGGAACATTATACGGGGACCCCTGAGTAGGGACAGCCAAGCTAATGTGATATTTCATTACCTCACTAAAATATTAATGATCTTGCCTAATAGAATATCTTTACAGGTACATCTTTCTTTTACAAATAGACTGATTATCATTCTTGGTTTTGTAGAAAAAGTGTGAAGTGATTGGCTTGGTCTTTCCCTCTCCTCCACAGTTTTAATTCCTGTGTTTTTCCTGTTGCAATACCCAAGACCATTCCCTAGCTTCTTAAGCTGCTATAGCTTCTAAATTGAAGAGATTACAAGAGAGCATACAACATTTGCACATACTGAAGTGGGTATATTTCATGTTATTTAGGAAGCAACAAAAGCATGGCCACCTTTTTATAAAACAAAAAATCAAAGTACTTCTTTCTAGCGTGAATAACACTGACGTACCCATTATGATTTACCCATTTAATCTAATGCTTGTGAAAAACCCTGCCTTGTTCTAGTTTAGTATTAGTTTCACGGAAAGCTAGTTTACTAGCTATTCACTGTCTTCAAGTGATACACTTGTGAGGGATTCCTCTGCATATACCCCGAATGAGGGCTAAGAGTGACAGAAGCATTTCAGTGTTTATATTTTTGAAAGTAGTTTTCCACATTTTTCGTGCTGATAATCCAAGCCAAATATCACATGGCTGTTAGGACTGATTTATTTTTTCCCTCCTTGCCACCATTGTGGGTATTATTCAAGAAAGTAAAAGCAAAATTCTGTGATGCAGTTTTCTTGCACCTGTCCCCTTTCTATAGCGTTTCCTTCCGAGAGAGAGGAAATTTTACGAGGTCATGGCTTTTGCTTTGAGTCCAGGAGGAAACGTCATTCCAGCTTTTCTGGAAATACATTCAGGGCAGACTGAACAAGCTGGGCTAAAAAATGTTAGGAAATATGTTTTTCCTGTCCTAAGAAAATGAACCAAACAGTGTCCTCCAAATACTCCATGTGGAGGCTGGAACTAGAAGTACTGTTGAATGGGATGCACTGTGAGTAGCAATATTTAGGCCTTCGGTCTATTTTTGGATATTGGTCACTGATAACGATAGACTGTGAGCTCAGATTGGTGCTGCAGGTTGCCAAGTAGTATTCTTTGGTGCCACTAGGCTGTGATGGTTTTTGCATTACACTTAAAAGCACTGCTGCGAGAGACACTACACTGCTGGCTAGTAGTGGGATTTCTGCAAATACTGGTTCAGAAATGGAGCAAGCTGCAAAATGCCTCCAAGCATGCCAGCACTATAAAGTATTTGATTTCCCTGCCTCCCTGGCTCCCCATTCCTCCCTGAAATCCTACTTCACCTCTAATAACAGGAGTATACACACTTCACGTATGTATCTGAATTTCCAGCTGCTCCTAGCGCATGCTTTCTGTGCAACAGTCCTGGATGCCAAGAGATTCTAGGGGCAGGGACATAACACTACTCCTACCCATTCCCAGGTCTCTTCCCCATCTTCCTCCCTGCAAACAAGCAAAAAAATAGCTGCTCATTTTCAGGGAAGATGGTCCCTGTACCTTTTACGGAAAGCACTAAAGATAAAAACGCTTTGGCCACAGCAGTGAGAGAAGAGTGCAGGAGCCGGTGTTGTGCTCCTGCACCACAGACTGCTGCGGCTACCCAGATGTCTCCCTGTACTATCTCACCTCCTCTTTCTCAGAACTTGTACTGGAACATCTCTGATTAGCACAGTGCTGTCAGGACAGTCTGGAGAGAATAAATGTTGACTCCCTCCTTTTGAAGTGAGCCTCCAACTAGCAGGGTTTCTCACCAGCTTACCCAGATAACAAAACTGTCGCTTATCCCCAGCGTCCCAAGCTACTTCTCATAGGTTTATTTTGCCTGTGCCCTCCAACAGAGCAGCCTCTTTAAGCTCTGTGGAGAAGCTGCCCAGCCTCAGAGCTGGGCAGGGGTTTCCAGCCTTCCTGCGCAGCTCCGGTTTTTGGTGGAAGAGCCTGGGTCGCGCAGGGAGCGCTGCGGGGTGGCAGTGCCGCTGCCACCGCTGCCTCCCACCCAGGCCAGACGCCGACTGCAGGGCAGCAGCCTCCTTCCCGCTCCGCGGTGGTCAGCACAAGGCAGCATGTCATTTTAGGACACCAGATGCTCATTTTTTTAAGACGACTTATCTGACCGCCACTCTCATCTACTGGTTTTGGGGGTTTTTTTCCTCCTTTGTCTGTTTTGGCCGCATAATGACTCTGTTTACACAGATTTAAAACCAAGGTCGGTTGTCCTCAGTTATTCAGGCAATGGAACAATAAGATTAATTCACAAGAAAAAAAAGAGGATCCAGTTCACCTCCTGCGAGCAACCCCTGCGCCACGCAGTAATAATGGCTGAGCTCAAATTTAGAGGGGTCAGTAACAAAACTACAGCATGAACATGGCCCTCACGGGCTGGGGACATCTCGCCTCCTTCAAGCTGCAGCAATGCACGCCCAGGAGGGCAGCTCACCGGCAACAGGGACCGCGCTGCCTCCAGCCGGAGCCACCGCTGCTGCCCCGTGCCCCGGCTCCCCGGCTGCCAGCGTCCGGCAGAGCCTCTGCGGTGACTCGTACCGAAATCCCTGAAGATTCAGGCTTTACCTGTTATAGAGGACACACCGGTGCGGGCGGTAGCGTTTGCTTTCCAAGACCAGAAAAAAACTTCAAAGCCTCTGGGAACATCCCATGTAAAAGTTGGGTAAATAGTTGTTGGTTTGGGACTTCTTTTATGACATACCATAAAAGAAAATAGCATCAGTGAGAGATGCTGCAATTTTATATGATGCAACAAAGAGCAATTTATTACTTTGTGAAACGTAACATTGCCTTTTTATCTGACAGTGTGTTCGTCGCATCAACGGTGGGTCGTTTTACAGAGCATTTTATGGTGACTGTAGAGCTCGTGCTGCGTAGGACAGACACCGTTCCCGCCCTGTTGTTGCCTTTCCAGTTTTTCCAACCTTTTTATGGAGGAAAGTAAAGGTATTAGGGAAGAGGAGAAACACCATTTCTGCCCATCCTGTCAATTCAAGCCATGTCATTTTCAAAAATGTCAATATTTCCACTGTGTTAGAAGTGTTTTTCCTTTTTCTTTTTTTCCTGTTACAGTTTTATCTTCATAAATTCAGAGATATATTTTAATCTCTGTAGTTAACCCTACATGTTTTCCACTCGTGCAGTTCTGCATAGTCGAAATGCATAAAAGCTTCAAGCCATAGCTTGTGTGAAAATTATTCCTCACTTGCATCTTAATTTCTGAGGAATTTGGGATTCCTCCTGCAATAGTTATTGACATCAAATCCAAACAGTAAATGCAGCTTGAAACTGCCTCATCCAAACAATCACAAGGGCCTAGATATGTTATAAATGGTAGGGAAAGTAGAAATGATACAAACAAAAGGAGTGTTAGGCTCAATCATTTCTTCATTTTAGCCTGACTTGCAGGAACTGCATACAGTCCAAAACCAAAGAAAATCTTGCATTTATTTTCTATTCCGGGCTTAATATTCTTTCTTAAAAAGCAAGACAAAGTAAATTTATTTTAATCACTGGCCTTACATACAATAGAAGGGTATACATTCATTAATAAAGCCCATCACAATTATAATCCCATTTAAAAATTTTAGTCAGGGAATGAAGCTTATAACAGGTTTTCTAGCTGGGAATCTTAGAGCTCCTGGTGATACTGAGATAATGTCCTGGAGTAAAGGTACGTGGTGCATGTTCCTTGTGGTAAGCTCAGCACTGTGAAAGGCTGCCAGCCCATTTTGGAAATAGTCTGGCAAATACATTCTTCTCTTCTGGATTTAGAACAATTTACTCCACTTTTGCTTTTTTTTTAATTGTTGTTCTGCATTGTATGAATGCCAGATATGAATGTTGCCTGAAAGGTTAATCTAACTTGACTTGATCCATGTTTTTCTTAAAGCTGCCTTCCTTTCCGTCTGTTTTGGACAGCTAGCAGACAGGAGTAAGCAAATACTTCCGCTTATGGAAAAGTTACTTTTATGGCTACTTACAGTCTCCGATACAGTGAGTCAAGTATTCAAGACCTGATAGCGCAACATAACCGATCTGGTGCATGCTGTTCTGGGATGAACATTCCTCATTTTCCCTGTCTGTCCTGTCTCCTGTCGTGAAGAAGTCATTAAGATGGACTGATAATGACCGAATACAGTGGTGGGCTACATTCTGCATTTAAGAATTGAGTCCCATTGAATTCTTGTCCTTTCTCTTATGAAATCTTTATTTATAAACACAAGTACAGCATCAAAAGAAAGAAGAAAGAATCTCCCAAACCACTCCCAAAACTCAAGGCCTGACATTAAGCCTGCCTACTGAGTAATAGGAAGTGTCATTTCAAATCCCCATATTGGGAGGAGGAGTTATGAATAGCTTCATAATATAGTTTCAAGATGAGAGAAAAACTTTTCGTTATTTAAACCAGATGAAATTAAAAAAAATCTGCTCAACTGTAGCTGCATACTTTATGCTAGTTTTTCTTACCCACATGGAGTAGGAAGGAGAAAATAAATGCCAGTTGTTATTCATCATATGCCTTAGATAGTTTAGTATGTGTTTACTTGTAAGTTCAGAGCTGATCGGGATGCATGCTTGCTCTGACAGGCATGCTGCTTGCTCTTTTTGTCAGCAGAGCTAATAGAAATATCTTTTTAATTTTACCACCTGTGCAAACCTTACCACAGATGTAAAACAAAACTTATGCAAGAACATTTTTAGGGCTTTATTAGGCCCACTGAGCCAAAAGGCTGTTCTTGGTGTGAAACAGGGGCAAGTTCAACAAGAGAAGCCCCCTTGGAGCTCAGAAGCATAAATAAAGAGAACAGAGGAGAACTGATGTGTGAGATCAGGGCCCAAGTCTGCAGTGGCACACTGTATTTTATTTCAGTAATTGCTGAAAGCAGGACAACATGGACCAAGTGAATATCCACAGGACAACTTAATTCACTTTTGCACTCTGTGAAAAACCTTAACTTGACTTGCATCCATTTACTTGCTTAATTTTGGAATATTGGGCCAGATCCAGCTGAGATCTTGGCACATCACATCATGCTGCCGGGATGTAATAAATAACGAGGATGCAAGTCCTGAGCAAAACCATTTCTCATCATGCTCTGTATATGCATAAAAGCAGAGCTGGGGGCCAAGCCTATGGAAAAAAATATATCTATCTTTTGCTTCCAAACTCCTGCTTCCTTCTGCTACCCTTACTAATGGCTCAAACTTTCAACTTCAGAGAGTTCTACTAATCTATGAAACCTTTCTGCCAGGTTTTTCCTATTTTCTAGGTATTCTTGAAGTTTTCTTTCTACATTTGCTCAGATTTGCTTCAAACAATGCCATGGGGGGAAGGGATGGTCAAAACAAAGCTCAAGAAAGAAGAGCCAATACTATGCAAGTGCTGGCTTTCAAAGAACTACATGGCTTAAAATAAGTGGAAAGATCCTGAGCAGAACATGATCCCAGTATGAGTGCAAGAAACTGGATCATTTGACACTGATAACCTGTGACTTTGCAAGTTCTAAGCATAAGTCAGGCCATTAAACAGTGCTATAAAATGGTTAAATGTGAAAGATTGCTGTGAGTAATACAGCATTACAGAGGATATTATAAAAAAATAAAGTTTTCCAGACCAAAAAAGGAATAGCACGAAAAGTGGCATGTTGTAGACAGTTGGCCATAAAGCTCTCAGAAGTAGTTGCATGAAGAAGAGAGGAATGCAAAGAGAGTCAAATAGGAAATATTCTTCCTTTGTGGAGGAGACAGTGCTAGCTAGCCACATACGTTTTAATACTGAACACTTCAATCAGCTCCAAAACACTATCCTCACTATGAAATAACAAGCTAGATGGGCCTCTGGAAAGCAGCGTGGCAAATTTAGCATGTTCAAAAATATGCTTAGGAACTTTGTAACACAAACCTGCTGGCAGATCCTTAAAAATGTCAGCCGCTTTGTGGGAAAAAAAAAAAAAAGGTCTAAAGTCTCCTCGATGACTTGCAGCATTGGGCCTGATAACAAAGCATTGCATTCGTAAAGATACACGCGTCTTTAAAGCCATGCCTCAGAAGTGTTTCCAAATCATGCAGCTAACTAACCTCCCTTAATTTTAGGGCAAATAGGTATTTATTATTACTAGATTTCTTTACAGGATTTTGATTGTCTCCACAGCCCATAGCAATATTAATTCCTTCCAAACCAAAATAATTTCATTTCCATTTCCATCAAGGCCCTTGGGTCCTTTCTAGAGGAAACATATTTTTATGTTTTGGCTTGTCTATGGATATTTATGTATTATTTTAGGGCAGAGGTTTTATTGGAGGCATTGGAGATGGAAAGGACTTAGTCATTTAGGACTGACTTAGTCACAGGCATGGTCTTGCAATCCAGCCCATTATCAAGTGACCTTGGTTCTTGCTGTATTTCCCCATGTTGCTGTCTCCTGGCACTCATAATTGGGAAGTTCTCCTGAGATTTACTATGGAGTCTCCTTTATAATCCTTTTCCTTCTGTCCTTTGACAATGACTGTTTGTCCCTTACTGTCTTCTGCATGGTTTCATCTTTGAAAAATGTTATTTTACATATTCAACTTCACTTCTGCTTTTCCTGATAGATGTATTAACAGTGTGACACCTTCCCTCTATGGACAGATTGCTGTTTGGGAAGCAATACTAAACGGTACCCGCTGGTGTTACAGTTTTCGTGTAGCTGTCTGAGACTCTATTATGCAATGAGGATACCTATGTCTTACAGGGAGTAGGGAAGACTGTGGCCTTCGGTATTGTATATGAGAAGTTTCTTTTTATATAAACAGGTAAATTCAGAGGGAATCATTCCAAGATCTCAATGGTTTTTCTCTTTATTTCTCTTTAAGGAATGCAAAATGCCATCAAGTCTTTAAAATTTGGGTACTAAAGTCTTACAGTTATCTAATGGTCTGGAATTAGCGGTGTGGAAAGAGAATCATTAACAAACAGTTTGTAATTGCTGACTGGTGCATGTTTTCCAAAATGTGGGCTACAACTGGAGCTTGACCCTGCCTGAGTCATCAGGATAGCACTGAAACACTAGTGCTAAAAAGCAGCATGATGTACCAGTAAGCAGTAATACAAAATCTGTCTCCACACCGGTGATGTTTACAGACTTAAGAAGTTTTAAAGATAACTACTCACTGTGAACGGCACGTGGGCCTTTCACTCTGTCTCTTTTGCCTCTTGGTTGCATATTTTGGCAACCCCCAAAGCCTTTATTGATAGATCTGAGAATGAAAGTCCAAAATTAATCCATTCAGAATTGAAACCACAGTGAACAGTAACCTATTGGTCCAGTCAAGCAAACTGTTTGCCTTTTGTTGTCTATTGTTTTAGAAAAAGGCTATAGCTTTTTAAAG
Source organism: Mycteria americana (assembly GCF_035582795.1). Lineage (NCBI taxonomy): Eukaryota > Metazoa > Chordata > Aves > Ciconiiformes > Ciconiidae > Mycteria > Mycteria americana. The sequence goes on along the minus strand of NC_134373.1, from coordinate 8,427,743 downwards.
TGCAATTTGATTTTACCATGGCAGGCTTTGATGATTTTAAAATGTATTTCAGAGACTGAATAAATGGTCTATGCTAATAGCTTAATTGATTAGCTGACAGATAACTGAACAGTTTTAGTTTCGTGTTTATCAATTAATCCTTTTCCATTAGCTTTTCAAGTGTGGTATGTGTTCAATTTGTTCTTTTTTGCACATATGTTTTAAAAATCCCTGCCATATTTTCCTTCCAAATGAGATAATTACTTCAGGATGTCTTTACTTCTCTCTTGTTATTTTTGCTGGAAACAGTGAAAATATACTTAAACAGCTCCTTGGCAGCCATATATATCATACTGACCCAATTTATAGCATCTGCCTTGCAACAGTGTGTACCATAATTTGCCAAACATTCTGTAACTGCAAAATAATAAGAAAATAATAGTGGAGTGTTCCTACCCTTTCATGCTCTCTATTCTGTATCCCACATGTCCCACAGAGCCTACATAATGAAATGTTTTGTTTGATAGGTTGTTGAGTCAGCACGGAGAAACAGAGTCAAATCCATGATGGAAGTATTCATTGAGCAATGCTCATGGCTCCCCAGGCCAAGGTTCCTGCATCAGCTGTTAAACATACAGTGCTGTATCTGTTATTAAAGCAAGCTGTTGAAGAGTGGTGATTAACTAGCGAAGTTTAATGGCAGGACAGAATATCCTTCCACAGACATGAAAAACAAAAGAGCAATAGAAAACAAATGCATAAAATGGTACCTAAATTCTTTGAATTATGTTTTGCTTTGAGAGATGTACACGTCGCTTTCCTCTGATTTTTACCACACTGCAATTAACACTAGGGGGTTTTTTGGACTTCTGAACCTGTATTTGAGAACAGCAAGGGTCCAATTCAATTCAGTATACTCAGATTACTATATAGATAGCACTTACCCAGCCTTCTTCTAAAGCCTTACTGTGCATTTTGGAACATTAAAATAATAAATGGGTGAAGTATTCACTGAACTGTAAAATTTTCTCTTTTCTCTTCTTAGCTCCAGCTCTGGAAGCTTAATGTCAAATGAATTAGTACGTTTCTTTCTGACAGCTATAGATAGAATACTTCCTTTTCTTCCTCCTCTGTTTCTCTTATGTCTTCCCTGAGAGAGTTTGACAAGATTTTATTCTGAAATCTGCAGAACAAAACTGAAGAATTAGACCCTATTGGTTTCTGAAAGCTGAGCCCTTCGTCTTCTCAGCTGCTAGATTTGTTTTGTGCCTTTTTTTCCTAGTATAGCTTCCTCCTCAACAAGTTTCTGTGATTTTTTCCAATACAAAAATGCGTTAGCCAGATTCTCGATTTTCTTCATTTCCCTAGACATTCTGCAGCATGGCTATTTTTGCTGGGCATGTTAAAAATAATGTTCTGTATAGCCTCAAACAGGAATGATCTAGTTGAAGCCTCAGATTAATTCTTTGGAGGGTATCACTTGTCCTTAATTTTGAGTCATACTCTCACTGCATAATTTATGAGAACCAGCTATCTGGAAGAAATAGTGAGATGTAAAAACTGTAATAGATAGGAAAAATTCAACAGCAGAAAGTCTTTTCAATGGGCAAGCTGTGGGGTAGGCAAGCCTAATGATACCTTAGCTTTCTTATTCGATAGATACCTATGTTTTGAGAGAGAGATGAGTTGCAAGAGGTGAAGCAAAGTATGACAGAAGCCCTGAGCCTGCCAGTAGGAAAAATCTTCGGTTCCAGTGCCAATCTCTTGCACACGTCCCAATAATAGCCACATCATTGAAGAAGGTGCAGAAAACATCCTTGAGGCTGAAGCCGGCCCAAGGTTGCCCCTCTCACTATGATGATGAGTGCCATCACTTATGGGCTGTAGAAGCATGGTTAACCAACATTGCTCTTTGCTCCCCCATATCTTGCATTCCTTCTTGAAGCGGTGTCACTGTGAAACAAGAGAGGTAAAAGAGCTTTACCCCCTCTGGCTTAGGAGGGTATTCAACTGGTGTCTCCTGCACCCTGCATCTGATTCCTTGGGCTCCGTGCTAAAGGCACGTTGCTCCCTCACCACCACCAAGATGCTCATACGAGATGGAATGCTTTCAGGCAAAGTGCTCGATTTCCCAGATGGCTTGTGTCTGCCTGCCATTTGCATATGCCCTAAAAAATAATCTGTTTTCTTTTCAAGGGGTCCTATATACACCGTAGCTTATACAACCATATACGCTTGAATGTTAGACCTACAATTTTCAAATGGATATATCAGATTCCCTATGATTTTTATTTAATAGGAAACATTTTGCTATCCAAACTGTATCAAAGCTTCACAACACATGTTTAGCAACTTGAACAGTCAAATAGGACATAAAATGCTTGTATAATCTTAATGGTTTTGGTATCCTAAGTTAGCTGAGTCATAACAGGTGTGGAGAGGTCAGACCAGTAGGGCCATTAAATCAAAGTTTAATCATCAGGTTTCCCTGAATACACAGAAAACAACATAACATTTTAAGCCGTGGACCTGGGCCTAAATAAATATACTTTACTTTTTCTGCATGAGTTGGATCTGCAGCTGAGTAGCTTGCCACAGAAGCCAAAATAGGGTGGGAGAAGTTGGCGTCTTGTAACTCTCCCACCCACACTGCATCTCCTCTCTGCCCTAAAATTGTCCACAGAATGGTCTGGCACCTCACATAATCAGGAACTGTGAAGTGAAGAAGGACATATATAATGCTTTTTATTAGCAGCATATTTTTTTCTCTGTTCTTCAGATTTTGTTTCTATGCACCGCTGTGTCTTAGAAGTCCCAGAACTGCACCAGGTCGAGTGCTTTTATGGGTGTTGCTTTGTGTCTCCTCAGTCTTTGGAGGAATGTAAGTAGATCAGTCAAGAATAGGTAAAAGGAGGTAAATAATGAGTTTCCCCCACACAGATACGTGGTCATGCCCATCAAACATACACCATCTGATAAATGATGAGGAAACGGATTCATCATTATATGACAATCAGAACAGGGAAATGGATTTCTGCAGTGCTAAGGTGCTGAAGTATTTTGAAACCAGTTTTATTCCATTAAAGAGAGCAAGTATTGAAGCTATAACAGATGACTGAAACCACCCTTTAAAACCATGGCTTTAAAATCACTGCTTACTAAGTGGAACATCATATAACTGCTTGGTGAGGATGGATTAAGCATGCAGAATGTGTTACATACATTCTCAAAAAATAAAAACAGTTAAAAAACCGCACTTCCCATAATGTAATTTTAAAATTTCAGTTAATTAGAAATATACTGTTTTAGTACTTAAAGAAAAACTTTCTTACTAGTTATCACACGGAAATGCTCTGCACTGAGACTACAGAAATAATACAATACTTCTGAAAACGAATAGAACCTGCAAATTGACATGAATATATCCTACAGCATACAGTAAGTATTATAAAAAAAACTAGTGAACACTGCTACGAACATTGAGTCATGTCCCACTATAGTTTTGCTTTGGAAGTAATGAGCACCCATAGCTATTAGTGCCTTTGCCTTTAAAGCTGAAGACTCACTACTCTCAGACTACAATTACTTCTGCTGTATACCTGTGAGGTTTGAGACTGGCAGAAGCCCTTGGCTAACAGATATCCTTGCAGTCTATGGTGCACTGCAGTTGCATTTAGAGTCGGTATCAGTCATCAAGCATTTAGACACGACACAAACAAAAGGACATTTTTGGCTGTATTTCTGTGAATACCTCACTGAGCTGTGAGAGTTTGTTTACGGAGTTGCTCAGCAGCTTCACTTTCCATTGACTTCAGTTGCTGGCTCTTCAGGTCCTTAGTTTACAAAGGGAGGAGTGATGGAAAAGACAGTACGTACACTATTTCAAGAGTTATACTGCTAGATTTTTGTAATATTTAGATCCATTCAGAACAGGTGTTTCAGTCCTTTTCTAAACATTTCACTTGAAAAGACTACTATATATACTTAGTAAAAGCAAAGAAAATTAGAAGCCTTTTAGGATTTTCAAAGCAGCTGAGCCAGTTCTGTGTCCAGCATCCACTGAAATTTATTGGGATTTGACTGTTAATTCCCCTAAACTTTACTGAAAGTACCAGCTTTGTGTGCAGCTATGGAAAAACTGAAGTCATTACTATTAGCCATGCCATCATCTTAACACACAATTAAAATAAAAAAGGCAGGCCAAATGCCACAAAATTGCTCAGAAAAGAAGGGAACTCTGCATGCAGGGAGCTTACATGGTTGGGAGTAAGGTAAGGAAAAAAAAAGTCAGGTCCTAAGGAAGACGAGGGTATTTTAGCATTGTCTGAACCATTTTGCACTAGAATGAAATACAGAAAATTCTAAAGAGTTTGATTTGGAGGAATTAGTCTGTAATAGGACCTATTTTGTAATGATCATCTGTATGAACTTTTGCCACATTGCAATTAATTATCAGCCACACCAATACTTTATGACCAAAATCTTGTACACGTGAATAATTCTGCTATTGTCAACAGGAGCATTATTTATGCATGTGTCTAAAAATCTTATCATTTACTTCTGCATTTCACTCTCAACAACTTTCATTTTTACCATAGTGTCATGAAACTGGTAAAACATTTTATCCCAAATGAAACAGCATAAAATCATAATAGATATGGTAAAAAGTATTTTTTTAATTTCAAATTTTTCTTCAATTTTTCTTCAAATCTTTCTTCAAATTTTTCTAAACTCTGAGGCTACAGATACTTAGGAGTATTCTGGACATCCTTAGGGATAGAAACTTCATATTAGAAGTGGACCTTAGAGAATGAGATGTCATTTTTTTCTGAAATAAAAAGCCAGAGTTAGTCCAAGTTCGGTGAATGTTTCGAGGATACATAAGAGTGAACACAATCAGAAATGCTGCAGTGGAAATAGAAAACATGAAATACATGAGTTTCCAGGAGCTGAAGTTAACTTTTTTTTAGGCAGAGAAATTGTACCCAAAAACCTGGATCAAACTGGAATATTTCGGATTCCACTCTCTGTTTCATGAATTAACATTGCCTAGTTAATATCAACTTTGGCCTTCTTGGATAAACATGAAGATCTACCCCAGCCCCAGCGCTAGAACTATCAGGAACGTGTTTTACGTGAGGGAGAAAGAGGTGCCAAATTACGTTGCTACTAATTTAAAGACATTCATGTATTCTTTTAAAGTGGGTGTCATAGTAGGGAATCTTTTGCTGCTCTTGAAAGTAAGTGTGTGATAATGCAATATTTTACTATCAGATGTGAAGATTAAATAAAATGGAGACAGTAAGGTAATGGTGAGACGCCTGGCAATATTTATGAACCCCAAACTGTACGGCCCTGATCTCTCAGACCTTACTCAGCAGAAATTCTGAACTTGTGCTTTTCATCATGTGCTTCATAGGAATAATAGGGTTTGCACATTAAGTCACTTAGAGATTTATTTACCTACAAGAAAGCCTCCTACTTCCCAGACTCATGCTGAATCATCTAGAATCTAAACGATCTCCAAAATCACTCCTCATTTGGTACTTTAAACCAAGGCATAGCACTTTATAGATTAAGGGTTTCCCAGGGTACATAAGCACAGGGAGGCAATAGTCTAACCCTGCCATAAAAGACTTACAGGAGCAGTTACAAACATCTGTAAGGGTAGTTTGCATGAACTGTTGCTCTCTGAAGTCCCTAGAGTTCATTCAATCCAGAACATGAATGATTTGGAGTCTTAAATGCCTACTATTTCTGTGTATTTGCACATAATATATGTTTTAACGAAAAGCAAAACCAGAAAAAAATGGGTCATTTATTTACAAAACATTCATGAATTTGTTTTCACCATTTTTTGGCCAATTCGACTTTTAAGCTTAAAGACTATAAAACATCAGTTTCCCAAGTGTGAAATCATAATAATTACTTAAGAGTACCTGCAGCCTTCATCTAAACTTGACCACTCTTCACAGGGCCAGTTGCCGAATTATGTGAAAAATTTCTGTGGTATAAGAGAATTATTATGATTTATATTTTTGTTCATTTGGGACAGGAACAAAGTTTGCACTTAAAGAGAGTTGGAAACATATCATAGAAGAAAAGAACATCATTTTTATGGGATGCCATAAAGATTGCTTTTGATTGGACATCTTCTGCTTGCATTCACTTTTATTGAACCATGCAAACTTTACATCTGCCTGGTATTCAGTAAGTGAGTCTCTCTGTAGGGATGGGACACTCAGGTACCTTTTTTGAAAGTTCTGTTTCAAAACTTGGTTTTCGCTTCAAACATGACACAGAATAGGTGAAATACTGTAGCTGTGATTCAACCAGGACCCATAAGATAACAACATAACAGAAAGTGGGCATTTATTAAGAAATAGAGTTAATGTGCTGGTTACTGAATCGTTAATTTAAAGTAAGCACAGGCTGGTGTTTGTAGCAACTGGAAAAGCAGATCTTTTTTGGGCTAATCTCATCCCATCCATTTACAAAAAAATAGAAGATATTCTGAATGCTAGGGCAGATTTCGAGGCAGATTGCAAACTGCATCTGTTTTCATTAGTGGATTTGAAAGACTTGATCCATACCTAGTTTTGATGCAGCCTACTGTCAATACTTCAGTTAACACACTTCAAGAAAGAGCTGGCATCAAAGAAATCATCTTTATCACCTCTCCCTCCTGAAAGGTCTTGTACTAATTAGAATGGAGCAGTATCTGGGCTACTCTACTCCTGGATGCCTAAATGCCTCAGGGTCTCTTTCGATAAAGACAATTTGAGCATACCATGGTTTTGTTCCAAAAGGAATTTAGGCTGCAGGACAAGTACAAAGAGCTCAGAGGTCACTACTGTAGGTCTGATACTGGTCGTGTACTCTGGGCACTTTTGAGAGAATTTTTAGGATGATTTTTAGAATGTGGAGGACTGCCTTGGGCAGGTTCTTGTGGGAACTCACAGTCTGTTTATTGGTGCAAATTTAACTCATGAAACAAGATAACTCTGTTTATTGTGAGAAGGGATTATGGTGAGAACTCTTCTGCTGCTGCTTTTTAAGTTACGTTGTTTCTCTCTATTCCAGGAATAGGAAGAGCATATACATCCAAACTTCTTCCTCCAGACTGCTTCCTGAGACCATGATTCTTCTCATATGGAAGCACGAGAGAGCCTCATCACCCAACCAGCACATAACAGATCCACATAGAGAAACACAATGCCAACACAGAGAATCTAGAAAAAAAGAGAAACTTTTGTCCCAGGTTAACGCTACACAGTGCGGATCTGCCCCTAGTGCTCTGTGTTAATAGATAGCATCTACTCTTATAACATGATTTAACTCTGTAAAAACTGTAATACCAAAAGTCATAAATAATTATTTTATACCACAGAAATTTTTCACATAATTCTGCAACTGACCCTGTGAAGACCAGTTGCGTTTAGATAAAAACTAAAATCACTGCTTTCTGAAGGGAAAATCACAACTCCAAACAAGCAGTATTTCTAGTGAAAACACTAGGCACTTTCTTCTGGATTCACTGAAGAAATTATAAAAGTTGGCTACGTGCATAAAATGGCAACATTTGCTAGCCCAGCCTGACACAAATACGCTTGTCCCTCTCAGCACCACTCCTAAATCTCCATTTTCACTAGGACAACTTTAGCCCATTGCCTAACATTAGCCCCCATGATGCCCTTTACTCCATTTGAGATAGACTCGAGATATCTGAGACCAGCGTGAATTGCAGAAACTCCTTCCTGCATGAAATCCCCAGTGCTAGCTGCCTAGTATGCAACATTGATTCATAAGCCCTTCTAGGCTACATGCCAGCACTACCTCTAGCCTTGAGCTTAAGGTCTCTGGTCAGCCAGAAATGACCAAAAAGAAAAGCCAAGGAGCTATGACTAAGCCTGCATTAGGAACATCTTTTTCACCCATGCCTAACCCCAGAGCACCAGCCCTTACTGACACTGTGTGTCAACCCACATCCATTACCACTTCAAAACTCATTAGCTACAACACAATGCTGCTAATTCAAAACTTAATTCCTAGTTCCCCAATCAAGTGAAATTCTGACCCGTAGTTGCTATCCTGTATTTATCTGTAAACCAGTTACTCTGTCTGTCATGAGACCCAGTTTCAGCACTGGCCCAAGTCCACCTCCAGTGGCTCTCTGAGTCTTTCGCAACACTAGGTAGGTCGTTGCTGTCCCGAGTCTGTCGCATTAAACATAAGCTAGAGAGACTGGATCCAGTCAAGAGGTCCTTGCCTGATTTATCTATCCGGAAAGCATTTCTCCTGCATGGACTTAGAGTTCTGCAGCACTCTACATGTCTGAACCCTAATTTCAACCCAGCAATAAACTGATTTTCCTCTAATCTGAAATTCTTGGCAACTAAAAGAACCTAATTAGGGTGTTTCTGTTGGCACTAGTTCTTTTTCTGCGAGGGTGAAACATATTTCAATTGTATGTAGTTCAAGCTCCTTAAACACCGCCAGCTAAAACACAAATTTGAACCTAACTGAGCATCCTCTCTGGGCAATGGACCTAATTTTAAGTCCAACATTTTGACGCTGTTAAAACTAGGCAAGCAGCTTCATATGGAGCTGCTTATTGGCTCTTGTCTGCATTAAACTTAACCTTAACACTAATCTTAGCCTTAACTTAATCACAGGCCCGCAACTGCTGCCACTACGGACAGAATAAACTAATTGGGTCCTAAATGAAAGCTATAATCCCATTCTGAAAAAAAAAAAAAATCTAGTTTATAGACCCCTGTCAGTTCAAGCACTGACCCTGATACAATCACTAGCCCTAACCTGAAGCTTTTTTTTTACTAGTCCTGTACAAGAGATAAGCTAGAACCAGCCCTACAATTGTCTATTTCTACACCTATACAATAATTTTAGTTTATAATCTCCTGTCACCCGAATTCAAAAACTCAGCAAAATCTCACCCGCTTTCATTGAACAATGTGTGTTAAACATCTTGACTCTTGGGCACCTCATTAAAACAGCTGAATAAATTGACTCAAATCAAAAGAATTATTTGTTTTGAAGAATCTGCCTTTCAGGCTCAAAATCATAAACAACCTAAGCAGAGGGAGCAAAAGAAAATTTGCATTTATCTTACTAGTTCCCCTTACCCCAGCAAGTTTCCATCTCTGACTGAAAGACGTGGTTTATCCAGCTGGAATAAAACTCTGCCTGTGCATCTGAGCCTGCTGAGACTTCACTCTCAGTCATCTGACAACACGCTCATTGCTTCTGCTGGTTAAGCCAGCCCTGGGAAGCGTTCAGATTTGCCTTTGAGCCTTACGCAGCGCAGCCTTACAAAGAACGAACGATACCAGCCGGCCAGGGTCAAATAGGTGACTACTTGGCAATTTTGCTTCCTATGGTGACTTTCTGACTTCAGGTGACTTCTCACTGGAATTTTTTCTCTCGTTCCTGACAATTTGGCTAGTGCCAAACAGACCAGCTGAGAGACATGTGGCTGTATTTTTTTTTTTTAATATAAATACAACTTCTTCATTCTTTATACAAAGTAAAAATCCAAGTTAAAAAAGGTCAAGTGAATCATTAAACAGGAGAACCACAAAATGTAATTATTACTGCTAAAAGTACTTATCCTAGCCTATGCAGTGCCATTTTGCATGTTTAACAGGAAGCTTTTAGGTATAAGATCTTCCAGGCAGCTGCACTCACTAAAGTAGGATCAACTTCAGGCAAGTATACAAGCACTTTGAGCACTTTGAAGTGTAAGATTACCTGAGTTTAAGAAAGAAAAAATAATCTAAATAATAACAGTCAAGCCAAGTCAATTTGAACCACGGCGACTGGGGGAAGCAAAGCTGTATAGATTGGACTGCTGTATTTGCCAGGGAGGGATAACGCGGAGCCTGGCAGAAACTACAACAGCGTTTAGGTGTCCTTAACTACTGCCCAGCTCCCCATAATCCTCAGGATCCATTTGGACATCTTAAGGTACGGATACATTTTGCTCTTTCTCTATTACTCTAGGAACATTTCTGATTAGTGACTACCTCCTGGATAGTTGCACTGTCGTGGGAAACCCCAGAACTGATGGCATTACAGGTTTCAGTGATGCCAGAACAGCAATGTCTAGACAGGGAAGGTATCAGTACCCTATTTGGTCAATACATGGGACTTACGACCTTTTCACAGGTGGGACTGTTGCTCTCTGCATCTGATGCCCAGCTGTTTCTCTGCAGTGTATTGCGGTTTCACTTGTGGTAAGGTAAGAGTTGGGCATTCATGCCATATTTCCTTTGCTGTAGTTCCTTTTCTTTCATTTGTAACTACTCCAGCCATTGACTCAAAAAATAATAATCCTTGTACAGAGATAGTGTTACACGCACCAGGTTCAGACCGTTCTAAGAAAACATGCTGAAATGGTTTATTATGATAGCAATGCCAAGTTTACTTTGACTTAGTATCATTATTGAAAAATGCGTAAGGACAAATTTCAGTCCTATTTATGACCATCCAACGGGAAGGTGGTAAGGAGCACGAACCTGAAAGTTAAGTAAGACTTGGTAGAGCTTTAGTCATTACGGACAGCCAATCTATTTAATGGGGAGTGTCCTTTGTGGTACCTCTTTCATCTTGGAAGTGGAAGGGGAAATCTTACTGGCATTCACTTTATGTACCTAACATCAACAGAACTTCAGGGTTTAATTAGATAAAGAATTTTGTCCACATGAAAATCCAGTAGTCATCCAAACTATGGCGTGTGTCACAACTGTTTGAACTCTCTCAACAGTTTCCCCTATATTGCTGAGATCAGTAGCCAAAGCCAAACACTCAGATAAATACCAGATGCCAGGTGCTTGGTGTCTCTGGACTTATGACAGTCCAACAATATTCACTCATACAGGGCTACTTTTCAGTTTGCGGTTTCTACTCAAGAAGGTCACATTTTAGCTTGCATTAGGCAATACACATGCAAGCTGCTCTTAATAAATAACTCCCATGTGGAAAACTGCCATCATAAAGCTCAGTTACCTCAGTTTCTCCTTTCCGTTGAAAACAAAACTTACAGGATAGGACAATACTTACAGGGTGCCTATTAAGCCAAACCCCAAGCAATGGTTTCTCTCGAGCAATAGTCAGTTCACGATAATTGTTGTGACAGACCCCTTAGACAAGGGAAAGATCATTTCTCTATTGCATTGGAGCAAGCTGTGTACCATGAATGCCACATTCCAGTTTTAAGAGGCAACAGATATGCTAGGTCATATTACATGCCCAAGAACACATTCATAAAATTGCTCCTTTTCAAAACTCACAGTCACTTCTGACTTATTCCAACGTGTTATTAATCACCATTCTAGTCAGTTCTGACTCATTCCAACGTGTTATTAATCACCATTCTATTAGTGAAGACCTCGAAAGAGATTTTGCATATAATTAATTTTTTTTTTAAAGAGATATTATACAAAAGCACTTATAAACCAAATAGACAACACCAAAGAGTGTGTGAGTGAGGGAAGAGGTAACATGGAAGACAGCAGAATAAACAATTTACAAAATATTAGAACAAAGTTTTTGAAATATCTTTCATTTCTTTTACTTCTGAGAAAGGAAACCTGGATAAAGAGCTCTGTGAGGAAGAACAGACATGGTGGGCCCAGATTAGGAGGAAGATGGGGAAGGAGTTGTGGAAGAGCAATCAGGAAGGGAGGAAATCATTCTCCTGGGAGAAGAAAGAGAGAGTTACAATTAACAGGAGTAATAAAAGACATGAAGGAGAGAAAACAGTGAAAGGCAGAAATCAGCAATCCTGGCATATCCTGAAAATAAGACATAGCAAATTGGCAGAAAGCTGTCCAAAGTCAAAAAAATACAACTCTGCTGAGAAGACCCAAAAAGACCTTTACGCTGTTAATACCGCTGTTGGCCCCGGAGTTTCTGACTCCTGCTAGCACCAAGTGAAGGGGTGGGAGGAAGAGGTATCTGACTGCCCCTTGGTCTGGGAGCCAGCCAGCAGCACTGCAGAGCTTCTACTCTTTTTTTTTTTTTTTTTTTTTTTTGCTACTGCTTAAAAACCTTTCTTGCCGGGTCTTTTCTAGGAGGAAGCCTGGCACCAGCAACCCGCTCTTTTTGCTCCGTAAATCCTTCCTCTGACACTGCTTATGTTTTGGCTTTTCCACTGTCAAAAATGCCTTTGCTAATTGCGTAAACCTCTGAGGCACAAATTATTCCACGTCACTACACTGGATTTTACTTAGGAATTTTGTCTATAACAAACATTTTAAATTACTAATGTATAGCTTAAATCACCTTCTTACACCTCTTCTTTCCTTCGTTATATCAGAGACTAGATCCTTTGCTGATTTCTGAGAGTGTTTATTCTTGTTTGTTTACGACATAAATTTGTGAGTGACAAGTCTGTTTCTTCAACTATTTTTTAACCGGAGCAGAAGATGGCCTAAATTAATTAACTATCAGTGAACATTTTCCTTCTTCCTCAGGATTTCTAATAACTTTGTCAAACTCCAAAATGCTGCTAAAAACCTTATGTGATTTTCATGCTTTCCAGCACTCTGTGAACTACCCCTTTGAGGTCTAATGTGTAGCCAGAGTAATGAGTTTCTTTTTCAAACACATCTTGCCCTGAAACTTCAGGATAATTGTAGTTTTTCCTATTACTCATTTGCATCAACAAAGCAGCTCAGCAGGTCTGTGGGAAACTGAAATAAACTGGGACAGAGGCCAACATGGGAATATTTCAATTGAAATTGTGCTCTCAAAAATGAAGGATCGGTTGTAACCGAGTTAGAGATATATCAGTTCGTTAGGTCAGTATGATACCCGATATTTTAAGAATCACAAATGAGCAGATGTTCCTTATCTGAGAGATGAAGTGGTTTTTTTTTTTCCCCCCCAAAAAATATCCTTCCATGACAGCACAAGGTCCAGGGAAATACCAGTTTCTACTGGTTCTTATAGTAGTCCCTCTGCCTGTGCCTGCTCTGGTAAACAAACTTTGCCTGAGAACGCGTTTGGGCCCTGAGGCCAAGTGGCCTGGGATGGCCTACATCAATGCTAGACAACGGCTTTCAGTCTCCAAAAGGAGAGGTTCCAGGAGGTGAGCCTGCAGGGAACGGCCACCACCATCGTTTAACTGCCAAAACACCACAATGTGCCAGGAATTGTTTGGGTACAGCACTGTTTGGAAAAGGATGAACTCACGCCAGGTAAAGTTCTGTTTACTAGCACAGGCATTCACACCCCAGCGCTTGGAAATGTTCCCAGGCGTGCTTGGATTTACTCATATAGACCCAGCCCATAGGTACAGCAGCATTTCAAGGGGGCCCGTGCATTACAGGTGTGTTTTATGACCCATATTTAATGTAGATGTTCTCTTACTGGTGTCCTGGAATCTCCGTGGGAGTAATTAAAAATATAACGGTGCTGTTCTGTCTTTGTGTAACATGGAAAGGAGGGAACAAATGTGGGGTGTTTGGGCTTTTTAATAAATCCCTAGATTGCATGAAGCATGTTGTAGCTAAGCCACACAATGGGCACATTAGAGATCTGCAAAGAAAAAAACATGATTGATAGTGGATATTAAACAGGTCTTTTCAATCATTCAAGTGATAAGATTGTTCCTGCTCACCTTCGAAGCATTTTTAAAATTTATTATCTTACATGTACAAAAGTTTCCTTTTCTGGATCGTGACAACATTGCTAAGCCACTCATGCCACACACGTGCTCACAGACACATAGCCCAGACTCCATGAATTTTGGGAAAGTGCAAGTTCAGATCCATTTCAATTGCCAGAAAAACACACCAAAAAAAGAGCAGCAAATATAAAACAGAACAAAAATCTAAATAAAATACTTCAGAAGGTTCCCTTATCCCGTTGTATTCCAGTAAATTATGCATGCTTTCCTGTGTGTTTTGGCACTAGAAAAAAATACAAAGCTGCCTCTTAATTCTGAAAACACGAGGAGTATACATGTCCTTTACAAGAAGTTACTTCAGCTCTGCTATGAAACTTTTTAAGCAATTCATGTCATTCTGACATCCTGTCACTTCAAAGCTAGAATGTAACACTTCATCACAAGAAACCCAGTTTGCTGAGTTGGGCTTTGCAAGGTGTAACACAAGCAAAGTGCTGTGCAGCATCTTTCAGGGTTCACCTTGAGTTTTGTTCAAAAGTAGAAACGCTTCAGAGAAATGCTTTGGCAAATACCTCCCCTTTGTGCAATTCTCAGTATCTTCAAGAAGTCATGGAAATTTTCTAGTATGAATAAAGACACGTGCACATATAGGGCTTGCGCCTGGACGTGGGACCTGTGGGAAATGGCTTAGGAAGAAACAGGATTTGCTTAGTGGATCATCATATTTAAGCTCATTAACAACAGAGAAGAAATTATTTTCTACCTGTAGCTGGTTGATTTGACTGTTCTGCTAAATGCAATTGTCAGAACGATTGGCTAATTTTTGAAAAACACAGGCTGCAATCGGTCTGGCTGCCATTCAAATGTATACAACGGTTTCAGAATGAGCAAAGAGCACAATGAGGCCGTGTGAGGCCAGCAAGAGGAGAGGAGGGAAAGTTTGGATTAGAGGCTTCCTGTATGGAAAACATCTGCCCTGGAGCTGGAGATACTGCGCTCTCACTGTAGTGTGGCCTAGATATTTACAGAATTACACGGCCGATGCGGCACCCATTGCTCACCCAGCCTGCCCAGGTACGCTGCTCTGGGTGATCCAGGGATGCAAGAGCATCTTCAGAAACACGTCCCCTTTTCCAAAGGCAGTTACCCCATTTAGTGACGGTTACTCAAAACAAACTTTTGAAACAACTGTATTTTGTCATCAGTTTGAATGTCAGCTTCCCCCTGAAAATAAAATCTTGTAAATTACTGGCTTTATATTTCATTCGGAATGGTTGGGTGCCTGAGCCACGAAGGGCTGTGTTTGCACAAAATGTAATTATAAACTGAAAAAAGAATTTGTTTTGGCTACAAATTGTACCCTGTCAGTTCTAGTGACCTTCTGGGGAGAATGGTGTAATTAAGTTAACGTTTTAAGAACTTGTTGCATATATGTCTCACACCTGAGGTGGATCAGCCAAAGTCAGCTCACGTAACTAAAAAGAGACAACAGCAACAGAGGCTATAAGAACAGAAGAGACAGACATACAAATCCAACAATTTTCCAAATTTCTCCTAAGAAAGTGTTAACTTATTTTAAAAGATGATAGTCCTTATGTTTTCCATTTCATAGATAACAGATTTCTTTAGTGGGATAAACACTATTTAGTGAGCATGCTTGGGAGGAACATCTTGAAAACCAAGGTGATTATACATTATACCTCATCCTGCTGACATCCTGCAGGAATCTGTCCTCCTAAAGATCATTTTAGTGTTTATCTGTCTACGAAAGCACTTCTCACTCGTGCACGCTCCCCCTTTCACCCCAGCACCTCCTCCCCTCTCCGCTCGGTACACAGGTCACCGAAGTAACAGGAACAGAAGGCAACTTGTTCAAAGTTACGCGGCACATAATTTCCAGAAGACTATCCTCCAATTACATAATTAAGTATCAACAGGATAGGCAACACACTCTTCTGGTTTAGGAATTACATTAGGAAAAACATGACTCAGAAAGGCTTATGGTAATAAAGTTAACAGGAACAGAGGCATAGAAGGAAATACAGAATATCAGGAGAAGCTCTTTCTGTGGCTGGATATGATAGTTTACCACTGTGGTATTACCACTCTGCATGCAGTTCTGGTGTTTATCCTACCAAAAGGGTCCATAAGAGAACTACAACAATGTTGCAAGTACTGGAAAACCTACCTTACAGGATGCTAATGGAGATCCAGTCAGTTGGCGTATCAAAAACATGCTTAGCGGGAGATTGATCGTGGTCTGTATGACAGAAAGCAGCAAAGAATTCTTAATTTATCAGATAAATGCGAAATAAGATCTAATAAGTGACTGTTAAAGCATGAAAAAATCAAAATAGAACAAAAATTAGTAATAAGGTATTAGAACTGTTTCTCATTTTATGAGACACGTTCAGGTCCTTGGAGACTTTCCAAACAGGCTCGATATCTCCTAGAGCTGATAAAGCTCTAGCACAAATCATGGACTTGCTACTAAGCTCACTCAGAACAGACTGCAAGCCAGAATTATCCCATTATTCACTTCTGACCTTACTCTACGCATAGACAGTGAATCCCACAGAAACAGCAAGATGCAGTCTGTGCCACGGATGGACCACATGAGCTGGAAGGAACACTGCATGCGTATGAAAGGATAAGGTCACACCATGAAGAACGGCATTAAGAGGGAGCAGGACAGGTATTGTCCATTCCTGCCCTTCTATCTTCCCGAGGTATTAAGAGATGCGGTAAAGAACAGACGCCTATTGCCAGGGGAGATAACCAAATAGTGAGAGGAAGCTAAAGAAAGGATGTAAACAAGCCATTTCCCCCAAAGCCAGCAGGTCACAGTGGAAGGATAGCTGGTTTCTCCTACACAAGCGAGGTACCAGAGGGCCTCTCCACTCTTTTTTCCTATTGCAGTCAGTTGAGGCAGAAGCCAGTTGTGAGCCAGCTTCTTCTGGCCTCGTGTGACCCTAGTAGGAGAAGATGATGAGAAGGAGCCTAGCTAGACATAGCTTGCCAGTGGGTGCAGTCACTGAGAAATTCCATGTCAGACTCAGAACCTTGAGTGTCTGCCAGTGATCCAGCATGCCTGAACATTGCTTCAGACACGTATATTGCTGAGTGACTTCAGTGTGTTAGGAAATAAGATCGATGCAGCAGGCGATGCTATAGTTCTCTATATCCGATTTAATTTGCATAGAACAAACAGTCTTCTAAGAACACCGCTGAATTCTTTCTAGCTGAGACAAACTATTTATATAAGTTGTATTGTTCTGGCATAATGCAGCTACTAAAAACTATTATATTCTATTTTATTTTATTATGTATGACATTTATATACTATACTATTTCTGATTAGTAACATGAAAATAAAATCTAAGACTCATTTCTACTATAAATCTTTATTTCCATTTGCAATTTTGGGATCATCATTCTACAAAACTGATACACATGCTCTCAAGCTGGAAGCAATTTTGTTTATATGGCATGAATTGTTGTTCTGAATCATAAAATCCTATGAGGAAACCTCAATTTCTGCTATAATTGTTTCCACTTTAAAAAACAGGTCGTTTCCAACATATAAACATCCACTCTGACATTGGTATTGCCTTGTAGGATGAAATAATACCTTGGGTGTTTGATAAGAAAAACACTCAATTTCAAATAAAGGACAGAGCACCATGTTCCCCAAACACTGGGTTACTGGAGACCAAACTGAAATCCCCACCTGAATTATCTTTGCATTTGAATTCAAATTTATCTCCTTAGGAAGACACAGTAACACAGAATGGAAACACACCTTTGCATCCAATTTTTACTTTATTAAGGATTGATACATGTTAGTTTTTATCTGGGATCTCAAGACCTTTCTTTATGTGCCTTAGCAGATTACTTGTACAAATCTAGGGACTTTTGATTGCTCTCCTTGTGCATAAATTATAACTCTCGTCTTGGAAAAAAACCCAGGAGCAGATGTAAGAGCGTTAGAGAACTGCCGGCTGATTCGGTAAAACTTTTGTTTGCTCTACAGCTCCTCCATGTGCAGCAAGTGTAACTGTATGATTAGATTTCCTCTTCTGGCAGTCTCAGAGATTGCAACCAAGAAGGAGCAGAAAGTTCTTTGCTACCTGTACTTTGCAACATGTCATATGCACTACACAGATTTGATTTGCTCTGACTCCTCTTGGTCACATCTGCCCATCTTCTCTGGGGTGAAACACATGATCCTGGAGGAAACAGATTGGTAAAACTGGAGTGGAATACCACATATAATATATAACAGTTTCTGACTTTAATCATGGTGGGATGAGAGTTGAAACTTCTGGACACTAAGAAAGGACGTTATTACCTTGATCAGAAAGAGGAAGACTAAAGAAATAAGACTGGATAAGTTTTTATAAAAGCATATTCTTTAATTTACCTTAACTACAGAGAGATGCAAATATTCTTTGTTTCTTTCTCTGGTAAAAGAGGATAGCCAGCTTCTTTTTTGAAGCTTCTTTATTTACTGGTGTGTCTTGTTTTCCATGACAGATGTTTCCCTGTCTATTTCTCATGGAAACACTTATTTTCTGCAGCTCAGTCTGTTTTGAATGGAAAACTGAAGTGGAATTGTCAGTGACCAGCAGACAGCAGCAGAAGGAAGACCTCTACTTGCTCATTATCCATCTGTAAATCAGACCTATTCATTACAGTTGCAGCCTGGGAGGGGGGAGAATGGGGCTGAAGAAAATATGGATTCCGAGTTAAAACAAAATATTGTGCAATCTGGTCTCAGTTCTTAAAGAAGCAAAGTTCTTAAAACCTGACAATTGTGATGACAAAATTTTTGCAGAGATTATTTCTTAGGAATTATCCTACCAAACCAGTCATTAAAATGCATTGTTACCTTGGTGAACCTTTGCTACCTGAAAAGAAAATGCAATTTGTTAAATAAGGCATACAGAGTAATGGATAGCTGGGTAAATGAAAAAGGTTTTGTAGTAGAAGTGTCCTGACCATCCTGGCAAAGAGTGTATAAATCATTAGGAAGAGGCTATAGAGCCAGCAATTAGTCTATATATGACTACATCACTTAAAGTTATAATAAATAAATAATAAAAGCAGAGAATGAATACTGGGACACAAAATGCACGGCCATGCCTTCCACCTAAAACAGCTTGGGAAAGTGATCTCAGTCTTCTTACAGTAAATGTTTTAACAAAGCAAAGCAACGGGCTCTCCCTGTGCTAAGAAGAGCAGACATAGTAAGAGAAAGCAAATGCAAGAAATCAGCAAGATGTCGAAATAACCTTTCCAATGAGGAAAGAATGTGACATAGAACAAGTTAATCTGAGTGAAGATATCTGTTGCATTTTCATTCTTGGCAGTGGGCAGTTCAAGCTAAAAGCATCCTTGCCTCAACAGTAACCCTGATCGGCAGCAAGCATAAAAATGCATAGAAGTTGCACAGCCCAGACAAAGCCAAGCCACGTGTCCCACCTGAAGCCCAGCACGAGGCTCACAGCTTCTTGGGATGTAAGCTAGCACATACGGCACTATTGCACGATAACTGTCCCAGCTCGGATCAGAAGCAGCACAGCTTAATTCATGCAGTGCTGTGCCCGAACTCTGCCTTTTGGCTGCCTGAGGACAAAGCTGTGCTTTGTCCTCCCGCACTTCGTTTGCTTGTCTGGAACCACCACACGCGTCACTGCGTTCTCACTGAAGCTGCATCCTAAATCTCTGAAGACCTCTGAAAAGCCCTCTCAATGCAAACACCCTAGGCATTTAGGGACCAGGATAGGTGTCTGTCGCGTGATGATTATTATGCTCAGAGCACTTAGAAATGTTCTTCAGCATTCATCGGGGTTGAGGTGGAAGCTTCTAAACGTTATTACCACAGGAAGGCTTGGGAGGCAGGGCAACATCATTTTTACTACAGAGCTGGGCTCCTCTGCACTCCGTTGCCTCACTTTCCTATTTTGCAGGCAGAGCATGCCAAAAGCTATTATTTTTTTTTTCAACTTGAAAAAAGATAGGAAAAATTGTATCCGTTAGAGTGTCATCTGGCACTGCCTGGGTAGCACAGCCCCAAACTGAACACAGAACATTTACATTAACTGTGTGTTTCACTTTTTTTCAGAAAACAGGGGCTATTGGAGTTCACATCCTCCACAGGCTGTTGCAGAGAAAGATACCGTTAAGTCCAAAACAAAGTCCTATTCACAGTACAGTTATTTTGCTTGTGTTCAGCACTTTTTGTGTTGATACGGATGGTTGGATCATATTAGTTATTTAATAAGATAAAGATGAGTTGGAATTTAATGTGTCTGGAGGGATTTCTGGTTTCCAGGAAGCATCAACCCTATTCACTCTTCAGTATTGAAAAAAGAATGACATTCATGATCCTATTAGGATCTGCCTTATTCAACACAAACCAGTATTTTTCTAATAGCACTCCACCTCTTTAGCTTGAGTTAGTTTATTCTGTACAGTGGTGCTTCGTGCTCACTTGCCACTTTAAAGAGTCTAAGCAACGTTTTAAGGTTGGAGAGAAGACAGGTGTATCGCTTGGGTTTGGGAGATACTCCAGACCGCAGAAGGTAACCATGCATGCTGACAGAGCAGTTGCTTGATCTGTTGAACATCATAATGTGATCCCTCTTCACTGGAAATGTGTGAGTACATTATGGCTGTCCATGCATGAGGGTGTAATCCACCCAGACGCTCCTGCTGTGTGGGTGGATGGATGCCAGACACTTTTCCCGGGACCCAGCTATCTTACAGCTGCCACCTCTGCAGCAACACCATGGAGAAGATGCTGTCTATACTCTGTGGCCATCCTCCACTGATTTGCTGTTGTTAACAAAGGACGAGCTGTACATCGTACAGAAAAAAAACAAGCCCACCATCATGAAGTTACAAGTAAATGAGTAATCAGACCAGGGGAAACACGAAGGCACAGTAAAGACCCAAATGGCTGAAAACTTAATGTAGCAAACTAACAATGACTATCAGCCTATGACTATCATTGATGGCTTCCATCACGCATGCCGTTTTGCTTACTCAATGAGGTACTGCGATTAATTATAAAAGGACTAATCAAACTGGTATAATGATTGAACATCTTTCAAAATAGCATGTGATTTTTCCATCACACATTGTTTCAGTCCATGCAAAAAATTAGTTAATAAAGTCTATAGCATTTGTCCTGTAAATTACATTAGATTATTTTAATGTTATCTTAAAGACCTATGACATTTCCATAAACTAATCTACAAATCATGGTATGTATGCGTAGGTTGCACTGGTTTTTCTTTCATAGCCCACATGAAATAGTATTAGAGAAAATAGGATAACAGAGTACAATTTTTAAAAGAATATTCCTGGAACATGATCCTGTTCCTTTTTTTCCCAATTCCACCTCAACCAGTTGTCTCTACTCAGTCTGTCCTTTTCATGAAAATCCTGGTAATATGTAGGAAGGACTTATGCTTTCCAAAACTTGGAGATACGCTGGAGCATGTTCTGGAGAGGAGGTGCTCCGTAATTTTCTGTGTTACTCCCTGACAAATACACACAAGCTGTATGTATATGTCCACATTTCTGACATTGCTATGCATTACATTTGTTTCTCCTTTAAAGGACATTTCAGCTAACAAATTGATGTGTTAGATAGGTATTTAGTGCCATCTTGTAAATATGAGACTACTAAATAAGTGATAAAAATAATAAACTAACACCAAACGATACTTTTTTTATCTAAGATCACATAAGTTGTTCTGAAATACAGCAAATTTCATGTAACTGGATTTTCTGTTTGAGAAAATTGCAGCACAAGGATGTTTATGATTTCTGAATATTGAAAATAGACACAGACATGGATGTGGATGGTTTCCACTTTCACACCCTACTTATTCTTCTGTTTTGCACATCTAATGGCTGTACTTAATTTCGTCTGACCGTCTTGTTGTTCTGCTCTCAGAAACAGAGATGGTGCTGCTGTCTTTTTGATAAAGGAGCTGGAAGGAACTAGCTATCATTCTTTTTATCAATAAGTTTTGTAATTTTCAAGATACATTATCCAGTCCTTTTGCTGTAGCTGCCTACAAATGGCAAAATACATTCAATGTGCCATTTCATGGAAATAAGTGAAAAAAGGAAAATACTTCTTCCTTGTTTGCATGATTTTTGGGGTGAAATATGCAGTGGCATTCCTCATATGCACTCACAACTTTTATAAGCAGATTTAATTGCATGATAATAGTAGCAACTAGGTATGGAATTCCTTCATTATCATGAGCAGTTATTTGATTCTGTAAATGTGTTTTGGAAAGGTGCTGGAAGGTTCATGAACTATCATTCAACCAGGAAACTAATCTCTAGTTCTACAGTACAAATAAGTAATTAGCGTTACTCTTTTGCACACCGTTGTTCAGTATCTACTTTTGCTTCCATTTGGCCATCTGTTGTGCGTAGTATACTCATGCCGTCCACATTAATGTATCAACTTTTCATGCTAACAGCTCATTCTGTATATCTGTAATAATGGAAAAATTGTTTGGTTTTATTTTTTATGTTTCTCTGCGTGCACAAGGACTAATATTAATAGGTGAATAGTTTTGTTCTCTCTCGGACGTGCTACTACTCAACACATCGTATGAGATAAGTCAGAATGAATGAGGGGCACTTTTACGCTAGAGTGCAGAGAGCATTTTCTCTTTTAAAAGATATGAGAACGCTAAGCAGTTAAAGGTACTACTGTACTGTTTTAAATATTGTAACACAGACCTGAAATAGTTGAATAGTGCTGACACCAGTTGCACATTCCCCAAATTTCTTTTGTATTTTTATTTTGTTAGCCTGATGCTTTGTCCCCTGGGAAAGCCTGTTTTATTATATTAACCAGGGAATGGTTGCCTAGTCAAATAGAGATGTGTGGAATGAGTCTCTCGTATTTCCCTTTTTGTAGGGAGGAAAGAAACCAAGCAGACACAAGTATGAAGTATGTTTTCATTTTTTCTGACCCGCTTTCTGCTAGTTAACAGGTTTTGTTTGTATGTATGCATAAGGCAAGAGATAAGAGAATTCGAGTCCTGGACCTTGCAGCTCTTGACTACAGAGAGTTGGTGGAAAATATATTAAAGAAAAAAAAGCTTGGAGTTGCAGGATAACTCAAATCCTTTATAATAAATTTTAGAATGGGGAAATAAATTAAGGACTAGGGAAAAAAATAAGACATACTTGATAATAAAACATGAATATTTGAATTCATGATCTTTCATTGCATCATTCAAAAACTCTATACCAGGAATGACAAAATCTGTGCCACATCATTCATGGGATGCCCAGAGTTAGTAATTAATTCATCTAAAAAAGAAGTGCTCTTTGACTTTACTTTTAAAGAGTGCTTGGAAAGGCACTTCGGCCATGGACTACTTTACGGGATTAAATTAATTTACAATGTATGTCTTCAATGATTTTTTTCTTAACTCAGATGGGGAAGTGATTTATGAAGTATTTATATGTTTTTATGTAATTAACTGAGGTAGTTCTCACTGAAAGGTTCATGCAAGGATTCCTTGTGGATATGGAATTTTACCTGATTGTGCTTTAACGGAGGCAGCCTGGTTAATATGCAGAAAGAGACGTTTTCAGTAAAGCTGAGACACAAGGGGAGCAGTACATGTCCAGACCTGAAATATATTTTATATACCACATACATTGCACTTCAAATTGTAACTTCTTAATTTGGCAATTACTTTTCAGTTTTTTAAGCATGTACTTCTCTTTTGAATTAGCGTGAAAAGCCTGCTTTACCCTTATTGCTGACTTTTTACTCTTTAATCTTTCACTTTTTTATTCTACTATGTCTTAAAACATAGAGCTAAGGATAACCCCCAAGCTTTTTCTTCATCACTTACTTACTTATATTAAGATTCACCCTGCTCAAAAGCATATACTCTGAGATCTCACTTATCAGCACCTCAGAATACAGCTCCAATGCCCCCTACAGCAACCCCTGTACGTGACTTCTCATACAGATTATCTGTGTTGGACCCATATGAATGTAGGTTCACACCTCTACCAGTCAAAGCTGACAGCTCTCATGTTGTTGGGGCTTAAGTAGTTGTGTCTCTTAGGAGTAATTTGCTTGCTAAAAGCAATCCAGACGGAAAAGTATTTTTTCCCTTGTTTGCATGACTAAAGCTTCCTCGTGAGTTGGAAGCTCCTGTGCTATATATAGCCTGTGAAGATACTTAAACCATGTGCATGGTCTTGCATCAAAAAAAATCCCTAAACAAGCCAACCCCAAAAAAACAGATTATATCTATCTTGCCTATATATATCCTCTTGGATGGTTTTGATAGATTGTGTCTTGGCTGCCTGGCTAAGGCAGCCAAGACATACTGTTCATACTACTAAGAGCTGTGTCATAAGTGTTTACGGGAAGTCACATAGGTACACAGGGAAAGGACTCATGTCTTTTAGCATTTATATTCAGATCACATTTTTCTAATTCAAAATATAGATGTAGCTCAACATATGAGGCAGAGTTAAGTGTTCCTTTGCCAAATCCCTGCTTCTATGAAGCTTGCCAGATAATCGAGTAAATGAGAACAGTCACACTGAAACAAATAACCAAATTTTCCTTTTCCTGTGTGGAGGGCTATCATACCATGAGAAGCTCAGCTCAACGCAAGCCCAGAGGTGATTGTCCTAGCCAGAAACATCCCCAGGGCTTGGAAGGACAAGCAGGGATGTTAAGGCTAAAGGGAAGCTTATCTAATTAACTGTTCTGATCGTCCAGTAATTACTATTCATCTCACAAAGCTGTGAGATAAATAAAATTGTCCATAAAAGGTAAAAATGCAGACAAGTTTTAACTCAGATGACAGAACAGAAGGAGAAGAAATGATGTAAGCCAAGTGCCATGAATTCCGGTTTGGTACCATAATTGCTTCAAACAGTTGAACAACATGATTAAAAGAAATTCATAGGATAAATTTTTTTTATAGATATAATTGATCGCCGAGATTAATCTCTGATCTCTAAGATCGCTGTTCATTTTGAGAGGAAATTACAGCCTGGAGAAACAATTTTTGTGAAACAATTTTCTACTGCAGTGGCAGAACAAAGGACAGCGCAAGGGCTCCCCTAACTCTGAAAAGTTCACAGGGGACAAACAGATCTTACGACCCACAGCTCATAGACTGAAACTGTTTATTCTTTAATGAGCACACAGTTCGCAGGATTAGCACTAGTATAGAACTGTCAACAAATAGTACCCCTGGCACTATTAGATAATGGATTTGACTGTCTCACTCTTATTAGGAAAGAATTGTATTTTAATTAAATTAGCAGTTATTAGGAAAGAATTGCATTTTAATTAAATTAGCGCTCACTAGCAACTGGAGGATGTCTGGAGAAACTAAAATTGCAATGAAACGTTATTTAGAGAGGAAGCTGTGAGAGCGATCTAACCAACTGTACATAAAAATGTAACATTTTGGCCCTTCAAATGCTCTGGAAATAGACAGATATGTTCTGTGCTGATTGCTGTATTAGAGGTTACAGCACGATACTGATAACACTATCACAGAGTTACACCAGGGAGCAGAATGAAGCAATTTCGCTCATCTAATTAGGCAAGCGAATAGCAAAATGTACTCAGTAAAATGACTGCTGGCGGTTGTGATGGGTGCTCCCACAGAGCGTAATCATATTCCGGGGACAAGGAGCTCACCAACAGAACCCGCCTCGTGTTTTACCTCTAGCACTGCCGAGAGGGTGCTGTGTCAGAGGTACGGCGCAGTAGGCAGCACATTTCTATCCCAAATACAACATCCAAGAACAAAGAGCAACTGGTACAGCCCCCACTATCTACCATGTCTAATTCGTGCTCTGCAGGTGAACAGAGAAGATTCCCATCCTCAGCACTTCTCTGCCCTCTGTCCATAGCTCCTGCCCCTCTATCCACTGGATAACTTAGCCATTGCTCCCAGCAGTCTGGCACGTAACTGTTTGCCAGGTGCTTTCAAACCTACCTGCATGAGGCTTTGTTGGCTGATTAAAATCAAGAAATTCAGGGCAATGAAAGTGCCTTCCAGGTGATCATCTTGTTTTAGGGAAAGCAAGAAACTCCCAGCTTCAGGACCTGTTCCATTATATGAGGCAACAGCCTGTGCTGATCCAGGGTCATCCTCTTGGCCGCCAGACACCTGATAGAAACCCAACTGCTGTGAAAAATTCAAGGATCATGCAGAATTTAGCTGTCCTATGCATGTCTGTAAGCAAAATATCACCCAAATGAATAATGGAGTACCTTTTCAACTAGCAGCCTTGTCGTGCAAGATGTTGAAGACCTCAGATGAAACACTGCTTTACCAAGGAGGCTCTGGAATGGGATTTGTAACAGTTTAATGTTAAACGTTGCTGGCAGCAATTCAGCATGCAGTGGCCATAATGGAAAAGCAGCATACAGAACAACCTTGGGATCAATGCAGTGATCAGACCATCCCGTGGGACCTCAGAGGTGGCAGAGATGATACCTGAGGCTAAACGGGCCATTTTAAAGCACCAGTTCAAGCAGAAAAACGTGCACAAGTTTCATAGGTGAAAGCATGACATCTAACCGCTAAGCAGAGGACCTAACAAACACAGGGAACTTAAACGTGTCCTCAGACTAGCAGTCACTGCTGCAATCCAGAAAATTGAAGTGCCCCGTTGAGTGACTAGGTGAATAAACCCAAACCATCCCTGTGGGGACCAGGAGCAGACGTCTCGCACTGGGGCACCGACAGCTCTGCTAGTCCATGCTCCATCTCTCATGGTGGCCAAAGCCAACATCTGCATGGGGCTTCCGATGTGCACCTTTAAGGGAATTGCAGTTTTAAGCCTTATTTTTGTAGCCCAAAAATGCAAAATCTGTCACACACAACAGAGAGTTAGAAGCAGCAATAAGCCAAATTTCCTATAAATATGCCAACTATTGTTCTTTTCTTATACTATTATTCATTTGGGTTGGTACAGATTATCTGGGGAAGCAGATGACTTTATCACACATTATTTGTTACATATTCAGCACTCAGCAATCTGCTCACTGATGCAGTCAGTCAATCCCATGGTCACCAATTCCAGGAAAGAAAACTCCCTTGGGTCAGCTTGTAATTCTGGCTATAAAAACCTTGCCTTTCCAGATCCCCTTCTCTCCTAAAAGCTTTGGACTAGATATAAGCTATGGAAGATACCCTGAAAGGTGGGCCATCACAGGCCACAGATCGGGCCACAGATCTATCTTTCATAGTATCTCTTTCTTTCTTAAAGCTTTTTGGATTTTGTTGCTGCACGGCACCGATCTGTGACAGGATTCGGTCTGAAACAGGGGAGGAAAAAATGACCTATTCTCTCACCGAAGTGCTTCAGCAGGTCCCACAAGTGCCCTCGATGATCCACTTGGCATTTGCTGGGTGTAGTGCTTCTTAATCTCTTCTCTGAGTGGAAAAGTGTGTGTGGGGAGGCTGGTAAGTGTGTTTGTATGCATCAGTGTTTTGAAGCGTGATTTAATCACAAGTAATGCACAGAATTAACGAAATGTTGTTTTTCATGACCGAAAGCGAACAAATCCTGATGTCCTGCTCTACCACGTGATAGAAGCAATGGCTGGATTATCCATTTTACATCTTTATAGTTTCTCATTCACATTTCTTTGCACTTTTAACAAAACAACGAACAGGAGATGAACGTGTGGATTTTGTCATGAACATGTAGATTTTTTCATCACTACCGAAATCCCCTATACATAAGTGAAGTTAACTAAAGGAGATTCTGATTTAGAGGTTTTAGTGTGTAGCCAAGACTTCTCTTAGCTCTGGGACAGGATTTAAACAACAGAAGAATCTAATTGGCTTTTACTGCACTAAACTACTTAGATTTTATAAACAATAATAATCATGTCCCAGATGGCAGGTTTGTTTTTTGTTTTTTAAGTTAAAGAATAAAGCTGAAGTATTCAGTTTATTAGTAAAACACAGTTAAACCAGACTATTTTTATATCTATCAAATGCAATGCATTCACTTAAAGTGTGAATTAAGTAAAGCATAAAAATGAGCACAGACGGAGAAGAAAAAGATGGGATTCACTGCTTCAGGATGTTTTGATAAAAGGGATGCGTATATATCCTGAGCTTTCCATAGGAGTGTTTTCTAGAAGGCTATCTGCAGTGAATTGTGACCCTTAAAGTCATTTTAGCGGTAGCTGCAATATATGCAGGGTTCTGGTGATGAGGAGGATTTTCTTCTTATCAGGAGATGTTGGATTTGGTACCAGCAAGCCCAGTTGGCACCAAGTAACTTGTCTTTCCCATCGCCAGGTCTGGCCTCCTACGCATTGAGGAGAATTCTGGGGTTTATTGGTTCAAATTCTTGCCCATTTTCCATAGGACCTGACCTTCTTCCAGAAGGCTGGAATGTTTAGGGAGGAACTCCATCAAGAGAAACTTCTTGGATGTTTATGCATATCTACTCATAACAAGGTTTAGTTGCCAGAAAAGTGTTTTATATTTACTCC
Source organism: Mycteria americana (assembly GCF_035582795.1). NCBI lineage: Eukaryota > Metazoa > Chordata > Aves > Ciconiiformes > Ciconiidae > Mycteria > Mycteria americana. The sequence goes on along the minus strand of NC_134373.1, from coordinate 8,399,556 downwards.
ATTTGCCAGTTTTCTATAAAAACCAAAAGGATCTGGAATTAAATGATCTGCATTCAGTACAAGCCATTAATGTATCCAAGCACTGTTGGATCTTGAAGCAGAAAATAATAGCTCTGTTTGATAATGATGGCTTTCACAAAATAGACACCATATTTTGCTTAGCTATTGTGAATATATTCAACCTCTCATAAAAACATTTCCTTTTATCAACCTTTTCGCTTTTATCAAACTTTGAGGAAAAGATTTTCCTGACCAACAATGCTTTCTACCTCTAAGTTCTCATGTAGCTTAATAAAGTTAATTAAAGGTTTTAATAAAGTTTAATTAAAGCTACAGACTTAAGATCAGGGAATCACTATGTTCAGCACAAGGATAAAATCCACAGTTCCTTTTTGGTCACGTAATTCTGATTTACAAAAGAGAAATAGACCTTTTAAAATCCTTTACTCACATGAGTAGCATGCATGTGAACAGTCCTTTTGCTTATTCTAGCCTTCAATGGAAAAACCCTCAAAACTTCAAGAATGTGTTTCCAAACTGAACCCTAAGCCAAAAACATTTGCCTCAATCCTCCAAATGGTGTTGATGGGAGTTGTGCCAGTAATAAATGTTTGGACTAAGCAGGAGACAAAGCTGTAAGTGGCTACAGTTCACAACATGGAATCCTATAACTGAAGACAATAAACACTAGCCTATTTTACAAATAGGAACATAAAAGTTTAAAAACTTTTCTGTTCCATTAACAAAGAAAGGAAATAAATTGAGCTGAAGAACTACTTTGTCTTATGGAATGAGAAAAAAAAAAAAAGGAAAGAAAATCAGACTTCAAACAAAACACAATTAAAAAATAAGACACCAAGCCAGGCTGTCAGTAAAACACTGCAGAGCTCAAAAAGCTTTTTGAATTATAGTCTGGAAGTGACACGTGTCTTTCAAAGCATGTACAACTTGCAAGTGTGCATGTGTTCTCGAGATGGCCATGTCAGCTAAGGTTAAACAAAAGCATTCAAAACACATGTCTCATGAGTATTTTCCAGAAAGAAGTATAGTTGAGGGGGAAATAAAATAAATAAATAAATAAGCAAACAAATAACCCAAACAAAACCCGACTGAGAAACAAAATGGAAGCGGCTCATTACAGATTCTTCTTGATTTTTTCCTTAAAAAAATATCTAGATATAGGGCCACAAATGATAAACACACAATTTCTAATACTCTTATCTGTCTCTTTTTGGTAAACAATAGACTAAATACTAGTGAAATAACTGAATACATTTTGTGGCTAGCATTCTTTGGACACATTAGAAATTGTCTACGGACAAGTTCTACATCCACACCTGTGTCCAGAGTAGAGCCAAGATCCTATTTAGGCTTTCCATCAGCAAACACAGAGATACTGCAACAAGCAACCTGCAGAAAAAATACTCAGATTATTTTAATATTATGAATTTGAAATTTTTTTTTTTCCTTCATTTTTGCCAAACTAGAGCTGGTGACCCTCCCCTCAAAGCTGCCTGATCCCCGTTTGACACATAGAAGCAGAACCAGGTGGCATTTAACTTTGTGAGTTGAAGATAAGGGTGTTTTATTTCTGGTACTGAAGTGTAAAAATAAGGTAACGAGTGACTTACCAATAAATATGGCAAGTTTCTAAGCGCTTTACTCCTTGTGCCTCTTCTCTGAACCAGGACAAATGCAAACCTCACCCCACCTGCTGAGACATTTACCCCCTTGGATACCATGTGTAGTGAGGCTCGTTCCCCATCTACACGCTGGGCAGTATGGTACAGGCTACGTGTTTAGTGAATGCTCTGTTTCACTGGGCTCCATGATTTTCTCTACCGTTTCTTGGTTGGTACCTTTTGTTGCTTTCCAAACGGTGCGCATCCGAACCAGAATAATTCAGGCTGGGAGGTACCCTGGAGGCCACACGCTCCCATGCTCAGGGCACGGCGCACTTCGAAGTTAGGCCAGGCTGCTCCGGACCTTGTCTAATGCAGCACCAAATGCCTACAAGGATGGAGAGCCCACGAACTCTCTGGGCTACCTGCTACAGTGCTCAATCACTTCAGCTGCGGATTTGTATCCAGCGGGGTTTCCCTAGCTGCAGTTTGTGACTTTTTTCTCTTATCCTTTTGCTTTGCGCCTCTGAGAAGAGTCTGACGCTGTCCTCCCTGTAACATTCACCCCCAAGGGAGCAGAAGGCAGCAAGTATTCTCATTGCAGTATGAGAATGCAATGAGAAACTCTCTGCAGTATGAGAATGCAATGAGAAACTCTGCAATGAGAAACCCAGCTCCCTCGGCCCCTCCGTACGTGACACGGTCCAGTCCCCACCGTCTTGGTGGACTTCTGCTGGACCTCCACCATTTGTCAGCATCCCTCTTGTCCTGGCATGCCCAAACTGGGACATGCTACTCCAGATGTGACTCCACAAGTGCCACATAGAGAGGAATAATCTCTTCCCTCAACCTGCAGGCTATGTCTATGCTCCAAACATCGCCTGTTTATTTTAGGGCCCCTTGAGGATCTGGGAGTCAGCCTGGGCCACTGTCCAGCTTCTGTGCTCTCAGCCTTTCTTTCAGACTGTCTTCCAGCGTTTTGAAAAAAAGAAGCTTCTTCCTATCTGCCTCCTGCCTTGGGGTTCCTGCAGATGTTTTTTCTTCCTCCAGCCTGACCTCTAGCTCGTCCTTTCTGGAGTCACTCCCCACCTACACTCGTTTTTAGCTTTCATCTATCTGACAGGCTCCCAGCCCCATCACATACTTCGTAGTCACGCTGTGTAGCCCAGAAACTATAAATTACTGATGTGCTTGCTTTATGGCCACACGGCACATCTTTGTGCTAAAGCGTGGAAGAACTTAGTTCAAAATCCAGACATAATACAGGGGTTTCCGGTACAAAAAGATTCTTCATCAACAGCTACCACACAGTCCCCCTGCATTAGGAACAGGAATTGCTGTGGTATCTCAAATATTGCCATACGAAAGACTTTTCTAAGCTCTTAATTTTTAATACTCTTGGACAGTCACCAAGTTGCTATATTCATCCTGGCAGCAAACCACAGAAATTCCCTTCGTCTGGCACATCTGTTTTCTTGTCAATATGGAGGACCTTAGGAAAGACTGACAGAAAATACGTACCGTGCTCATATGTGGTGATGTTGCTTCAGAAAAGTCTTGCAACAGAAACAGATTAAATGTATTGCTGTATTACTATGCACAAAGTACATCTCAGTTGCGTAGTAACTGCAGAGAAACGTGATCTTTTTGTAATGCATCCTTGCTACTGATACTGAGATCTGAAGAAAAACCTTCCCTGCCCCACCGGAAAGGCGTATTTCTTTATTAGCTGAGACATACTTCTTCTAAATGCAGAAGCACAGCTATGCAAGATAACTGTAGTCTTCTCGTTAACATTAATGGAACAAAAGCAATACCTATATATTCACCCCTGGGCTGTGGACAGAAAAGCTAGCCCACTACCTGGTGAAGCTTCATTTTGTCCTGCATGGGAGGGACACGTTAATCACGGTTATATGTCTTTCCTTTACGAGGTTTTGCAGTTACTTTGATACAATGCTGGCACTGTAAAGTGCTGCGGATGGTATCTTAAGCCACCAGAGTTTTGGTTTATTTAGAAAACAGGCATGCTTCTTTATAACTACGCTGTTGGGGTAAACTCTTGTGCAGACAATCGTGCTGCCTTCCTCCACAAGAGCTGACATATTAAAGCTACTTTTGTCTATCAACTATATCCGATACCTAGGCTCTAGTTTGTAAACTGCCAATATTCTCCTTTGTACTACCTGCTTTCATGCCGTGTAGAAACACAGATGCTCGCGTTTTTTTTTAAAATACTCTGTTCCCAGAAGTAAGTGTGCCATCATATGGGCCCATACAAATTAGAGACGCGCACGCTCGAAGCAGAAGCTGCTTGTTGATAGCCGGCTATTTGAGAACCGCCTCCTTTGTTCACATTTCGCCTGTTGTTTTCTAAAAGCAGCCGGTGAGCGAGAGGGACCGCGGCAAGTTACTTCTCGGTAATTAAGCCCCAAGAGGTCACATGACTCACGCCCTCCGCTTTCCCGCAGATGATTTCCATCAGCGGTCGGCAGGGATGGCTCCCAGAGCTTTAGGAAGGCTCCCAAACAGATGCTCCGCACAGACCGTTTCTGCTTCTCTGTCACGGCTTTGCCTGCAAGGGGGCTTTGGGCTACGCACGCCTGCAAGGAAAAAAGGGGGTGGGGGAGAGAGAGCTAGGAGAAAATCAAAGCCCCAGTAAACTACTTCAAATTGACGGTTAGCAGATCCTACATGGAAGGGAGAGGAAATCACAGGTTGGCTTGGAGGCACTATCGGGCTGCTGGTTAGAATCAAAACTCCGGGGATATGAAGACTGTCATGAGAACTGGAGAGTAATGAAAGATTTCTTCATTGCATTAGTCAGAGTCGGAATGCCTGTACTGCAAATTTTAGTGTCGTTAATGCCAGGTTTGGTTTTGGCTCAGTTAGAAACAATCTCCACTCATTACATATTTGAGGCGTGATTATATCTATATATCAAAATGTTTTTGAAACGTTTTTTGTTTGACCTTTGCTATAAAATGAAACTATAAAACGTTAGAACTGTACCTCAAGCTGCATGTTTTGGAACAACCTGAACAGTACAAAAGCACAGATTAGTGCAAGTTGCAGTTCCTCCTAGAAAAGCTTATATTTCTATTTTTTAAAAGTTAGACTTCTTGCTCTGTTTGAACTTGCAACATTTACAAAGGAAGCATTTTGTAACAGTTTTATAATGAGAATAGCATGCTTCAGTAATGGAATAAATAAATCTAGTGCTGAAAATACATATAATGTGAATTACTTTCCATTTCTGTATTTTATTTAACATTACACTATAGGCTAAGCTTGCTAATTAAGTTTCAGTAGTAATAACACTTTCAAAAATATGCTACATAATTTAAACACCTATTGAAAGGAAATAATGATATCAATATGACATTAGCGTTTATGTTCCTATATACTAATGTTAATTTTCCCCTAATTTTAAGTAAGATTTGCAACTTAAATGGTCCAACAGCAAATCTTTACCAACACAAGTTTTTCTGTTAAGCAAGACCATTTCACTCGGGTTTTTTTCCCCTTGATGAGTGTTACTAGATTATGGTTTTATGTTATAATTGATTGCTTTAGCTTTAACCATCAGAAAGCAAAATCTACTGCATCTAAATATAAGGCCATAAAGTCAGTAGAAAAAGTGTCACTGGTATTGAATGATTTAGGATCAGCGCCATTCATACCTTCTTGTAGACATTTGACAGCCTCAAATTTCATTGAACTTGAGTAAGACTGCTTACAAGATTTGTTATCTGTATTCCGTTTTTTTTTTTCAGGGAGTCAAGAACTGATTTAAGCCTGAATTATTTGAAGGCACTTACTTGCTGCGTTTGATTTTGACCGCAGTTCCCCTATCTGCCACGCAAAGTAAATGAGAAACTTTCTCGTGTCTAATGGCCTTACGTAAGGCCAGTTTACAGTGCGTTGCTATCTGCATGACACCACTGTCATAATTCCATTTACTTGGCAATGCTGGTTTGGACAAGCCCCAGGTGACCTTGCCCTTTTTATGTAAAGCAACTACTTTCTTGTAAGAGTTAAAGTTGAAAGATAGGCCAGTATGGTCCAGACAATCTCTGTGCTATCACGTGTGCCATTAATTATGCCTCATCCTTTATCTCATATGTGATACGTTCATTAGGATGAAGCATGTATTGCTTAATGAGACATTTGACTTTATTATTGTTCCCCAACTGTTCAGGGAATTTTATATTTGTAAGTTTAAAGCACAGCCAAATTGACAGTGATAGACGGTTTGGCATTAGCCACTTTTTTCCAAGATTTAGTCCAACAGTGTCTTATTGAATACAGCTGCAAAATTCAGATCTTACAGATGGTCACCACAATTCTCGGAGACTAAAAAGCCAAGACATTGGTGCCAGCTTATGTAATGACCCTTAAAGTACTGACATGTACAAGAAAATCCACGTGTCTTTACTGTGACTGTTTTCATAAGTAGGCATGGTTGGAAAGGGGACCTTAACTGTACGGTGTTCACTAAGAGGTTGGTATTACCAGAGATGAACATGAGGGTATATGCTTTGATTCCCCGATTGGAAAGTAACAAAACCAGATTGTTAATGATGGCTTTCCCATGGTGGTGGGAAAGAAGGACGGCAGACGATCTTCGCTAGCTTAGTTTCTCTCCAGGGCATATTGACTTTCTCATGGCAAATAATGATAATTTTTTTGCATCTGAACAGATAAACACTGCTTTTACTTTGTGTGGGCTGCTCTGCAGGGAAAGAAAAAAAAATTTTTTTAAAAATCAAGCTGCAGTCAGTAAACCAGGATTTTTTTTCCCCTCCTCCTTCTGCATCCTATGGCTATGAAATGTGCTCATATTTCATGGAAGACATAACTTAGCCTGTAATGGTTTGTAAGAACAAGTAAGAAGGGAGGTTGTTCCAAGGCTTCTCGTTTTCATTCACTACAGTTTGGAATCCATCTTCTCAGTTTTAAAGAATTGTCTAAAGCTAGTAACGACCTCTAAAAACATTACATAGAGAGAGGTCTGTCCCTGTTATTTCAATACTTGCCTTCCAGTCCTAGTGGTCCCACTTCTTACTCAGCAACTGACATCTTACCATGCAGTGGATTCCTGATTTTGAAGTCACAAAGGGACAGTTAGGGACTGAAACAGAAAATTAGAATTGAAAATGCATAAACTTCAGTTACAAAAAGCAGATCCCATTCTTACACAAAAATAAGGCTTGCTGAGCATTTGAAAGGGACAGAACTGCCTCCTGACAAAATATAACGATACAATTTTCTCTGATACTTCTCTGAGGCATCAGCACCTCCCTGAGAAGGAGGAGGAAACTGCATGATATTTTGAAGTTTAGATGATCCAGCAAGCAGTTACACTAATGGCACAATCCTCTCCTATAACCCCGTATAATGCTTTGTCTAGATTTTGGTTAAGCAAATTGTATGAGTGTAGAATTTATTTCAATACGATAAAATTATATTCCTTTTTTTGCCCAGCTGCAGAAATCACTTGTTACAAAATTCTGAGAACTGAATATCTTGAAGTGTTTTGCATTAATTAATTATATGTGCTTTGAATATGATTATTCAACACGATTTGAACTATTCTTAAAATTCTATATTCTCTTTTAATAACTATCAATAAAAATAAACAATAAAAATGATAAAATTAAAAATGACATGGTCTCTTTCATCAATCTTATTTGGTCTATTAATTGGAAAATATACAATTATAGATATCTATATTTTTACAGATTAATGTTTTGATAGCAGGAAGCAGGACGTAGAGATACTAAGTTCTAGACACATAGCTAGACCCTGTTCAAAACCCAGTTGAATAAAATAAAACCATGCCAATTTAAATCAGCTGCAAATCTGGCCTGTGAATATGTTGTTTTCCATTTGGACAGAGGGATGTGCAATGCATCAACCGGTCATATCCAAAAAAAATGATCCAAGAGTTATTCAGCCAGAGAAATCATTAAGCTGTTTGATTTTGCACTATGTCCATGAACTTTACACACCATTGCGGGTGAACATACAATTTTTCTTCCCAGAAAGAAAAGAAAAAAATTGGCCTAAATGCTATATCCTCTCTTCTGCCCTATTTAAAAGAGTTAGTAGCATTAAAAAGTCACCATTGAAGTAAAAGTCAGTAGCATGGTGCAAAGCTGAAGGCTTTGAGGAAATGACCAGTGCCTGAAGAAGCGGAGATAGTTTGGGAGGGGAGAAGAAAGGGAGGTGGGAACATGACCCTTCGAGACAAGGGTAACCTAGGCAAGGCGAGAAGGACATGAAAGCTCTAAAAGACATGAAGGAAGGGAAGGAGGTTAGATGCAGAAGCAACACGCTTTGTAGATAACAAAAATCAGACCTTAGAAGAAATGTTATACACATTCATATACTGACTATGGTTTGTGGGTTTTTTGTCTGGAGGAAGTTTTCTAGAAGTTTGCCAGAACTTTGAGCGCTTTCCGTTCTCATTGCTCTTCCACTCTCTTCCCTTTCATCACCCCTAAGCTCTCTGGTTCCACCGGCAGCCACCTGCACAGGGAAACCTGCAGCACTTTGTCACGCATCCAGTCACCCTGCACCACCTCACAGAAGATGCTGAAAAATAAGAGATGGCTTTCACCTGGTTCTTCCTAGTGCCATTCAAAAGGCCCAGATCCCACACGTCCTGGTCCTTGCCAAACATCACCATAAATATTTGGGTTACCAGTGTACCATGGTTATCACAGTAAACAACCTAAATACTCATACACAGACTATTAATTATGAATACTCTACAGCATGAAGCATTACCCGATGGATTTCCCACAGGACCTCCAAACAACATTGTTGACAGACAGCAAGGAGCCCCTTAGCTCCTTGAGAGCCACGTGCTGTGGTCACAGAATCACAGGATCGTATAGGTTGGAAAAGACCTTTAAGATCATCGAGTCCAACTGTAAACCTAACACTGCCAAGACCACCACTAAACCCTGTCCCTAAGCACCTCGTCCAAACGTCTTTTAAATACCTCCAGGGATGGCGACTCCACCACTTCCCTGGGCAGCCTGTTCCAGTGCTTGACAACCCTTTCAGTGAAGTAAAATTTCCTAATATCCAGAAATATCCAGGGTCCCACCACCCCACCGTGCCCTGTGCCTCTGGCTTGGCTCCCAGCAGCTTCTGCAGGGCGTCTTTGCCCCCCAGCCCCAGGAGCCCGTCAGATGCCTCACCATTTCAGGGGTCCACTCCGGGTGACAGCCTGACAGCTGGCAGGCTAACCCTTGGGACAAAGCACAGCCGCTTCCCACCCGCCTAACGCAGACTACAACTTTCATAAAACAGAAGAAGCTCCTGGACTCAGGCTCTTGTGTTTTCTTCTGCCTGATCTGTCTCTCGCCGCTGCACTCCCTGGGGATCGTACCGAATTTTTTAATAGTGCTGGCACGGTGACTCAGGACCAACCAAAATATCCACATTGCTCTGCCATCTTTTTTTGTAAAACGGTTATCTCAACACCTTTTTCTTACCAACCTGCTAGACTGAAGATAAAAATAATTAGAATTTACACCATACTACACAGAAAACTGTTGAGGTGTTCACTAAACTATTGCCATCTGCCAGACACTCATTTAAAATACATCACATTTAGCAAAAGTGGATTTGATTAAATGAGATCTCACAGATGTATTCTTACTGTCTGAGATTAAGCCAAATACCTCTTCCTACCCTCCCCCACCCCCCCAGCTTATCTGAACTTATTCCAAGGAGCTGATTTTTCTATTTTACTGACATGGTCTCCTTTGAGATTTTTTTATAATCTTTGGCACAAGCAAAAGCCCTAACAATCCTTCTTTGCTGTTTATTTAGGGCCAATGTAAACCATCTATTATATATCCCAATCCTTAAATGACCCTTAAATGTCAATTTAAACACATTTTTCTCAGAGTGAATGCTGTTGATGGCAAAAAACCCACCTAGGATTGCTAAGGACTAATATTGTGCTGTAATGACCATGCTACTCTAATAAATTCAATCCATTTTACTGGGTCTTATCCTTCACAGGAGTTCCAGAAATTGCAGCCCATACTCTTTTGGAATCTAGACAGTTTATATTTTTTGTATGAAGTTGCAATATGTAGTTTCTCACTCTTCACATCAGTGCATTTTTGCCATACACCCAGAACGGTGTTTCTTCAGGCATCAGATATCTCACGTGTTTGTACGCAACTTGACCTTTTCACAATTGTCACTAAAAAGCAATCTTTTTAAGAGTTGCTCGCCAGGTGCCCATTGCTCACCAGGTCCTGTTTAAAGTCCTTAGTCCTTCTGTTCCCCTGCTGCAAACTCCCCCTGTATCTGATTATTTTCTGATTGTCGTCGTCCTGTTGCTTTTCATCGTTCCCTGCACCACTGACACCACTTTGGGTTGCAAGCCTCTGCCCAGTTTAAAATTAAGACACTTCCTATTTTCTTCTGGAATGACAATTCCACCACCTCTGGAGCTCCGGAGCTCTGGTGCCCACTGATCCCTGCAGATACTCCTGTTCCAGTGACCCCGGTCCCTCCAGAAGCGTGGCGGCGGGCGCAGCCTGCTCGCGCTTGCCCCTGCCCGCGGGAAGCTCCTGCAGCCATGGGGAAGCCTCTGAGCACAGGCTGGCCGGAGAGAGCCACCAGCTGGGGCAAGTCAGGAGACAGATGCCAAAGGCAGGACCCTGATCCACAGCAAGGCCTCAGTGGGGATAAAGAGCAGCTTTTCCCCCCCGGGGGACCGTAAAATTTGCTGCAAAGTAGAAAGCAATAGAAAGTTTCCTGACTGAGAGCGAGAAAAGGGAACACATCCACTCTTTCAAAGACAGAGAGGGCTGGCAAAGGTTATGTTCAGATCCTTTTACTTTCATCTGCTTTTTTGTGAGTTTCCTCTGTTTCATAAGTTACCTTGTTCCAGATGTTATGCAAACAAATCTGATTTTTTTTTTTTTCTTGTATGTTTGCTTTGAACAAGGGTGCAGACAGATCTCAAAATCTTGGCTGACTTGGGATCCTGTCATCCTTCCTAAACTAATAGTGCTCTTGTCACCCTATCTGCCAATGCACTGAGCACTCTTCTGGCACTTTCAAACCAGTGCATGCTTCCTACGGAGGCTGACCACTGTTCTGGTTTGTGTGTGCTGTGACAAACATGACAACACGATACGCTTTTTGTTGTGTACTCGGGTTTCTTCGACTGAACTGGTTTGGATTCTCTATCATCTCCTGGATGTGAGAAGATAATCTGCTTTCTACACCTTCCCTCTGAATTGCCCCAACTGGCCAACCTCTATTTTATCAGGGTTTTGGTCTGGTCCTGCAGTAGACTCCAACAAAATTTTGTCCTGGATCCCAGTTCCTGTCTTTTATTAGGTTTTCAGCACCCTCTTTTCACATGGCGTTCCGAAATCTCTGGCTGTATTTCATAACTTCCTTCTTCTTCTTTCCCTCCCCTGATCAACATCACTTAATTCTTGCACAACACACAAACCCCCAGTATCAACATACTTAGGAGACAGTCTCTAAAAGTACAGTTATTCAAAAAGAAAAATGGGGCGGTTCATTTGTTAAGTAAGAAAGTCCCACTTCTGGAAGAAGATCATTGCTTTCATAAGGAATTAGTTTGATGATTTTCATGAACATAATTTTTTGAGAGACAAGAGAAAACTGGAAATTATTTAAATTGAACCCTGAGAACCAGAAAAGAGAAACCATGACCCAGAAACTGCTGATTTTCTTTATAACTGTATAAAACTTTTCCAAGTATTCAATCTCTAAATGGAGATCTGAATGATGACGAAAGATTATACAGGATGGCTATTATTATCTGTGGATATCTACAGTAATCTATACAATGCTATGCAGTTTTTCTAGAACTGATCCCCTATGGGAACTTGCTGCAGTTTTATTAAAAAAAATAATAAGGTTCAACAGAAATGTCATAAGAGACTACAGAATTTAATTTAGATAGTCCTAGAGGATTTCATTCTTGCACATTTTTACTGACATATTTGAATACTCAATTATGCAGACTTCCTGTCTTAGTTATAAGATATTACCCCATAAAATAGATACAGCATAGCAAGTACAGGAGAGTTTTCTAGAAGCATGGAAATGTAAAGGTCCTTAGAATAACTGTATTTATTAGCTCTTATTTGTGATTTTATTTACTTATTATATTTATTTACAGAACTTACAGTTGCATCCGCTTTCAACTTAAGACCCCAATCATTATATTTACTTACCTACTTTTACATCATCTATTTTTTGCTGCTTTCTAGATATTACTCATCATCGCACATGTTTTCTGTTCACATTTCTCCCAGTATGTATCCTCTGGCCCTCACAAAGTCACTCACACACAATATTGCAGTCGCAGGAACTTTAAAGTGAATTAACAGGACATCGAGTCACATTACTTACCGTTTTCAGTGGTTTTCAGACTGTCAAACAAAGCATGGTCATGCAGCAAAGAGCTTTTAAACATAAAGGTTCATGAGAATGGACTGGGTTAGCAAAGTGACTGCTAGATGGAAATGGAAAAGAAGAGTCAAAGTCCACACACAACCTGATTCTTATTATCCTTTAAAAAGAAACATCAGCTGCACTGCCTCAGCCTCTGCCTCATCTGTACCTTTATTCTTGCAATGGCTTTTAGGTAGGTACGTCCTCACAAATAATGAAGAAACCTTTACATTTGAACTAAGTCAGGCTTACAGTACAGACTAAGTCTAGAGAGGGGAGTAAGCCCCGTGTTACGTATAACCAGAAATGTTTGGCACGAAGTCTAAGAGGCTGGGAAGAAAAAAAGGGTATTCATAATAGATTCAAAGGAGGTTCAGAGAAAAATCAAGATGAAGAGCTGGACATTTCCGGTGATGTATACTGATTCAAGCTATATGGGAAACAAGATACATGGAAAATAACGAGAGAACCTGAGCAAAATTATTATTTAATGGCTACATCAGGTACTGGTAGAATCATGCATGTGATTGATATATTGATATAAAATGGTACAAGAAGTTCATTAAGACAATAGTTTACACTGTGAGATTCACAATATGTATAGGGAAGGCAGAATTGCTTGAAGCCTCTGAATAATGATTAATTGAAAAAAGAAATTGGGAATTGTCATGGTGGATTTTTCTTCTACAGATCTGCAAACCAAGAAATCCCTGGTTAAGTCTCTCTCAGCATAACATAAGTCTTTTATTATTACACTTTTTATTTTTTCTTTCTTTTTTTGTTTTAACTCCATGAGCTGTTGCCTTTAAAAAAGATTTTAAAATCTCTTGTTTAATAGCAAGGTGGTTTAAATTATCTTGTTTACAGTTCTAATGAGAGGTATAGATGAGTGGCAATGCTGGTTTTTCAATTACACTTCAGTAATTTGATTTGTGGCATAATATTCCATCTCTGCCTCATGACAGAGGGAAAAGCAACTATTTTCCACAATAGATGGAAAAAGACCCTTTCCTCAGCATGGATTAAAAGCAAATAAATACATAAATGAATAAATAATCCCTCTTTTGATACAATCAGGAAAACTCAACGCTTGGCACCATGACACCCAGTAAGGCTGGCCTGCAAATGTGTCTCCGAAGACTCCTTATTGCAGATGCCAATATTTTCTGAAGTCTTCACTCAAGATAAAAAAATCGAAGTGTCCAGTTTTATCTACTCTCGGTTGTATTCTTTACATGGGAACTAGGTTTTTTTTCCAGTGAGAAAGCATGCATCGGACACAGGAGAGTTTACATCACCTCCAGCAGTTTTAGGGGAGCCTACAGATCCTGAATCTCATAAAGCGGCCCTCAAAGCTTTTGTGCAAATCAAAGGACAATTCCCTCGGTTCAGGCATGCCAAAAAGCTTAATTGCAAGCATTTCATCGGAAGGCCCGGCACAGGGTGTGCGTTTGCAGTCAGCACCGGAGAAGAGGATGGTGGTTAAATCCCCAGCGCAGAGCACCGAGGAAAAAGACTGAGCACGACGGGAGGCTGCACGAGGGGGTCTTTGGGTCGGTCAAATTAAATCCAGGGATCGGGCAAGGATTAATAGGGTTCAAGGGGCTCAAAGTACCCAGAAGTACTCAGGTCCTTCTTGGCAGACCTCTGAATTGCACTTCTGTCTCTCCACTGCTGCTATCTAAACTTATAGTGAGTTGCATCAGCTGATATTTTCCCCTGAATTTCTGCACAATTTGGATACTGAATTCCCCCTGGGTCCTGAGAAAACCACTGCAAAAACATTGGAAAATCAATCTGCACATAAGTGAGGATATCTAAGCAAGGTTACACCTACACGGGGTATCTTTTAATGCACTTTTGATGGTGTTCATTTTTCAAATGTCTCCGGTTTGTAACGCAAGGACTCTTGCAAACAGAAATTTTTCAAAGTAAACCACGTAAGGTCAATCATCAAGAAGAAAAGTGTGTAGTTGCACTTTCTGTTAACAGATGGAAACAGCAGACGAGCCCAGACAATTTAATAATCTCTGGCAATATTAATTTTAGATCCAAAACGTTTTGAGAAGAAAACACGTTGGATTTTCCCCAAGGACATCAATGAAACCAAAATCCACTAACTCCCAAATAAAACAGTCTAATAAGCACATCACTAAGCCTTTTGCTAATTCTTGCTGTAATTCGGTACAGTGTCACCTTGACACGGAATGCTGTTGCAGCAAAGTAAACCACACCAAGAGCCATCTGCATGTAATAGGAATTAAATCGACTACGCTGCGGTCAGCATTTCACCAGGCAATCATTTAGAAAGGCTGTTATGAAACATTGCAGGCTCCTGCTGGGATTGGGTTTCTATAAATATGCGGCCCATGTAATTGTTTAAAATCATAGCTGTGTGATATGCTTTACTGAAGAGAAGTACAGCAATGGAATTATATGGGCAATACATCCAAAGTAATAAACAGAAACAACCGAAATGAAGATCCTTGTTCTGTTTAGGATTTAGCAAGGAATACTGCCAGCAGTCTGATAACTACTCCTTCCACTTCTTTCCCTGCTATAATTCACAACTGTATAGCCTGCTACTGAGCCCGCAATAGAGTTTCGGTGTGAAAATAAGCTCCACTCGGCTCACCTATTACATGGATTTTATACCCACAGTTTGAAGTGGTAGCACAAAGCTGTCTATATATATTTCAGTGTCTTGAAAGAAGCACAAAAACATACTGGACTCTTCTTATAGGAGATACTTCTTACTAATTCCTGGTCAATCTGTAGTAAGATAATGACAGGAAGTATTTTAAAACTGCATAAAATAATAAAATATTTTATTATTACACCTTTTTCTTTTTTTTTTTTTGCCTTTTTTTAATTTTTGACTCCATGAGCTGTTGTCTTTAAAAGGATTTAAAGTCTCTTTTTTAATAGCAAAGTGATTTAAATTATCTTGTTTACAGTTCTAGTGAGAGGTATAGATGAGTGGCAATGCTGTTTTTTCCAGAGCTCTCTCCTAGCTAACTTCTCCAACGCTTATCTTTCATCATTTCTGTCCTCCCTCCCTGTAAGGGAAACATTCCTGCCCGACCATCCTCCCTTCAGACTGCTTCACTCCTAATCCCGTGGGAAGTACTTCTTCCTCATCTGTTAAAACAAACAAACAAACCCCCCAAATTCCCAACCGACCAAGCAATCAAAAAACCCCCGCAGCATTAGCAAACCTGACTGACACACAGCATCGCCGCTTCCCAAGATAGCACGAGGCACTGACAGCAGTCATACCGAGCCACGGGACCTCGAAGCCACTTCCCGGGTGACACACTCCATAGTAGCGTGCAAAGGTTGGGAGCCACTAAAGCGAACATCTTTACTCATCCCCCTTCACTTCCCCTAAATTCCCGTGGTTTTGACCATTGTTGCTGTGCTCTGGACTAACACGAAGCTGCCCAGTTTTTATGTACTTGCCATGGTCAGGTCCTGGGGGGTCTCCTACCCTGTCTCAGCCTGGGAACGTCACACGGAGGTGAGATGAAGCCCTTCTTGCTTGGCTCAGGCAAGGTTATCGCCGTCTTGCAGACATTTGAAGGCACAGACGCTGCAGCATCTATGTGGTTTGGAAGGGTTTCTGTGGGCTGCTCTCTCAGACGTAGGTATCTCAGCCCTCTTTAGCCTCTTGCCATATGCATGGATAGGGTGGGACATCCTGAATGATAATGAATCACTGCTGTTATGGTATGGCCGTACAGTAAATGATTACCAGTTCAATATGAACTTCTCTCTCTGCCAAGCTGCTAAACGAGGACAAAAATGGGACAGGCCTGATTCAACTCCCCTGTTGTGCCAACTGCAGGGAAGCTAGGCCAGTGACTAACATAAATCTAAGATTTTGGTAAGTAAAATGAAGCAGATGGTTGTCAAGGTTTTCCTAGCAGAGCAGCCTGAGATTTGCAAACTGCATATTCAAACTTAGATCAAAACCATAGAGCACGTTGGAGTTCAGCTTGGATTTGAGCTTTTCCAGAAACAACGGAAACTTGATATCACTTCAGATCAGGGACAAAACAAAAGAAGTAAAATCTTCATTGCAGAGTTCAGCTTGTGGTCACATCATGTGAAAGAAGGTCGTGGTACTAGTGACTGCACTAAAAGCTTTGCTCATAAATGAGTTAAGATATGATGAGAAGTAAAAAAAGCTCACTAATATTTGACCTAAAAACATTGCAGCCTAGTAGTAATAATGAAATTAACTTTAGTTAAAGTTTGCTAAATTTATAGCTAAAGATAGCTAAAGATTGCTAAAACGTCAACTCAGAGAACAAAGTAATTCAGCTCAACAGAAAAAGCACCAAGAAACTCTCCCATCGCTTTTAGTGGTTTGGGCTTTTTTTTTTTGCCTTGGAAATGCTGGCTGCATATTCCTCTACATAATTTCATTAGATTGTTCTAAGTGTGATATTTTTTGGCTTAAGAAACACAATATTTGTGAAGAATAATAATATAATGTATTAATACATATTTTTACTTATTTTTCCTTATGAAATAGACAGGACTTTCTATTTCCACTTTAATGTATGCTACCGTGGCATGTGTTAAGTACATAAAAATTTCTTTATAATCTGTTCATTTTGATAATAAGCTGAAGGCCAGAGAATTGGCTAAAGGCTGCATCAAGGATTACGGAGTACCCGACCTCAGAAGTGTGGGCCATTGCCTCAAAAGCCTGCAGCCATTCCCGTGAAATTTGATTGAGGACCTAAGATAAAATCTGACTGAGCCATTATGGCCTAACCTCTCAGCTAGCGACAGTTTTATCTACTACAGAATGGCCAACCACAGACCGATTCAAAACTTCAGGTATTAGAAATGGAGTAATATCAGAATGTCTCTTACTATATGTTATCGCTCTTCACTTTCTTGTTAGGAGCAAAGCTCGGGCTTTGTGGATAGATCAAAGTATTGGCAAGCCCAAAAAGGATACAATAAAAATAAGGTTAATGTCCTTAGATTTAAAAAAAAAAAAAAAAAATCTTCGAACAATTTTTAACCCTTTGTATGGTGGCTTTGGATGATGTTGTTCTGTATATGTGTGAAGAAAGGAAAACATTAATCATGTTATTTCCCAGTTTTCATCCCATTTCCCAGAAACACCCCTTCCTCCCTTTTGCACCTCAAAATTTGCTCTCTAGTCTTGTCCTTTCGGTGGCAGCCCTGTGTGAGTAAGAAAGAACAACCTTAGTTAAGGAGGTCTACTGCTTACAACACGGTACCTTTAGAAGATGGTTCTGGCAAAGTTAGAAGTCCGCCATTGAAAGCCATGCTGGGTAAAAGTCTTCAAGAGAGAAGATGGTCTTGAACTATGGAGGATCAGCAGATGCGGGGAAGGAATAAGACTGGATACCTGAGGAGTGTACTCACTTCTCTGTTGCACCCCATTGCTTTACCACAATATAGGGTAGTGGGGGGAACATCCGACCCACAGGATGATTTGGCTGAGAGAGAAAATTGACCAAGTAACTCTTTATAATGCTAACAATTTGTTTAATAAAAACCAAGTACGAGGATGTATATATCTGAAAACACAGACATAAAGAAGAGAGAACACATAATTATAGCCATCTTTGCTTAAGTTGTGAAATGCGCTGATCTTTCTTCTAACAAAACCTCTTCCAAAGGTTTGACAAAACTGCCCTTCCGCTTTAACTCTCTGACATGTTGTAAGATATTTTTGTTTCTACATAAGACTGCCGCAGCCATTTTAGAATAACAGCATGTCACACATATTCAGTGTCATAAGAACTGTCAAATTGTAGCAAAGCAACAGCTTTTTAGTTTAGCAAGAACTTTCCATTCTTGAACAGTTTCTTTGAAATTCCCCTTTATTCTTCACTGAAAATGCTAGAGTAAATAAAAATATCCCTATTTTCTCATACTTTTTTTAAGCTCCCCAAAGCAAAGTTGGTATACACTATATATCATATAAATCGAGATTAATTAGTATGTAAGCTTGTAGAGTGCAGTAAAACTCTGCGTGGACAATAGTATTTCACAAGATTCATAGCAGCATTAATCTGGCAGTGATGAAGACGGCAGCTCTTACACCTAATTCATGTGGTATTGTGCACTGTGCTATTGTGGGCTCTTCCAGAAGATCTTCTGGTGGTTTTTTGTTTGAAGTTATATATATTTGCGTGTGTATATATATGTCTGTAAAAATATATATTTGCATAAATATATATTTGCATATATATGCAAAAAAGTATTTGCATTTAGACACACACATATGTATAAGTAATCGCATGATTAAAGCCAAGAGCTGGAATTTACTGTGTTTGTTGATAACCCACTCTTGCCATATTCTTAAGAGCCAAAAGGTTCGTATTCTTTTTTTCCAAATGGCAGGTTGACTTCATATAAGTGTAGGTAATTATATTATTAGGAACTTTACTTAAACATTCTTCCTTATTCCAGAGGGGGAAAACAAGAATTAACTAGATTCCCTAGCGATAGGATTAGAAATACATTACGCTAATTATTATGGAGGAGGAACAATGCCTGCCAACGCCGGGGGAGATAAGTGCCTGTTACCGGGCAAGTACCTAGGGGCACCTATGGGACAATCACGGGGAGAACCACTGTCAGCTTGAAATAATGGATTATACTCTGTCAATAACGGCTATTAGGAAACAATACCATTTACGTTAAATGCATAATAATCCATGAAAGGATCACATAAAAATATACTCCCATGCACCAACATAAATATAGGTCCCTCCGGCCAAGGCATTCCTTGCTCTTAGCAGTTAATAAGTTCCGTAACGCTGAAACGCACGTTGACCGGAGAAGGACTGCTTTCTCCGTGCGTTACCGTGGGCTCCACGCACAGCAACCACTGGGTATGAAGTCGGGCAGCAAGTACTGGGGAAGCCAAAGAGGATGCCCCAGGCGTCACAGAAGCGTGCTGCGCCCATACATACTGACACGAAATGGGGTTCATTTCTTCTCTGGCGGCTGCTAAAAATGCCGACACAGCATAGTAACAACGACTGAACAGAATTACTCAGCTTTCTCTCTCGCCTTTCCCTGCACTGTCCTCAATGGCAAGTCTTTCCTGTGCCTCTCCCTTTTAATTACAGTAACAGGCTGCTAATGTGAAAGCTCGTCATTTTTGTCCCCAACCCAAACCTTCTCTCCCACCAACCTTTGTGCTCATGCTTGTTTGCCCAGCCAGACTGTCCAGACACCAGCCCCAGCCCCAGCTTCCAAAGGAAACCGATAAAGCTGTCATGACCTGGCCTGGCCCAGCCAAAGGCTTGGCAGTCCGTGCAAGGACCGATCGCGTCCAGCAGTTCCCGCAGGCTGGGCTGCGGTACACACCGCCCTTTTCTCCCCCAGAACCATCTCTGATTAAAGAGTATTTTACCCGCAGCAGAAGTCAGGAAAGCCCCTGGCCACACTGGGAAAGACTCAGAAGAAAAGCTACTTATATCTAATGCAGTTGAAGAGGAAGGAAGTTGTGAGAGGACTTTGACCACAAGAACCTTCTAAGAGCCTGCCTTTTCATCGCTGCTTGCCGTGTTTCCTCTGACCATCAAGGAAATCCCTTGCACAGGATCCTGACTGTGCCCTGGAGTTCCCAGGACTCGAGACGGCTAACTATGACAGCCAGAGGCACCGGTGCTTTGGGAATTAATCCATCAACCAGTGGTGGAGATGAAGCTGGAAGCTTTATAGTCTTGGGTGTGTGGTCTTATCCTGGGTTAACGCACAAATTTGGAGGATGCACTGCCTTTGGTCCCTTTTTTGGAATTCCTAGCAAATAGCACACAGCCCTTCAGCAATACACAGGAGGATGAAAATATTAACAGGAATATTGGTCACGGAGCATTGTGTGGGTGGCAGAGTTTGGATAGTCAAGGCAGCCAAGCCTGTGGGGCAGCAATTAACTTTTCCATGTGCATTTGATCTGCCATAGCCACAGACCAGTCCTGAGAGAGCACTGTGGAAATCAAGAGTACATTTGGCTTGGCCTCAAGCAGCATCTCCTCACCAAATGAACTGCTGAGGACCACGATGGCAGCCACACAAAGAAAGTAGTTCCAGACAGACTTTAAAGGGAGGCTGGGACTGATTCATAAGAAGTATCTAGTCTGCCTTTCATGAGGTTTAAATACTTAGGCTTCAAACAGGTCCTGTAGCACTGGTGCTTGGCAGCCTGGTTTCTCTCTCAGCAGAGACACACACTCCACAGGAAGCAATTAAAGCCTGTGGAGAAAAAACAATTAAGGCCTATCAAGCGAGGTTCAATACAGGATTTCTTTTCAAGAGCAGAAAGGAAAGTCCTGTATAAACTAGTCAAGAGACCAGACTAATGGATGTGGCTGTAACTACGCCAGCACGATTCCGGTGCCTGCTCAGGGACTGCTGGGGTGAGAAGAGGGGAGCTGGAGGAGCAAGGAGGAATCCTGAGCTGAAACATCCCAGACTCGTGTAAGTCTACAGTGGGGTACCGACACCCCATCAGTGTGTGCAAGCCATCCTAGCACATACGGTATTTCACAGTCAATGAGGCCAGGCGGGGCTGGGATTCCTGGGCTGCCTTGTTCCCCTGCTCCTATTCACACTGGAATGGCTCCTCGCTGTCTCCAACAGCTTCAACTGTACCAGTCACCACCTCTGCGGAGCTAGTGCAAGATGGGCCTGCTGGGCCACCCAACCCCTCCTGCATGTTTGGGTCTGATGAACCTCTATAGCAACGGCGATCCCTACCTTGCACCACCTTGCAGGAGGTGACCTTCTCCACCCGCCTGACTTGCTCGAGGCACAGCAGGGGACAGATGGCTTTGCAAAACAGCACCGGGTTGATGGCTGCAACAGACTTGTTTGTCCCACCACATATACGCACATCTCTGAATAACGGGACTGGAAGCGGGACACCGTTGCTATACTGATGGCTGTAAAGGCACATGCAACTTGGCCTGCCCGCTGCTGGACACCGACGTGCGGAGCACCAGATGGTCACCTGAACTGGCAAGCCCAGAGGTCACACCCCACAGCTGCCCTCGAGGTCTGCAGAGACAGCGGTGGTGCCAGAAGCCCAGGGTGAATCTCCTTGACTGTGTGGCCTCCTGGAATGTGGCTCCACTGCAGAGGGCCTCTAATGCCCTTATCCTGAACTTCTGACCTTCTTTTAGTTTAAAGGAATAAGGATCACAGCGGTGGAACAATATAAGATACAGTTTATACATATAATCTTATTTATGTCTACATCTCGATATGCAGATAGGTATGAAGATAAAGGAATGGACTGCCATCCAGTGACACTAGGAGATATAAAAAGAGGCAGAGGCATTTTTCTGACTTCATCCCACCATACCAACAACGGTAAAGAAACTGGGAAACATCCAGTACAGCGGTGCAACTGGAAGGTAAACGCACACTTGCCCTAACAAATCAGCTTTGAAAAGCTAATACGTAGAAGACAATCCCAGAGCAGCACATAGGAATTTTGGTCAGAAATTATTTTTATAAAACAAAGGTATGGCACCGTTCTCTTTTCCTGTTTTATAAATTTGGCAATGTTCTTCTAGCATATATTCATTATGCATTATTAGGACGTGAATTATAACACCAGAATAAAACTAACAGTCAACAGCTGGCTGGATAAAAAAAGACAGACTACAAGGTGGTAGCAACGTGGCCCTAAGAAGTTGCCCTAAAAAGAGAGTTAGAGACACTACTTGGACTACAGAAAAGAGGACGGGGGGGGGGGTGGGGGTGGGGGTGGGGGGGCCTTAGCATATTGTGCAGAATTCAAAGCATACTACCCAAATCGTTTCAGAGGTGGCTGTGTCAAGTTGTGGGTTTGCAGTGACACCGTCTGCCACTTTTTACTGTCCTGTCCCAGTCTGCCCGCTGGAAACGCAGCTGCAGTCAACCTGCAGAGGTGGTCTCGGCACTGGAAGTTACTGCTTCTGGCATCCTGGGTCAGAAAAAGCGGCGCAGGGCTCTTCAAGCAGTTTGCGAAACTTCAAAAACCTTGAATTGTCCCTGCCTTTCGGCAGGTCTCAGCACCCACAGAACTTGCTTCTCTGTATGCTCGCACCTAAATAGGTACCAACTCCCCAGCAGCTCGTGCTTCAACCAGTGTTCTCCTGGAAAGCAGCCACAAGTGCTACTTTCCAAGCGTGTAACGCTGGATCATTTTCAGCCAAAGCTCCAGCCATGTGATGCTGTTGCATAAGGTGTGGAAAAAAAGCACAACCATAAGGAGACACGGAGCTGTAGATTACGAACTAATTCATTGCTCCTGGAAGACAGCACGCTTCTCGGGGCCAACTACAGTATTTTTTCCAACTTTCCTTGGTAGGCTTGCTTACCCTTCGAAACATCAACATGCAATTTGTGATTCCTAGGAAGAAGACTGGATTTTAGGTTTTAAGAAAGAAAGGTGTCTTGCTATTATTTCTAGAGAGAAATGTCTGAATATTGAAATACACACAGCCAGCATACTTTACACTTTTCCAGAAGGTTCTCTAGGAAAATTAAAATTGTGAAAAAAATAAAAGTGAATTAATAAAATCTGTGCAATTATAATAAAAATAAGCAGTATTCAAGCAACAGAAGCTAGAACGCTCTATGTACAAATAACTACTCCAAATTTCAAAAGCTTGCATTTATAAAACATAGGGGTAATGCATTTTTTATATTTACCATTAAACCCCCTCTCTCTTACTGTCTTCTTCCTTTTTAATTAAACATGGGGAGCCAGAATGTGTTCCTATTTAACCTAAATCCTGCCGGAATGTGTCTGAAGGTACCTTTTCCCATGGGTTTACTCTCGGGCAGAGAGAAAGAAAGTTTTAAATGTTCTCTGCTTGGTAACAGCTGAGAGAGGGGCCAGCGTCTGGAATGCTTCGACATCCGTCTGCACTTGTTTGCATTGTGCTTGAAATCCTGATGGAGATCGACTTGACATTTCTACAAACTATCAGCTCTGGCAATCTGTAGTCTTGTCTACTAGAACGTGCGGTGTATGAAGCACCTCACGGTTTCACTGCCCCAGACTCCCCTCCTGGCTCCAGAGCTCCCTTCTGAAGCACCAGAATCCCTAGGAGCAGCATTCAGCGCACTCCTTTGCAATTACTGGCTGCGTACCACGCGATGCCATGTGGACAGCAATAGGTATTGCCTTTCCAGTTCCAGTGCGAATAGACCAATAAGGAAATGTCACTTTAGATATTGTAAACAGTTTGCCTACATGTTTTTCTGAAAAATGAAACCTATCAGTAACACGGTGATACAGTACTATTTAGACACTTGATAGATATTGCTCAGTAGCATTTTCTGCATCAGTTATATGTTCACAGATGCTCAAAAATTTATCTTTTCCGATCAGTTAAACATCATGCGAGTGTTTCCTGTGGTCTGTGTTGCCATGAAAATTCAGGTTTTCCTGTTGATAATCTCACATGAGCATTCTCATTTTACACTGCCTTTCTTATTGCTTCCCCGTGTCCTTTGCGACCATAAACTTTGCTTATGAACACACCAAGAATCAGGATGACCCTCCATGAACACTTTAAAATAAGACTGCTAAAGCCATAATAAACTTCTCTTACACCTTTTCAGCAGAGAATGCCTTTTACAAGTAATGCTATTATTTCTCAATGGTTGCGCTGTCTCGCTACGCAGTCTGCATTACTCTTGTGATGATCATGTTTCTACTTCAACCTTGATGTAAACATATCTACATATTTGACATTGGATCAGTCAAATATTGTTTAGAGCCTCGTGTAGGATGTTTTTTTTCCCTTTGGCGTTCAATTTTTTAACCGGGGAGGTCTGTGAGAGGCTGAATCTGTGGTCCTGAGAAAACAAATCCCTGTTTTCCTAAGTCTCAAGTAAATTCATTATGGCTATATGACTCATGTGGCTTCAGTGGCCTTACTGATTTATTTATTACAGTGCCAAAAGGCAATTTATCTTGTTTACTTAGGTCTCTAGTCACATATTTCTGACTTTTAAATAATACTTGGTTCTTTTAAAATACCTACCTTTTTAAAGGACTACTAAATAATGGAACCTTCTACAACATTGTATTAGTTCGGTTTTGTACATCAATCCGTTGCGACGTTATGACAGCATCCAGTTGTGATGACGCAGATCACAGCCTTGTCTAATCTTTTTACAATGTACATTAAATATTATGGCAATCTACATGTACTATCAAAATACACACAGTGAATGCTAACAATCCTTAAACACCCCGAAGGAGAGATTTTAGTATAGACTCACAACCTTAAGGATGAGAAAACACACACAACGTGGAAAGTCATGAATGAAACTTTTGATCATTACACACTTCTACTGATAATCTGGAAACAGCATCAGGCATTTTGATTAGTTTTTTGCTTCTCAGAAGCAGTACGTCTGATCAGCAGTTAAAACTACATAAATATTGCTTCCCTTGGGAACAGAGCACGGCTAAGCCCAGTCAGACAAGTAATCCCATAGAGCATTTTCATTCTCACGTAAAATTTCTCATGAACTCTCACTTATCTCAAAAACTCTCTTACCTTTTTTTTCTTTCCAAATGTAGTTGCTCGTTTTGCATCCCAGGTTTATCTGTCACAAATTACACGTGATCATGTCATTATTTTACAGGGTTGAAGCGTCTCAGAAATTCAGATCTATTCTGGCTTCTCCATAGTGTTCTAATACATACAAGGTTGTAAAAACAGAGGGAACCCATTCCTGCATTGTTTAAATGGTAGGTGATTTTAATCTGCCATTATAGTAGCTCTCTTCCACTACAAAAACATTAGCAAAGTATGTATGTGAATGATAATATTGTTCTAACATACCCTAAAAATTAATGATGAGCATGAAAAAACCCAGATTTTTAGTCTATCAAGGCCCTTCAAATAGGTTTTTTGTTGGTTTTTTTTCCCCCCAAGAACCATATCTTCATTAGCATCCCAATGCAGCACACAAGGTATTTCTCAGTCTTTCCACAGTGTCAAGGATTACTTTATTTGAAAACAATGAAGTTCCTTTAAAAAAACCCCAAGAACACCAAAATATTTAAAATGCACAATAGTTTTCAAAAGCGAACCAGTACAGATTCCTAGAGAACTCATTTAGTTCTTTTCAGTGAAACATGCTCAAAATATTCCGATTCTAATTTTTGTGCAGAAGCTTCAAAAAAGCATCTTGTTTTTATTGAATAAAATGCTTACAGAACACAATCATGTAAGAACTAAAACTTGCACCAATTTAAATGCCACACATGGTAGAGCCCCAAGTAGCTTTTACAAATGCTCAGTTGCATAGATTTGCCGAGTTGCTTTTTAGTCAGAAAAGCTTGTCTGTAGGACGAAGCTGCAAAGGAAACAGAATTGATGAAAATTCTTAAGGGTCTATTCCAAGACTCCTGTTTCGGGAAAGCTCTTATCATAAGGAGATTAATTTATATAAACAATTTATTAATAGGCATTTAGAAAATAGGGATGATTATTATTCTTTTTGTCATGCTTTCCAATCAGTATCGGAATAAGGACAATTAGCTAAAGCATATTTTGTAATGGTTTAGTACGGAAGATCCTCCTTCTGGAAGCCCTCATCAGCTAGGCAACTTAGCTAGGTCTTTAATATGGGACAAACTACTAGAAATTAGGATAAATGGATGGAAACTGGAGCTTGTGGCAAGCAGGCACCTTGGAAAATGCTCCCTGGGAGTTACTTGCTCTGTGTAACGAGGCTACAGGGGGTAAGGAAAACATTCCTTGTTTCTGGCTAGCTCAAATAGCTCCAACAGGAGTTCTTGTGGACTGCAAATATGGCAAACCTGCTTCTTGGCAGCCCTCGCGCAATCCTGACAGGCATAAAAGGTGATGGGGCAGAACGAGAGAAGTTATCAAATCAGTTAAGTTTCACAAAAAAATGCAATGTTACTAAATTATGTCATGTTGGCACAAGATGACATTTTTTCCCCTTTAGTTTTCTTCTATACTTCCTTCCTAATCTATTTCTCCTCCTTCCTATTCTTTATTGCAAGGCATAAGCTTCGGTGAAGTAAATAGTGGAAAATGTGGGGGGAAAAAAAAATTAAAAGAGTCCAAAAGTTCAAATATACTGATTTTGGTTGCTGTCACTCATATGAGCCTTAAAATACGTTCAGTCCATTCCAGAATTCACTGTAGGAGACTAAACTCACAGGGTTTTTTCATCCCAAACTATATAGAAATTAGACTCTCAGGAAATTTCTTAAACACAAAAGGTAAATTGCATATTCATGTGTTCAGAAACCTTTACCCCGTCACGCACAAATATTATGCATGCAGCCCATGAAATCCACTGAAAGAGTGTTGCAGTTCCAGAAAGTGTTTTGGCCTGATGAATAAATAAATGTGCCGGTTTTTTAATCTATGCACTGACACTCACTGAATGTTGAAGCATCTCAAGAAGGCTGCATATATTACAAATGTCAGGCTTTCATTTTGACAAAATGTTGCCTACCATTCTGAAATAACTGAACAAAATGATATATTCGAAATCCTGTTCTCTATTTCGTTGATGAGAACTGCTATGTACTTTTCACCAGCTGACAATGCAACGTATGTCTCAGTCTCATTAAGAATATGTCTTAAAAGGGGGGAAAAATGTGGGGACAAGGGGGGCTAATTGTGTACTAAAGCTTACTTGCTGTCTTTTAGCTGAAGCTTACAGAACACCTACTAGCAGGCATTTTTGGTTGCAGTTTAAAACATATGGCCAGTTATTGAGATTTTTTATTTTTTTTTTAAAGTGACTTCTGCATCCTCTAATTTTAAAAGCAACAACAAAAACTCCAAAGTGTCAAATTAAGAAAGTTGAAAGCTTGCCTGCAATTATTAACACATTTCTTGTCTTAAGAGGGTGTCCAAAGGGTGACGATCTCTAGTGACTGACAGGATATAATGAAAACAGGAGCTCTGGATGTTTAACTCGAGATTTCTCAGGCAGTGGCACTCTTTTCCTTTGCAGAAGAGACTCTTTTTGTGAAGCAGAATTGCTCGGTGAGAATGAGACCGTGCTTAGTTCCACAAATTGAAAAATAATCATCATAATGAAGTCTCAGAGCCAGCTCCATTCCTTGGCGCGTTCGATCACCTCTGGGATTACACAACCACGCTCACTTCTGCAAGTGTGAGAATTTTCTTTTTCTTCTTTTCCAGAAGTGAAGCCAAAATGAAATGCAATTCCTTTTGCCACATGAAGGATTTGATCTTTGCCAGCGTGAGCGATTTGATCAATTATAAGTTTAGCGCAAATCACATCTGTCACATGGAAGGACAAGGGACAGCCACTTACAAACCCATCCGAAATAAATGGGTTAAGCCCAGCACATCCTGCAATGATGCCAGTAATTTAGCAATGGTTAAAAAGAGAAAACACACAAACTGACCAGGTATCAGCTTGTTTGACTTAAGAAGAATTCCAACCTAAGCACCTCAGTTACTCAGGTATGGTGTAATAAGCAGGTAGGAAGAGAAGAATGGTGCATATCATACCAAAAAAGGAACAGAAAGAGAGGAATCTTGCTTCTAGGTGTTAATACAACTTGGTATGACATGCCAGTGCAGTAGCTGGGCAGCTGACAAGTGGAACCGCAATCTCGCGTTACACGTCCACAAAGCGATACAGTCGCAGTTAGCAAGATCAGAGTGTGATCACAGTTTAAAGAAATTTAAGAAAAAAAGAAAAGATATCCAAAAGAAAAAAAAAAAGCGTGGACAAATCTGGTAGCACCCAGTTGCACTGGTATTTTCTTTTATTTCTGTTTGAGGGCAAATTTACAAGTCCAAAAAAATATCTTGTTCACAACTCATTTAGCACCACACCTCTAATCTAGTAGATGATGTTAGTGCCTTTTTACAGGCTTGAAAACAGGAGGCTTCTGTCAAGTGAAATGCCTAAGGTCACACAATTAGCAGAACCACTTCACATTCTCAGTCCAAACCAGCTATCAAGCTTTGGGTTTTGGGTTTGGTTTGGTGGTTTTTTTTTTTTCTATTTTTTTTTTAGAAATTTTAGAGACTATGCTTTTGATAGACAATTGAAAGAGTAGGAATTTGTAACAAGACAGCTTCCACAGTCAAAATTCTGTTCTGCGCAATGGGAGCACTCCCGTTCACTCTGAACAGAGCAAGAGCAATCACCTAGACCCCTTGTACTGCTCTCAAATACATATTTTTAACATAATAGCCTGAAGATTTAGCAGATGATGTTATTGCACTCTCTGCAGAAGAACACTGATACTAGTGAGAACATGGAGACATGTTCTGGGGAAGAAGAATAGCTCGTGTTTGTAACTGCCAGGAGGTTACACATACCCCTTACTTGCTAGCCCTGGCAGCGTCCATTCCCATAAACTGTCCAAGCCCCATTTTCACAAATGGCAGAGGTTAGATGGGTTTGGGGTATTAGCTTGAAGAGAAATCTTGCAATGGAGGTAATTCCCAGATGATTTAAGACTAGTTTTCTTTTCTTGAAAGCATCAACACTGTATGCTGCAGCCTGCCCCATTAACACATCTGGTTTACAGAGGTTGCTTTCTAGGATTCAGAAAGACTTCGAGTACATCCTTTACTCCTTAAAAAAACACTAGGGTCATTGAGTAGCTAAGTATATTGAGCAGCTAAGCAGCTGAAAAAAAAAAAAAGCAATGAAAAAAAAGAGTCAATTAAGTCCATGAAGCACTGAGAGAGTGACTGCCTAATTACTAATATTAGGTAGCTGCACGTAGAACAAGATTTTTCTCTGCTGATTACAGATTAGACCAAACTCAACAATAAAGGTCAAACATTGGAGTTATTTTACACTGGCTGAGATGAGATTCTTTCCAGAATATAAGGTGACTTTGACACATTTCAGCACTAAACCATTCTTTGTGGCAGGTCCTGCCCAACATTTAAGCATCTCCCCGCCCTCCCTTCCACTGGGCATTTTACTGAATGAACACCGTCTTCTAGGATGCAATTTATTTAAAAACATTTATTTTAGGCAAAATTAAACAGACATTTGAGATTACATAGAAATACAGTTTCCAATTGGATCACATAACCTTTTCATTAAAAATGCACTGTTGTGTTCATTTAAGTATTTTTGTATGGATTGACCAGGTATGTAATATTTTACCATGCCATTTGCAGTCGACTATCATAAAAATCAGTAAAGAAAAAAGGTTTCTTAAAATGTGCAAATATTATCTTAGTGTTACCATCGATAATAAATGACCACTAAATAGATGCCTATTATGTAAAGCTTTTTAAAGTACAATAAAAATACAAATTCTATTTGTTAAAAAAGGCCATTGCTATGGCTACTAAACATCCTCATTATACAAATTCCAAAATACTATATGACAAACAAAATTATAAAGACTTTTCTTTATGAAACATATACTATTCTATTTGTTAGTGATTTTATATATTTTTAATATATATATTTATATAGAATACTCTATATGAACGTTGAACAAAGAGAGAGGAAGACTAATGTAATGTAGGACGTTAAGGCCCCCATTCAGCAAGGTATGTGAGCATGTGTCAAACTCAGCAAAGGAATAATCCCATTCATTTCCGTGGACTTCAAAGGTATACGCAGAAGTACTTTGTTGAACAAGGCATAAAGATATACATGGGATGATGAGTTTGCAAAATGCATTTTTGGTGTAAACTGCAACCGCTAAGGACAAAACCGTAAGTATCACAAAAAACCTCTCATGAAAAAGGAAAGAAAATATTAAAAAAAAACTTCTGAAATTTTGGTTTTTTTCCACACCTGTGTGTTTTGAGGGGAAAATACGAGAGTTTTTAAAGTTTTTGAATTAAACTAATGTGGAGTTTGGGCATCAAGACACTAATGATGATAATTTTCTGAGACAGATTTAAGATGGTATTTTATTGCTTATGCTAAAGATTAATGAAGAATATGCATAGACAGGTCAGCGTTCAACTCACTAGCAGCTGAAAATTTTGGTGTGCAGTTATTTCTGTAACATGAACAACCAGCGGGTATGAAGGACTTACTAACTTATACTGAACTCCTGCAGCAAGCTTCAAAATCATAGTAAGGTATATAACAGTAAAGCAGACAGTGAAAAAAATACTCAGAGCCTGACTGTAAACACTCAGGGGCTGAAAGTAACTTACAGAATTGAGCCCAGTAAACACAGAGTGCCTGCTTATACCCAAAATTACATAAATTCCTAAGTAAATGCAACACTATAGTCTTCTTTTTAAGTTATGGTTATCGTGTAATGAATTCCCAATTACATACTTTACAGTTCAGCTATAAAATATCCAAACAAAGGGCAGTTACTTTGTCCATTCGGCAATTTAGCAGTTCTCCTATGCTCATTAAACACTAATTAGCATACTAACAATATGTTAGTTTCTAAAACATGAATTAAGGACCTAAAAATCTTCTGGATTTTATAAACTAATAACAACATATATACAGCATAGTAACCATACACAGTAACAGAAATCAATTACACGGTATCCAGGTTTACCTTTTAAGCATATATTAATGGTTAGTATTTTCTGCCTTTCACTGCAATTTGAAGTTTTTGTACTAGATATTAATCATTTTACTGCTTGAATAGTAAATAATGGCTTAAAAAACTTCAAAATGCTGCCAAGTGAAGTATTATGTAAAAATCATGCCTGCACATCTGCAAACAGAGAGAGGTATGTGTGAGCTTTCTGAAGAACTTCTCAGGCTAATAATCATAAAGCAGAGTAAACTTGGGCCAAAGTGTGAGAGAAAGAAACACAACAGCGTAATTTAATTCATATTTCATAAACAAATACAACTTTTTACATTTGTACAGGGAAAGACTGGAACTAAGTTGGATTTTTACAGAAGCAAACCTCACGAGTTTACATGTTGAAAAAAGCAATTTTTGGCACGTGGATAATATCTGTGAATACGTGTTCAGAATTAAAAAAACCACTGTGTAGGAATTTCACATTTAGTTTCTTGGCATCAGCACCTGCTGTCTAGCGGGTCAAGACAAAATACTGTGCCTTCAAGAGTTAATCCCATTTTGAACCCCTCCTGCAATGAAACAAGACATAGTTAATAAAAAGGAAAGCAATTTCTGAAGGATTAAGCTCTCTTTGTAAAAACTTCTAAATTTGAGCTTATCTTTAGGCAGATAAACCATAAGGATACTTCAGAGTGAATTCACAGACATTTACATTATTTGGTCAGCCAATTTTTAGTAAGTCTTAGTGGTTAACTTATAAAAGGATGCATCTCTGGTATAACAAAAGAAATACTGTATGTATATAAAATGAAAAAATATTATAGAATAAAAATATTGAGTACATATAGAAAAAACAAACAAACTTGAAACACACCATGTTGTTCCCGAGTAAAATTCAACATGATTTATAGGGCTACAGATTAGAAAGATTAGGGCTATATGAGCCAAGAGTTTATTATATTTACACTTTAATGAGTCAGATAAGTCACGGACATTGTTACTAATACCAGAAATTCTTAAAACGTCCAGATCAAAATTCCTCTTTTTACTCACATTAGTTTGATTAGTAGGAACACAAAAATGGTTACAAGCCTCCTCTATTGAAAAGAAATTCATTCTCCAAGTACCAGTGCTTGGTTTAAAAAATGTACTTAGCTTGCCTCAGTTCTAAAATAACCACAGCACTTTTAATACAGGGAAAGCGCTCTTGTTTTCATTTCTCTTTTTGCTTTAAAAGAAGCTGAATAATTGCGGCTTGACCTTCAAGAGAAAACTCACCTTTGAGTCTAGAAAATTTCAGTCTGTTAGGTGAAAGTACTGTACAGCTATAAGCAACTGGAAACAAGGGCTCGGAATAGAAATGCCATGAGCCCATCAGCTCCAGTGGCAGCTCTCACAACGTTCAGTTCAGTGTTGTCGTAACATACAGTTCACTTAGAGAATGCTGACTGTACGCTATGAAATCAATAATACGTGCTTGCATGAAGCAAACAACTTGTAAATAAAATAAATCTTTCTGTAAAGCAATCTCTATTGGGATTAGGCATATACTCAAGCCTTTTTCTCATAATGCACAGCAGTACCTCAAGAGCATACCTTCTGGTTTTAAAAGATAAATCCCAAATCAAACCAGCTTAATTTCAAACAAATTTAAACCACAGGCTAGAATTTTAAAAGCGTATGAATATTTAATAACTCCACCAGCTACTGCCACCAGAAGAGTATGCTGAGAAATAGAATAAACTTCCTGGCAATAGTTACTAAATGAGCTGAGATTTTCCAAGTAAAATTTGAATTTTCCTAAAAGGCAGATTCATACTATGAGATGATGAGCCCGTAGCAGTACTGTAGTGTAAACCTTCTCCAACTGCGCTACCCAGTTTGCCCTACCTGGGTGACGTGGTGCTGCCAAAGCTCACGGGTGTATTTGACTTTTTTTTTCCCCTCTCTCTATTTGTCAAAGAGCTAACAGGAAGAGCATTCAATGCAAAAGATATTTCAAGCAAACAGTATCTGAAGTTCCAAGTCAAACACATCCTGTTATAAACAGACATTGTTCATTTACCCAAAGGATACTATTAATTGATGTAACTGCAATCAAAGGAGGACTGCTTACACAGAAGGAGAATTCAGAGAATTAGCCCTACCGTCTAGCCTGTTAAATTGTAAACCCCACAGTTACGGTGTGTCTGAAATGCTAATTTAAATATTTAACGGCTGCTTCCAGCTTTGAGGTTGTAAAAGGGATAGTTTGTGTTTCAACCTGAGGATGCTTGATACAACTACAACAGTAGAAAAGCTACGCAACTGGTTTAACAAGGACAACCAACTTCATTCTTAGCAATCCGGAGAGCCCTTTCAGAGCTGTACCAGCCCTGTGACCGAACACGCATCCCATGCATGGCCTGCATGCTCTTACCTTTCTTCTATACATTTAAGCACTGTTTGCTGGTGTCTTACGTAGCTGCACTTCCAATGCCCTTTTTCTGGCTCGCTAAGAGCCAGATTATGCATTTTGGAAGTGCACACATCTCACTGCTCCTGTGTTGATCATGTGGGGGTTTTTTATTTTTGTTTTATTCCACACAAACGGGTGTTTTGTCACTTACCGCTTACCTTGTGTTTGCTATGACTTTGCTTTGAACTATTTCCACTTTCCTGAAGAACAGTGGTCGTCTCGACCTTTCCTTCTGCAATTTCACTCCAGATCACTTTCCCCCTGCCGTTTAGTCCTCCTCATCTTTTAAGCTGTCTGTGATATTTTGCATTTAGAACAATCACATTTTCATGTCTGTGCAATGTGATCAATGTTAATCCATTAAGAGATTGCTGCACTATATGTATCATAATTATTAAAAAGCCTTTTACTCTTTATTACCATAGTGAACTATCTTCTGTTCTAAAAGAAAATAGTGACGCAGTTGCCAGGTGTTGTTATTACCGGCATACCTGAGAACCCTGCTTCTAAGGAAGTAAAACCTGCTACCACAGTGCCAGGAACTGCAGTGTTAACACAGGCGTGCTTAAAAATGAATCATGCACATAGCTGTCTATAACAGAAACAGGACATTTCAATGTCAGATACTACAGTTACCAGTAGGCTCAAACCTTCATGGCAACCACAGGGTCAAAAAACCCCATAAAGATGCCATCAAGGTAATCTAGATAACTACCTGGGCATTTTTCAGACTTCAGAATAATGTCAAATCCAGATTTATTCTTCATGAATATTTAAGTGGAGGACAAGAAGTGCATAGGAGTATAAACCAAAGAAAGCTGTATTGTCTCAACTAATATTCCCATTAAATTAAATGTAGCCCTCAAAAGGGAAAAATAAAAAATCAGAACATCCTAGCCCAGCAGATTCTTTGGCAAAGTGATTGCAATCAAATTCCTAAAGATCAGGAAAGCACAGTCTTCAGATCTCCCACAGCTATCTCCATTCCTAATCCCACAAGTTTTGCAAATTAACTCCCAATTCTTAAACAGTTTTTGGAATCTCCAAAAAGATACTTTGGCAAATATATGCTATTAAAAAAAAAAAAAATAATTCCAATCAACTGTAGTCAACCAAGCTGTGGGAAGACAAGTTTTCAAGAAAAGATGCTCCTTTATGTCCCGACACAGTTGAACTGTGATTAATGCAGACAACAGGGTAAGTATCCTATGCTGAAGTTCTCACAGCAATGCAGAACAGTTACAGCTTTATGTCCGCTTTGAGGAATACAGTTCATATATACATCTGAACTGCATACATCTCTCAAGTCTTATGGCTCCTACTGGAAACTGCTGTATGATTATTATAGTATCCATCATACAGCATATGCCTACTCTCAACTCTCCGCTCCAAAACCCAGCATTTGCAGCTGCAATAATAATGATGTCAGTTGGAATGACTGAGCAGATTATAAATTATGATTTGTTTTTATCTTTTTCTAATAAACTCGATTAATGTGTTAGGCAGAGTATTTTTTCTTTAAAAATGACATATATAGTCAGCACTTGGTGCACATTACATACTCTATATATAAAAAATGCATCATTCATTTTAATACAGAGTGTTTAAAATATTTTGCCTTGTGAAATTCAGACATTTCAGCTTCTAATAACATGTGTTCTTAACATAACGCACTGCCTGTTCATTAAAAAACATGTGTGCCATGGCTTCCTGTACTTTAAAGGTTCAGGAAAGAGTAACTCCTCATTTGGTCAGAAAACCTCTCAAATCTGCTGATTTTCAGGGAATGCAGAAAAAGGCCATCCTCTGATACGGGACAGGAGTGGGAACAGGAAGGAATATAATGTGTGCATCTATATTGTGCCTTGCTTCTGTGTTCATATCCCCACGATGACAGTGTCAAGTAACTTTCTTACTTCCAAGGTGATTTAACTCAAGGACTGAACATCTTAATTACCCAGAAAAACGATGGTATTTTACCAACATATATGATTGGTCTCTTAAAGAAAGAAGCAAAGCTTATTTTCACTAAAAAAAGTAACCTGAAAACAACCTTTCTTCCAAAACTCCCACTTTTTTGTGTCTATTGTTCTCTGGGCACCCAGCCCCCCAAGTTGGAAGACGGGGACGGGGACCAGAATGCAGCCCCAATAATCCAGGGGGAAATGGTGAGTGACCTGCTACACCACTTAGACACTCACAAGTCTATGGGGCCTGATGAGATCCACCCGAGAGTACTGAGGGAGCTGGCAGAAGTGCTCACCAAGCCCCTTTCCATCATTTACCAGCAGTCCTGGCTAACTGGGGAGGTCCCAGATGACTGGAGGTTAGCTAATGTGACGCCCATCTACAAGAAGGGCCGGAAGGAGGACCCGGGGAACTACAGGCCTGTCAGCCTGACCTCGGTACCGGGGAAGCTGATGGAGCAGATCATCCTGAGTGCCATCACACGGCATGTAGAGGATAACCAAGGGATCAAGCCCAGCCAGCATGGGTTCAGGAAAAGCAGGTCCTGCTTGACCAACCTGATCTCCTTCTGTGACAAGGTGATCCACTTACTGGGTGAGGGAAAGGCTGTGGATGTTGTCTATCTAGACTTCAGTAAAGCCTTTGACACGGTTGCCCACAGCATTCTCCTGGAGAAACTGGCTGCTCATGGCTTGGACGGGTGTACTCTTCACTGGGTAAAGAACCGGCTGGATGGCTGGGCCCAAAGAGTGGTGGTGAATGGAGTTTACTCCAGTTGGCGGCCGGTCACAAGCGGTGTTCCCCAGGGCTCTGTGCTGGGGCCAGTCCTGTTTAATACCTTTATCAATGATCTGGATGAGGGGATCGAGTGCCCCCTCAGTAAGTTTGCAGATGACACCAAGTTGTGTGGGAGTGTTGATCTGCTTGAGGGGAGGAAGGCTCTGCAGAGGGACCTGGACAGGCTGGATCGATGGGCTGAGGCCAATTGTATGAGGTTCAACAAGGCCAAGTGCAAGGTCCTGCAGTTGGGCCACAGCAACCCCATGCAACGCTACAGGCTTGGGGAAGAGTGGATGGAAAGCTGCCAGGCAGAGAAGGACCTGGGGGTGTTGGTTGACAGCTGCCTGAATATGAGCCAGCAGTGTGGCCAGGTGGCCAAGAAGGCCAATAGAATCCTGGATTGTATCAGTAATAGCGTGGCCAGCAGGAGTAGGGCAGTGATCGTCCCCCTGTACTCAGCACTGGTGAGGCCGCACCTTGAATACCGTGTTCAGTGTTGGGCCCCTCACTACAAGAGAGACATTGAGGGGCTGGAGCGTGTCCAGAGAAGGGCAGCGAAGCTGGGGAAGGGTCTGGAGCACAAGGCTGATGGGGAGCGGCTGAGGGAGCTGGGACTGTTTAGCCTGGAGAAAAGGAGGCTGAGGGGAGACCTTATGGCTCTCTACAACTGCCTGAAAGGAGGGTGTAGAGAGGTGGGGGTCGGTCTCTTCTCCCAGGTAACAAGTGATAGGACAAGAGGAGATGGCCTCAAGTTGCACCAGGGGAGGTTTAGACTGGATATTAGGGAATTTTACTTCACCGAGAGGGTTATCAAGCATTGGAACAGGCTGCCCAGGGAAGTGGTTGAGTCGCCATCCCTGGAGGTATTTAAAAGACGTTTGGATGAGGTGCTTAGGGACATGGTGTAGTGGTGGTCTTGGTAGTGTTAGGTTTACGGTTGGACTTGATGATCTTAAAGGTCTTTTCCAACCTGTACAATTCTGTGATAAGACGTGAGCTATTCCAGTTAAAAACGGTAAACAGTAAAAGACAAAGAACTTCGATTTTATCAGAAGATAAATTTGACAAAGTCAACCTTACGGCTCTGAGGTTAGCTCACATAACTTCACAGAGACTTCACTCAATGAGCTATAGTCAGCACAAACCCAATGAACCAATGATAAATTTACAAGTCTGTGAGAAGATAATTTAGCGGGCTGAGCATAACTTATTTCAGATGGGAAGATGTCAAGACTACTGACTGCTTCGGGCCATGCAGGGAGAACGGCTTGCAGCTCCTGGAAGCTTTATGATATTAAGTACCTTGAGATTTTAATAAATTATAGCAGCTGTTACTGGTATGATTCATGATCTAGGGAAACTTCCCCTCACTGCAAGATTTCTGGGAAAACAGATAGATTCATTTTATTAATGTCTGGATACAGTCAAAATAGAGAGGATGAAAATATGTTTCAGCGTAAGGGTGGGGGAAAACAGGAGGTTGGATAGTCATCAGAGAGGCCTGAGCTGTAAAAGTCACATCTCGGCACATGTTTGAGTTTTGAGCTCTCCAAAAAGATCAACAGAGATTGGACTGAGAAATGGAATAGGAAGAGCTTAAGTGTGAAATTTGGATCCTCACTAAAGTTTAAACACAAAAATGTTCCCCCAGAGGTCAGGGAACTTTATCTGGTCTCATTAAGTTCGGAATATTGGATGCAAAGGAAAAGCACCCACTACTTAAGAGTTTACTCTCCAACGCCTTTTCTGCTGTGCTGTGCTTTCCTCTCCCACTTTACTCACACATCACCTTCCAACGCATGCATATGCCGAGCCAGCTTTTCTGCAGGCTGGGGCGTGTTTGCCGAGGCAGCTGACATAGCTCTCTACATGAGAAATAGGGTAAGAGAGGCTGGACTGAGCTGCTCCGACCAGGCTGTCACTGCCTGGTGCCGAGGCAGCTTGCGTGCCACTCGGTGTAGGATAAACTGCATTTAATACCCTCTCAGAGTAAATTTATATTGTGAACTGTTAGATGTGTTCGTAAACAACTTACCTTTGTATATTTAATGGAACGCAGATTTACTGAAATTCAGGCTGTACTATCATAATGTGAAGATAACAGATTCCTTCACTTTGTATTCCAGAGAAGGAAAGAAGCCTACATTTCTCTTTCCTGTTTCTTAATGTTAGATTCCCCAGAAGACATTACCTGTTCTGTGGTTTTACCTTTTGTAGGTCCGTTTCAGCTTCCTTCCTTATAGGCTGTGTATCTAACAACCGCTGACTTCTAGCACAGCTATCTTTTGCTCATTGCAAGTTTTAAAATAATTATTTCCAACTAAAAACATGTTCACAAATGTGATTGTACTAACACAAAAATCTATGTATCAAAGGTTTTCTTAAACCTTTTCACTAATGGCAATCCGATGATATGAAAACTGGAGATTTCACTAGCACACATGGAAAACAA
Organism: Mycteria americana; assembly: GCF_035582795.1. NCBI lineage: Eukaryota > Metazoa > Chordata > Aves > Ciconiiformes > Ciconiidae > Mycteria > Mycteria americana. The sequence continues at coordinate 8,361,268 of NC_134373.1, read as the reverse complement.
ACAGCAATGAAAATGAAGGCTTAGTATTAGCAGCTGATAAGACAGACTAAAGAAAACTAAAATCAGCTGTCTCTACCTTAAAAATTGTGGGCCTCTAAAAATTAAAATGGCCCTGACTTAGAGTTGTATATATAAAATATGAATCTTAAAAGTTTTTATATTTATATATGTACACACATATGCATAAAAATAAAAACACCAGACATGAACACATGCACACTTCAATTGCAAATGCTTCCAATACCATTATTAAAATATGATATACCAACCATCGCTGACGCTAGGCACCCAGGAAAGCACAAGAAGATAAAAGAGATATTAGGAAAGACATGTTTCAATCTGTATTTTGCACCAACCATCTAGTAAAATAACTGCATATAGCTTTTGCTTTGGCCAAAGTCAGAAGTTTTCTTTTCATAACCTGTCAGTTTTACACTTGTTCTCAATTAGATTATACATGAGTAAGTTTTGTGCCTACATGAAGAACCACAAATTAATTTTCAGTGAAAGTGTCAGGGTATGCTAAGACTGTTATGCTAGACTCTCTAATTGTGAGACTAGTTTATAAAGCAGATTAAAAACTCGGAAAAAATAAAATATGTATGTGCAGGGGGGAATACCTGACCAATGCAATATTCTTTGCAATAGGCCATAGTAACAACCTAAGGTTTGGGGGTTTTGTTATTGGTCGGTTGTCTGCTTTTTTAGGTCAAGAAAGTACAAAAAATTATAGGAGTTTTTCATTTTATGACTTCAAAAATCTTTGATAAAGATTTCTACTGTTCCATTCACTGATGTTTTGTGAGTTGATAACACTTTGCAGCCTTATATGCTAACAATATGAAATTTTGCCAAAATATTACCTGTAATAAGAACTCTTAGTGTATGACATTTACCTACGGTCAGAGGATTCTTCTAGTACCCACAGATACTACAGTATACTTTTTCCTAAAATGGGCTATACACAAGGGAACCATTGATATGTATCAACGTGAGCTGCTAAAAGATTTGGGGTTTTTGTGCTAAAGGGCTTGGCAAGAACGTTATAGCACTCACAAGACACAAGCATTTTTACTGGAATTGCAAAGAAGCCAGTTTTGGCTTTTAGCTGCTATCTGAAATTATTTGGGCCAGAGTACAGGTGAGCAAGAATCTAGATTTCTAGTAAGAAATCATAGTTAGTGGTGTTTGCCAGTGGCACCATCCTAAACTGACATGGAAAATGAAATTTCACAAGGAACAGGAATTCAAAAATTTTACTTAGGTAAATTAAACAGTATTTAAATCTTATTTCAGCCATTTTGAAATGTTTCTGCTGCTCTCCAGGCAGAAGAGAGGAACTGAAGGAGCCCGAGAGCTAGCTCTCTTGGGCTTTGTGGCCTCTTGAGATACAAGAGGGCTGGAAGCCCTGGCAACACTTTCTGCTGAGGAGCCAGGATCCTAGAAATTCAAGTTCCCAGTATTTTCAGCCTTCTGTTTTGCTGGCAGGCTGCTGAAAAAAAAGAGATAAGCAAGCTGGCAAGGAACTAGCAGCTTGGAAAGTCTGACTGAAGAGAGTAATTTATTCCAAAACTTGAAGGCTTTCTCCTAGAATTGCTTCAAAACTGGGTCAATAACTGAACAGATACTGTCGACAGTTTCAGTATCAACAAATATTTTCTGATAGAAACACATCAGTTCAGAATTCTTGAATCAATTCTCTAATAGTTTAATTGTCCCAGAGTGCCATAGTCAAATACAGCTATTTTTAAGGGCAGCAGAAAATTGCCACGGCCCATTAAGCATGTACTTTGCCTACGCCAATGCTATGGAAAACCAGACTAATGCCACTGCGGGAAAGATCAGGGTATAGCGGGGTGGCGGTGATTGCTGGAACTGAAGAGTAACAGCGTCAGTCTATCTGTAGGGCTCTCGTCTCCGCTCTCTTTTTTTAGCTCGCTCAGTCCCTTCCCAGGCAAGAGTAGCAGTATCCGTTTTGATTACATTGCTGATAAACCCTAAATCAGTGCATGTGTCTATTAATACCATGGGCCAACATTTGTAAGGATCTTCAGGCAGACAAATTCAAAGTGCAACTCAAAGACCATGAGATATACTTACAAAAGGAATAGTCAGAAATAGGTGGGGGTTTTTTCTATGTATTTGTGTGTGCAGTCTGGAATACATTTTCAGAATAATGTAGATACGTTATTTCAAGAACATTCACGCAGATATAGAAAACTGCGTAATTGATAACCCAATAGTTACCTGCATCTCATCTAGTTTGGACTGAATGTCTGGAGGGAAATCTCCTGCTCCGCAGCTAAAAGGGTCAAAAGGTTCTGCTCCAAAAAGGTCTCTCTCTGGAACAAGAGAAAAGTGAGTCAGCGAGAGAAAATGTACAGGCTATGACAATAGCTCTTTGAAAAACTCAGCTTACGTCTCCTTAAAAGCTGAATAATAGCACCTCCAGATATGCCACTGATTAACCACAACTTTTAACATCAAAATTCAAAAGCCATGTCTTGATTAGTTTTCCAAAGTTTAAAACTCAAATATTTTTCCAAGAACATCATCAACTTCTGTTTAAGCCTCTGTTTAGCTTTCATTAACGTTTGTGCCTTCAAGAGGAATTTTAGGGATCCGATGAGAAGCTCCAATTTGAACAGGGCATCTCCTACTGAAGTGCGCTCTGGAATCGGTGTGTATAGGTGTTTCACAAATGAGGAGGGAACAACTAGACATCAGTTGTCAAATTTCATCTTAACATTACATCAGAAACATATTCTTGCAAACAACCTAGCCTGCACGTCCCCTGTCTGCCACTTCTTACCATCTGGTTAAGGACATCTTTAAACAACTACCCTTACTCATGGAAGGCAAGGCCTATGTTTAATAAAGTTCCTCAAAGCACAGCTGACAGTAACTAAAACTAATTGTCAGGCCTTTAAAAATCTTGCATAAGATCAAGTCAAGAAAGAAAGAATGAAAAAAGCATAGGACCATGAAAGGTCACTTACCCTGAAATTCCACTAAATCTGGATCCATAAATAGAATGTTTGCAAATTTCTCTCTGTCAATACCATCCAGTTTCTCACTTTTTCTTAACAGTAGTATGCTTTCTAGTGGTCAGGGGTTTTTTTGTTTGTTTCTTTTTTGTCTGGACAAGAAGAAATACCTCCAATACATTTTTTTTTCTTATTAGAACAGTGTAATGCTAGTTCTTCACATCTTACAGGCCAAATATTTTGGGTTTTTTTTTCTTCTCAGTAATGGGATTTTTTTTTTTCTCTCTACATGTAATGGTGCCATCTATACAGACCTTTTCTATCGCACATTGGGTTGAACTAAACCAGTAAGAAAATCATTTTGCTAACCCAATCCAACCACACTGATTGCAAAATTTACAGAACCAAGTTAATACAGTCTTGTCATTGATGGGGAGAAAATTAAAGTGATATCCTACCTCCTAACTTTCATGGTTGTACAGCAAGAAACCTGGTAAGCATTCTACCTACCTTAAAACAATGTTAGCTTAAGAGCATGAGAGTAAAAGGGGCCATCAGTATCTTCAAAAGGACCGGATAGTTTTCTGGTAAGCACAAAATTTTACCCTTAACATCCAAGATATGGAAGCTTACAACTGACTACTTGACACAAAATCCATGTTGCAGTGTTACCAGTCATGCTATCAATGCTGAAGATCATGCATATAGCTAAATAAATGTCTCTATTTTGGCCTCCTTGGAGTCAAGAGTTTTAGACCTGTACTTGTCTAGGCTCTTCAACATTTTATTGTGTGTGTCAGTCTCCATGGGTTTTGACCTAATCATTTAGGTGTTATCAAGCTGCACAATAGGCATTTTAAATAATTAGCAGCTACCAGCATTAATTCCCATAATAAAGTACAGAAACAAGTAGGAACTTGATTAATTACAGATTTCAATAACTGTGGCTAAAAAGCTACAAACTGCCACATGGGACCAGGAGATGGCCCAGATCAGAGAGCCTTATTCCAAAAGCCCACTTGAGCCCCCCCCTAAAATCTTGTCTTTTCTGGCAGAGGCAGACCACTTGCATGCAAAAGAGACTTTAACTAGGATAATCTAATGTAAAAATTAGGATCTACCCCGCCCCTTGCCTCTTTCACAGCCCAAATGTGTCTGCTTCAGTATAACCAGTGTCCTTACATGCTCCGATGCTCCTACCAAGTAACCTTCAGATGCGTAGCAGCTTTGACTTTCAATCTAACCTCTACTGGGCAGAAAGTGATTATGCTTTATGCTCCTCATAAGTCCTCATGTTCATTATGTAGGTCCATTTTCCTTATTTTCTTCCCTCCTGCCCCTGTAGGTTCTTTTTACCCTTAAAAGGAGCTGGCAGTTTTCTGTGTGGTCAGACAGCTAAAAGCAGCCAGTTTCAACACCAAGCCTTCACAAACATTCAAGGAATGTATTTAGGAAAAAACAGTAAAGAACACAACCCTTGCATTTCTTAGTACTGAAATATGACTTATGACTATTTTTGAAAGCAAGTATTTTGTACACTGTTATGGATATTATCTCATTCGTGCCTTATTATTGGGCTTTTATTAACGACAGCACTTCTGAGCTCATTAGTAGGAGAATGGCAGAAGATTTAGTCCTTTAATGTCACCTGCCTTCAGGTGAAGGATTACTTCATTTATATTGTTATTCAAGGCAGACTTTAAAATTAACCTGAGTGTAATTCTAAGTGACAGAGCCTAATAAACCCTGTACAGAATCAAATTCAAAATACAGAACTATTTCCTAGCTGAGTTTCTATGAAAACTTATTAGTTTGGGAACTACCTTTATTATAACCTGCTAACCATTTCAGTAAACTGGCTGAAAAAGTCCATAGTACAACTGCTTTTCTGCATTTAAAGTCTGTGTGTTATTTGAGAGATTGCACTGCTAAGAGTCAGGGACGGATAAAATTCCATGAAGTATTTTCAACAGCATCATCAGTATTTCTCTTTTGAACAGAAGCTGAAGAACATGTGGAAACTGGAAAAATACAAAAATTTAGTCACTGCAGAGCTGCACTATTGTATGGGATCTCCATAAGCTTATCTGCTAGTGTTCACTCCACTGTTCCCAGGGGGGCTCCTGTCTGGCAGACATGGGATAAATCAGTACTTTTTCATTTCAGGCTAGAGTATTTGCATGAAGGTTAACTATAACAGGAATATCTTGCCTGGCACATTCCCCAAAATAATTGTAGCATAGACAGGCATTTCTTTCTCCGATACACAGCAACCAGTAAGCCTTTGAAAACGATCCTTTCAAACAGCACATATAATTTCCTTTCCCTTTCCCATTTGTTTCTGGATGGAAATAAATTCACAGCTTGGGAAATCAACCAACAAATTCAAAACCATGAAATGCTGATGTTTTACATCCGCAACTCAAACCACAGAAGACATGAACAGGTAATAAATTCTTGTTTCTGTGACCTATCTGACATTCAGGACAAGAAACACATAATACTGCAGAGTAGCCACCTGCACTCTGTAATAAACTCAAAACTAGCAATTACCAAGCAAAACTACAAATATTTGGCTTTTCTGCTGTATTTTGCATCCCAATCTTCTTTACCTTAGCTATCATCCAGGCACAGAGCTATGCTGATATATGCTTTCCCCAGATGTCCTGGAGCAGCTGTGGTGACAAATAAAAATTAATCACTCTGAAGACAAGCACTCAAGAAAATATTTGGAATAAGCTGAAGTAGTGCAGTCTGGGAAGCTTCTCCCTTAGCTGCAGGCTACTCCATATTTTTTTCTTTTGGAATTATTACAGCATAAAAAAATGGTTCCACCATTATTCTGACAACGGACTCTTAAATATCTCTGGAAAGATAGCATCTTGGAGCAGATTTCTACAGCTGCCAGTTGTGACCTTGGATTGTTCAAGATGCATTTCAGGGAAATAAACGCTGAACAATTCAATAGAGAATGCTCCTCTCCAGATCTTTTCCGAGATATGACAATAATGCTGGGCCAACAAGAAACACATAAATTAATTCCTCCTTTAATTAATTAAAATTAATAAATTAATTCTGTCCTTTAAGATAACTTACAAGAACATTTGCAATCCCTTACTCCACGAGGAAGCAGCAGCGCGGTCTTTAACATTGCCTTTTTGGTTGCACTAGCTATGCATTGGTCAACTGTTCGATTAAGCCATTACTATAATGGGCTGCAATGTTTATGTTTAGCCTGCAAGCTGGTTACTGCAAACTTAGTATTAAAAGAAGTATTTCTCAGCAACATTTTGAGTAGAAATACAATTCTGGAAAGGGCTTTTGTTTTTGAAAGAATCGCTTTTTTGCAATTATTATCTAAAGAGACACCACATATTTGTCCAACCTGCAACTTCCTGTCTAAAAATCATGCAATTTTCTCCTTTAAAATAGGTAAAAACAATCTATTTGCTATCACTGATATACCCAGCAGTGAGCAGACATTTACTGGGAATCCACGTTGGTACAATGCTGAATAAGAACT